>NC_086219.1:7224600-7589600 GCF_035770615.1 Melospiza melodia melodia | reverse complement strand
GGTGCACTCCAGCTCTTTTTTTGCCCAAGGAGAAAAGGATCATGCAAATGATTTGCCCCAAGGGATTCCTGGAAGCTGTTTAAGCCAGCAAATGCTGCCTTCTCCCCAGCTGTGCCAGGCAACTCCATGTGCTCATGAATTTCCCCTCCCCTAAGTGCAGGAAGGGGCTGACAGATGTTAACACACGATCAGTGTCTCAGGAGAGAGGAATTAAAGCCACACTGGACCCTTCGAAGACACACATTAGTGTCAGAAATTTCTAATCAATCAGCTGGGAGCCTCCTGGGGTCAGAAGCCTCTTTGAAATTCAAATGGAGAATGGCTCCTAATGGGTTTTATTTTGATTGCTATAAATTGATTAGCGTTAAGATAAACAAGTTTTGTTTCTTTCTGAAAGCTCTAAATACGCTCTGGGGGAGGAGGAGCAGTGGAGTCTGATTGCTTCCCCTTAGGACATCCCCTCTTGGCTCCCACCCACCCACCACAGCTTGCACAGTCACAGGAGACACCTTTTTGCTCCAGAGCTGGCTAAAAGGCAGAGCCACAGCATGCTTTGGGTTGGAAGGGACCTTAAATCTCATCTTGTTCCCCTCACTGCCATGGCAGGGACACCCTCCAGCAGCCAGGGGTGCTGATGTTGGGGGCATCATCCAAAGAGTTTCTGGTGGTGCTGGAGTAGGATACAGGTTAGAGCAGGTGTGAGCACCCTCCTGTTTTCCACGGTGAGATGGGAAGGTGAAGCTTGGTTCTGGGTGTATGGTGGGGAATGTGGCTGTATTTGAGGGATGTGCAAGGTTTGGGGGCTGGTACAGCCCAGCAGCTGGAATATCTGTGGGAGATGCTCCATTGCAGCTGCATTTCCTCTGGGTGACAGCTCAGCACTCAGCCCTGTGGCTGTCACCGGGCACAGGAGCACTCTTGTGTCCCCATGACCCTGCTGGGGCTGTGGGACAGCCAGGCCCTGGGGCTGGGGTGACACCAGGCAGCCAGGGAGCTCACAGGGGGCTGAAGTCAGCAGTGGGGTGCAGTGGGGTGCATGGTACCCATGGCCCATGCTGCACTGTGAGAGGGAGCAGGCTGAGAGCTCCTGGTGAGCTCCCTGGGCCCCCTCTGTGCTCCTGCAGCCCTGTGTGAGCTCCCATCAGCCTCTGCTATCCCTACACCTGTGCGTTACCCCTACAACCTGTGAGTTACCCCTACAACCTGTGAGTTACCCCTACACCCTGTGTGTTACCCCTACAGTCTGTGTGTGTTACCCCTACACCCTGTGAGTTACCCCTACACCCTGTGTGTTACCCCTACAGTCTGTGTGTTACCCCTACAACCTGTGTGTGTTATCCCTACAGCCTGAGAGTTACCCTACAACCTGTGTGTATCCATACAGCCTGTGTGTGTTACCCCTACAACCTGTGTGTGTTACCCCTACAACCTGTGAGTTACCCCTACACCCTGTGAGTTACCCCTACAGTCTGTGTGTGTTACCCCTACAGTCTGTGTGTGTTACCCCTACAGTCTGTGTGTGTTACCCCTACACCCCTGTGTTTTACCCCTACACCCTGTGTGTTACCCCTACAACCTGTGTGTGTTACCCCTACACCCTGTGTGTGTTACCCCTACAACCTGTGAGTTACCCCTACACCCTGTGTGTTACCCCTACACCCTGTGTGTTACCCCTACAACCTGTGTGTGTTACCCCTACAACCTGTGTGTGTTACCCCTACAACCGGTGTGTGTTATCCCTACACCCTGTGTGTGTTACCCCTACAACCGGTGTGTGTTATCCCTACACCCTGTGTGTGTTATCCCTACACCCCTGTGTGTTACCCCTACAACCTGTGTGCATCCATACAACCTGTGTGATATCTCTACATCCCTGTGAGTGTTACCCCTACAACCTGTGTATTATCCCTACAGCCTGTGAGTTACCCCTACACCCTGTGTGTGTTATCCCTACACCCTGTGTGTGTTATCCCTACACCCTGTGTGTGTTACCCCTACACCCTGTGTGTATCCATACAACCTGTGTGTGTATCCCTACACCCTGTGTGTATCCCTACACCCTGTGTGTGTATCCCTACACCCTGTGTGTGTTATCCCTACACCCTGTGTGTATCCCTACACCCTGTGTGTATCCATACACCCTGTGTGTGTATCCCTACAGCCTCTGCTCCCTACACCGTGTGTGCTCTCTGTACCCCTGTGTGTTATCCCTACAGTGTGTGTGTGTTTCTCATACGCTGCCTGTGCTTCCTGCTACCCCTGTGTGTTATCCCTACAGTGTGTGTGTGTTTCTGTCTGTGCTTCCTGCTACCCCTGTGTGTGCCCCACAGAGCCCTGCTGTGCCCCAGAGCCCTGCTGTGCCCATAGAGCCCTGCTGTGCCCCAGAGAGCCCTGCTGTGCCCACAGAGCCCTGCTGTGCCCATACAGCCCTGCTGTGCCCCAGAGAGCCCTGCTGTGCCCATACAGCCCTGCTGTGCCCCACAGAGCCCTGCTGTGCCCACAGAGCCCTGCTGTGCCCATACAGCCCTGCTGTGCCCCACAGAGCCCTGCTGTGCCCACAGAGCCCTGCTGTGCCCCATACAGCCCTGCTGTGCCCACAGAGCCCTGCTGTGCCCCATACAGCCCTGCTGTGCCCCACAGAGCCCTGCTGTGCCCACAGAGCCCTGCTGTGCCCATACAGCCCTGCTGTGCCCACAGAGCCCTGCTGTGCCCCATAGAGCCCTGCTGTGCCCATAGAGCCCTGCTGTGCCCCACAGAGCCCTGCTGTGCCCATACAGCCCTGCTGTGCCCATACAGCCCTGCTGTGCCCACAGAGCCCTGCTGTGCCCCATAGAGCCCTGCTGTGTCCATAGAGCCCTGCTGTGCCCATAGAGCCCTGCTGTGCCCCACAGAGCCCTGCTGTGCCCATAGAGCCCTGCTGTGCCCCACAGAGCCCTGCTGTGCCCATACAGCCCTGCTGTGCCCCACAGAGCCCTGCTGTGCCCCATACAGCCCTGCTGTGCCCATACAGCCCTGCTGTGCCCCACAGAGCCCTGCTGTGCCCATACAGCCCTGCTGTGCCCACAGAGCCCTGCTGTGCCCATACAGCCCTGCTGTGCCCATAGAGCCCTGCTGTGCCCATACAGTCACAATTTGGGCTCTCTACAACCATGTAGGGAGCTCCTACAACCACTTGTAGAGTTCCTACAACTGTGAGTGGAGTTCCTATAACCATGTGTAGAGTCCTTACAACCATGTGTGGAGCTCCTCCAACCATGTGTAGAGTTCTTACAGGTGTGTGGAGTTCCTACAACCACGTGAAGAGTTCTTACAATCGTGTGTAGAGTTCCTACAACCATGTGTAGAGTTCCTACAGCTGTGAGTGGAGTTCCTACAACCATGTGTATTGTTCTTACAATTGTGAGTGGAGTTCCTACAACCATGTGTAGAGTTCTTACAGGTGTGTGGAGTTCCTACAACCATGTGTAGAGTTCCTACAACCATGTGTAGAGTTCTTACAGGTGTGTGGAGTTCCTACAGCCATGTGTAGAGTTCCTACAACCATGTGTAGAGTTCTTACAGGTGTGTGGAGTTCCTACAGCCATGTGTAGAGTTCCTACAACCCTGTGTAGAGTTCTTACAGGTGTGTGGAGTTCCTACAACCATGTGAAGAGTTCCTACAACCATGTGTAGAGTTCCTACAACCATGTGAAGAGTTCCTACAACCATGTGTAGAGTTCCTACAGCCATGTGTAGAGTTCTTACAGCTGTGTGTGGTTCCTACAACCATGTGTAGGGTTCTCACAGCTGTGTGTGGTTCCTACAACCATGTGTAGGGTTCTCACAGCTGTGTGTGGTTCCTACAGCCATGTGTAGAGTTCCTACAACCATGTGTAGAGTTCCTACAACCATGTGTAGGGTTCTCACAGCTGTGTGTGGTTCCTCCAACCGTGTGTAGAGTTCCTACAACCATGTGTAGAGTTCTTACAGGTGTGTGGAGTTCCTACAACCATGTGTAGAGTTCCTACAACCATTTTTAGAGGTCTTACACGTGTGTGGAGTTCCTACAACCATGTGAAGAGTTCCTACAACCATGTGTAGAGTTCCTACAACCATGTGAAGAGTTCCTACAACCATGTGTAGAGTTCCTACAGCCATGTGTAGAGTTCTTACAGGTGTGTGGAGTTCCTACAGCCATGTGTAGAGTTCTTACAGCTGTGTGTGGTTCCTACAACCATGTGTAGGGTTCTCACAGCTGTGTGTGGTTCCTACAAGCGCGTGTGCGGTTCCTGCAGCGTGTGCTCTCTCCTCCCTGTGCTCTTTGTGTCCCCTGGAGCCCCCTGCCTGCTCAGCCCCGCTGCTGTGGCTCCTGCAGCCCTGCTGTGCCCCACCCGTGCCCTGTGTTCTCCCAGTTGTTCCTGCAGCCCTCCCTGGAGCTCCAGCTGAGCTCCCTGCGCGCCTGAGCGTGGTCCCCACCAAGGATCTCTGCGGTTTGCCAGTTTCCTTCAGCTTTCTCTTTATGTCTCAACTGTGGCCACGATGGGCTGGGATCATATCCAGGGAAGGGAGTGGAATGGGGAAGGGGCTGGAGCACCAGGAGCAGCTGAGGGAGCTGGGAAGGGGCTCAGCCTGGAGCAAAGGAGGCTCAGGAGGGACCTCCCTGACAGGAGGGGACAGCCAGGGGATCAAGCTCTGCTCCCAGGGAACGTTTCCCAGGAGGAGAGGAGATGGCCTCAGTCTGCTCTGGGGGAAATTCAGGATGGGTATTGGAAAAATTCCTTCTTGATAAGGGTAATCGTGCGTTGGCACAGGCTGCCCAGGGCAGTGGTGGAGTCACCACCCCTGGAAGTGCTCAAAAACCACGTGGATGTGGCACCTGGGGACATGGGGACAGGGGTTGGTGTGAACATGGCAGATCCAGGCTGACAGCTGGACTCAATGACCTTAGAGGGCTTTTCCAACCTCAACAGTTCCACAGTTCTGTCTCCTTTTCAGGGTGTAGGATGAGGAGAAACAAGGTCTGTGCATCTTGTGGAGGTCAGTGGGTGCCAGTTGTAGGGACTGCTGTGGGTGGGTGCTGGGCACCACCGTGTTCCCTGACAGTGGCACGGGGATGGTGTCCATGAGGGCCATGGCCACTGCTCACAGGGGTGTCCTGCTGTGCACGGGGGTGTGGGGGGCACCCCTGGCCATGGGGCACAGCCTGGGCACAGCACATGGGTGGCCGTGTCTCTGTGCTGGCTGGTGGTGGGGTGACACTGTTGGTGGTGGTAGGGGTCTCTGTTGGTGGTGGTGAGGGTCTCTGTTGGTGGTGGTGAGGGTCTCTGTTGGTGGTGGTGAGGGTCTCTGTTGGTGGTGGTGGGGTCTCTCTGTTGATGGTGGTGGGGGTCTCTGTTGGTGGTGGTGGGGATCACAGTGGTGTGGGATGACACTGTTGGTGGTGGTGAGGGTCTCTGTTGGTGGTGGTGGGGTCTCAGCGGCGTGGGGTGACACTGACAGTGTCCCTGCAGGGTGGTGACCAGGCAGGACGTGCCCCTGGAGGAGGTGACCGAGTGATCCCATGTGCTCTGCTGCACGTGAAGCCCAGGAGATCAGCAGTTCATATTTCTGTACTGAACAGGGAGCTGACATTAATGAACAGCTAATTAACATCACAGGGCTTGATGGTTGCAGTGTCAGCGTCCCTAATTAGTCTCGCACTAATCTGCTTTAATTAACTGTCCCTGTCGTGGTTTTAATTTAATTTTCAGCTCTAGACCAGCGAGAGCAGTCCTGGGAGCATCTGGGTTCCAGTCCCATGGCCCTGCTGGTGCTGGGATGGGCTGGGGGGCAGTGGTGGCCAGCACAGGGCCCTGCTGCCCCCCGGGGATGAGCAGTGCCCAGGGCACAGCCCCAGCCCAGCCTGGGCCCCAGCCAGGCTCTGGGGGCTGCAGGGGGCTGGGGGACACCGGGAGCTGCCTGCAGCCCTGTGCTGTGCTGCTCTGTGCAGGCAGCCTGCTCTGAGGGCTGGGATCCCTGCCCTGGGCACAGGGAGGGGCAGGGACAGCTGTGCCTGCTTGGATTTGCTTCTCATTGCCTGGAGGGACCAGTCAGAGAATCCCAGAGTGGTTTGGGTTGGGAGGGACCTTAAAGCCCAACCTATTCCATCCCCTGCCGTGGGCAGGGACACCTTCCTGATCTAAACCTCATTTGAACAGCTCCAGGGAAGGTGAATCCACCACTGGCCCAGGACCCTTTCCATGAAGAAATTTTTCCCAATCTCCAATCTAAACCTTCCTTGGCATGACCTGATGCCATTTCCCCTTGTCCCATCACTTGTTACTGGGAGAAGAGTCCAGCCCCTGCCTTGCAACCACTCCTTACAAGCAGTTGTTGGCAGCAGTGAGGTCCTCCCCTGCTAATGAGGCAATTCCGTGTTAACATCCCTGCACTGCAGCACGCTCCTGCCGGGATGAAGGATGAGGATGTGTCAGCTTGGCAGTTCCAGGGGTTTGCACTCTGCTGGGGAGGATTCCAGCAGGAGAGGGCTGGGGTGTGCATCCCCTGCTGCAGTCCCACATCCTTCATCAGTCACAGCTCCAGCCTCCCCAAACAGCAGCGCCTCCCCACGGGCCCTTCTCGGGCCTGGGTTAATCTGTGTGACCAAGTGGGGCCTTGCAATGGAGCTGGCACTTGGCAGCGTCCCAGGGAGCTGTGCAGGGCTGGGCTGGGCTGGCCCAGCTGGATTAGGGGGCTCTGCCATCTGTCCTGCTCCCAGCCCTGCCTGGAACTGCTCCAGGAGCCTCGTGCTTTGAAGAAAACCCTTCTCCAACCACAGCCCCTCTTCCAAATATCCCAGCTGCTCCACTGAGGCAGAGTGGCTGCCATCCCCTGCTCCTCTGCCTTCCCTGCTCCTCTCTGCCATCCCTGCTCCTCTCTGCCATCCCCTGCTCCTCTCTGCCATCCCTGCTCCTCTCTGCCTTCCCTGCTCCTCTGCCTCCTTCCCTGCTCCTCTCTGCCTTCCCTGCTCCTCTCTGCCATCCCTGCTCCTCTCTGCCTTCTTCCCTGCTCCTCTCTGCCTTCCCTGCTCCTCTGCCTCCTTCCCTCCTCCTCTCTGCCTTCCCTGCTCCTCTCTGCCATCCCTGCTCCTCTCTGCCATCCCTGCTCCTCTCTGCCTTCCCTGCTCCTCTCTGCCATCCCTGCTCCTCTCTGCTCCTCTCTGCCTTCCCTTCTCTGCCATCCCTGCTCCTCTCTGCCATCCCTGCTCCTCTCTGCCATCCCTGCTCCTCTCTGCCTCCTTCCCTGCTCCTCTCTGCCTTCCCTTCTCTGCCATCCCTGCTCCTCTCTGCCATCCCTGCTCCTCTCTGCCTTCCCTGCTCCTCTCTGCCATCCCTGCTCCTCTCTGCTCCTCTCTGCCTTCCCTGCTCCTCTGCCTCCTTCCCTGCTCCTCTCTGCCTCCCCCTTTCCTCTGCAGACAGAGCAAATCCTGGCTGAGCCCCAGACGTGCCAGGGGCTCTGGGAGTGGCTGACCTGGGGGAAATGCAGTGAAGTCCCTGGAGAACTGCTGGGACCTCTCTTAGCCAAGTGAGCTTGATGCTTGGGCAGTGTGAGGGTTCAGGAGCCCAAACCTCTCTGTGCTCTCACACGGCTGCAGAGGGAAGTTGTTGGTTGTGCCTGTGCAAGTTCTCACATCACATCCAGGCCTGACCCAGGATGGTGGGCACTCTCTGCCTCCAAAGGATCCCAAAATGGTTTGGGTAGGAAAGGACCTTAAAACTCATCCCATTCCACCCCTGCCATGGCAGGGGCACCTTCCACTGTCCCAGGTGCTCCCAGCCCTGTCCAGCCTGGCCTTGGGCACTGCCAGGGATCCAGGGGCAGCCACAGCTGCTCTGGGCACCCTGTGCCAGGGCCTGCGCACCCTCACAGGGAACAATTCCTGCCCAATATCCCATCCATCCCTGCCCTGTGACAGTAGAAAGCCATTCCCTGTGTCCTGTCCCTCCATCCCCTGTCTCCAGTCCCTCTCCAGCTCTCCTGGAGCCCCTTTAGGCCCCAGAAGGGGCTCTGAGCTCTCCCTGGAGCCTTCTCCTCTCCAGATGAGCATCCCCAGCTCTCCCAGCCTGGCTCCAGAGCAGAGGGGTTCCAGCCCTTGGAGCATCACTCCAGAAGCTCCACATCCTTCTAATGCTGAGGACTCCAGAGGCAGAATTTAGTGGTGTCTCAGCAGAGCAGAGCAGAGGGTCCTCTCCAGCTGAGATCCATTGCTGCAGCTCCATGCTGGGCTCTCACACTCACCCTGGTCTCTGCAGCCCCCTCTCTGTTTCCCATCCTGCTTTCCCTGTGGCACACAATGCCAACACCAGGTTGTGTAAAACACGACTGGGAGGATGCTCTGAGTGTCTGAGTCTACCTTGCAGAGCCAAACAACCCCAAGCAAATGTATCAGGGGACTTCACTTCAAGTCACTTGTTCTACTTTTCACCCCTGGCAGTGGTGCCATCACCTTGGCCAGGAGAGCTGAGCACCTGCTGCCCTTGGACATCCCTGGGCATGGGGTGATCCCTGTGTGTGCTTCCCCTGGGCATGGAGTGGTCCCTGTGTCTGCTTCCCCTGGGCATGGAGTGGTCCCTGTGTGTGCTTCCCCTGGGCATGGAGTGATCCCTGTGTCTGCTTCCCCTGGGCATGGAGTGGTCCCTGTGTGCTTCTCCTGGGCATGGAGTGATCCCTGTGTGTGCTTGCCCTGGGCATGGTGTGGTCACTGTGTCTGCTTCCCCTGCCCTTGGACATCTCTGGGCATGGAATAGTCCCTGTGTCTGCTTCCCCTGCCCTTGGAGATCCCTGGGCATGGAGTGATCCCTGTGTCTGGTTCCCCTGGGCATGGAGTGATCCCTGTGTCTGCTTCCTCTGGGCATGGTGTGGTCCCTGTGTCTGCTTCCCCTTGGAGATCCCTGGGCATGGTGTGATCCCTGTGTCTGCTTCCCCTGGGCATGGAGTGATCCCTGTGTCTGCTTCCCCTGGGCATGGAGTGGTCCCTGTGTCTGGTTCCCCTGGGCATGGAGTGATCCCTGTGTCTGCTTCCCCTGGGCATGGAGTGGTCCCTGTGTCTGCTTCCCCAGAGTGGCCTCACAAGGCTGGGCTGCATCAGCACCAGCAGCCACACCACGGAGTTTCCTTGGCTGAGCCTTAAAGCTCTTGGGTCCCAGTTATCTAATCCTGCTCTGGGAGCCCAGAGCTGATATTGCTCCTACTTCAGGAGGAATGGAAAATTTTAGGCAAGTGTTGGTTATGAAAGAATCCCTCTCCATGCACACACCATGTGATTAAATATCCCTTTCCTTCTGTGGCACAGTGGATGATTTTCCCATATTTTGGGGATAGGCCCATCTCTTGACTTTGGCTTCATTTTTTTTGTGTTCTTGATTTCCATCTTGTTGCTGTTAATCTTAAGGGCTCTGTTCTTTCCACTGCTTTTACCAACTGCTGTATTTTTTGCTGACTAATTTAAAGCCACTGCTACCAGTTCATGACGTTTTAAGATGCATTTTTACTCCTTCACTGTCATTTTTGCTTCAGAATTAATTTTTATTGTAAAATTATGAATTGCCTTTTTCCTGGGGGCAGCAGCAACTTTATTTGAGGCTATTTTGGTTATTATTCACAGAGGTTCATTTGTACTGTCTGTCCTTGATGGCCTTGCTGGCATCTCTGGGAACCTGTTCTGTGCTGGGGCTGGCAGCAGGGAGAGCCCTGGAAATCTGGGGAGCAGGGAAGAGCCTGATTTACAGATACTGTGATTTACAGAGTTGTAAAGGCACAGAGGCAGGGTGAGTTCAGCTTTCCCACAGCTGGCACCAGCCAGCATCTCCCAACCTTCTCTGAGCAACCTCACATCTTTGGCAGCTCAAGTTCCTTGCACTGCCTTCCAGTGGGAGTAGGAAAGTCTGGGAGTTTGGAAGTATGAAATCTGGTGGAAGAAAGCTTTCAGATGTGGAAGGTGCATTTTGATGGATGCAGGCAAAACCCACCCAAATAATGGGAATTATGAGCTGTTGAAAATTGCCTCTTCCCATCTGTTTTCTGGCATGCTTGGCTCTCAGATCCCTCCATTAAGCACTGCTCCTGATGGATTTGGAGAGATAATTATTTGCTGATGTTTTTCCCTCATCAGAGCATCCTTTTAGAGAAAGTTATCAGTGGAATGGGGGCCTGGGGACCGAGGGTTCAGCCTCCTCCCTCTGATGTTGATCCCTCACAGCCCTCAGTGCTGCACGAGCTCTACAGCCCAATGACACATGGAGTGCACAGGGAATGCAGACAGTGGGAATTGCTCCTGGGTGTTTGTTCAGCCATGAATTGTGGCACTCATTACACTCATGCAGCACAGGGAGGCTTTATAAAAGATTTCCTAGGAAATAATGTCTGAAATCCCCACTTTAGCTTTCCTTAGTGCACGTCCCTGGCACCACAGGGTGATCCTGACATGGCCATGCTGGTGCTTCTCAGGAGCAGGATGGTTCAAGCTGCTCTTTGGGATGAGTTTTAGGTGACAGTGGTTTCCTCAGGCTTCATTGTACGGCCCCACCTCTTATTTCCTGTTTTCTGTTCAAAAATTCATGTGCTGATTACAGGGATTTGTCTTCCTTCCATGGACTTCCTTGGTCAAGGGGCTGGAGCACAAGCCTCATGAGGAGAGGCTGAGGGAGCTGGGCAGGGGCTCAGCCTGGAGCAAAGGAGGCTCAGGGGGCCCTTGTGGCTCTGCACAGCTCCTGACAGGAGGGGACAGCCAGGGGTTGGGCTGTGCTCCAGGGAACAGGGACAGGACAAGGGGAAATGGCCTCAAGTTGTGCCAAGGGAGGTTGACATTGGATATGAGGGAAAATTTCTTCTCAGAAAGGGTGATCAGAAGTTGGCACAGGATGCCCAGGGTAGTGGTGGAATCACCAACCCCTGGAATTGTTCAGTGGATCTGTGGATGTGGCCCTTGGTGGTGGCCCTGGCAGTGCTGGGCTGACACTTGGACTCGAGGATCTCAGGAGGCTTTTCCAGCCTTACTGATCCCAGCCATGAGGGGCCTGTTCCAGTGCAGCCCCAGCTTTTTGGGCAGAGCAGGTGCCTGCAGACACAGAGATTTTGGGCGACCCTTGCAGTTCTCTTTGCAGGAACAAGCATGGTGTTCCAGTTTGAGCTCAGTGCCGATGGAGCTGCTGCAGCTCAGGGTGCTGGGGAAGCCCTGCAAACGTCTGAGCAGCACAAGTGAGGCTGTTGGGACGTGAGGGAATCGAGGTGGCAGGGCCAGATGGAGCTGTGGAGCAGAGCTGCAGTCTCAGGCTGGCACTGCAGTCCCTGATGTCACCCTGGTGGTGACAGCACCGAGGGCTCCGCTCTGGGGAAGGGACCTCTCTCCAACTGGGATTGCTTTAGCAAAGGGAAAAGGGAATTTATTCCCAATCTGCTCCTACAAATAATTCCTGGACCTTGAGAAGTGGAAGCTCAGTTGGTTGTAGGCAGCTGGAGTGCCAGAAAAGCAGCTCAGTTCCCAGGGAGGGGCTGTGACCACCTCTGAGGATGTGGATCCCTGTGTGCTGGTCCCTCCTCCCTCATGGCGAAAAACCTTCTTGTGTCAAGCTGGAATTTTCCATGTGCCAGCTGGAGTCTTGCCCTCCTTCTGAGGTCTGGCTCCACCTTCCTTTCACCCTGCAGGCAGCAGCAAGGTCTCTCCTTGCCTTCTCTTTTCCAGGCTCACATCCATGCTCAGCCTCTCCCTGCCCACCATGTGCTCCAGCAGCCTGGAGCCTTCCCTGGATCCTTCCTTGTACTGGGGAGCCCAGACTGGAGCAGCTCTTCATTGCCAGTGCACTTGGGAGCTTTTGTTTGAGGAAGGTTGGCTCTCCTTGGTTTTGCCTTTCAAAGGTCTCCTTCAGGGCGTTTTGGGAAGCACAGGTGGGCAGTGTGTGCCCTCCCCAGCTTCTCTGCTCGCTGCAGGCCAGCAAGGAAAGGTTCTGTGAGCTCCCCCAGTGACTTCACTCACCATAATGCCCATTTTTAATCACTCTTCTACCAGTTCCCCTCAGCACCAAGGGCGGACACAGAGCAGTGCTGTCATCTGGAAAGTGGCTGCTGGCACCAAACCAACTGGCACTTTGAACTTGTCCCAACTGGGTGCTAAGGAGCATTAAAATGTGCTGATTGAACGTGCCCACTTCCATTCCAAGGGTTCCTGGCCATCCCCAGCTCCACCTGGAAAGCTGCTGGTGGCCTGGGAAGGGCACCTGGAGGAGTGTGCAGGGCAGTGCTGGAGATGAGGAGGGGAGTGTGGGGTGTGAGGGTTGCTGGTGCTGTGTCAGAGCTCAGCACATCCCTCTGGGTGTCCAGAGTTGCCAGGACCCCCCCGGCGGGCTCAGAGACCCTGGCACGCTGCCCAGAGCACCTGGGGATGTGATTGTGACCCCTGGAGCAAGTTACCAGCTTTGTGTGAGGACCTGAAAGTCACACAGGTTCGAATAATATAATAATAAAATGATCACAGGGTGAAAATGTAGATTTTAGCATTTTTGGTATGGGGGTTATGGGGACAAGATGGAGGAACTTGGGCATGTCCAGCCTTTTTTCTTCTTCTCCTTGTTCTCCATTTTCTGCAGTGATGTTGGCACTTTGGGATTGGTTTAGAGCAGAAGCTCACTGTCTAACACAGGTGATGGGTATTGGGAATTAAGTGTAAATATGTTATACATAGTTTGTAGTATAAAAGGACAACACCACCCTGGAGGTGGTCAGAGTGCCTACGGCTGCCCTGCTGGGCAGATCTCAGCTGGGCAGAAAGAAAATTTTATAGATAAGAATTAAGAAACAACTTCAAGACCAAATCTGAAGAGCTCTGACTTGTTCTTCAGTCGCGTGGGCCAAAGCAGAGACACCCTGCACATCTCGGGACAGCAATCAACAACCAAAAGCCCAGAGGGATGGGGGAAGCCAAGGCAGAGCAGCTTGGGAATAGTGCCAATGGCTGCACCCTGGATTGGGGCTGTTGGGTCAGCTGGGGATTCCTTCAGACACCCCATCTCAGGCTCTGGAACTGCTCCTCCAACATCTGAGACAGGGGAGGGCAGGCGAGACAGCCACAAGCAGTGAGCAGAGACAGCCACAAGCAGTGAGCAGCCCCAGGTACAAGCAGTGAGCAGCCCCAGATGCAAACAGTGAGCAGCTACAAGCAGTGAGCAGGTACAAGCAGTGAGCAGCCCCAGATGCAAACAGTGAGCAGGTACAAGCAGTGAGCAGCCCCAGCTACAAGCAGTGAGCAGCTACAAGCAGTGAGCAGCCCCAGATGCAAACAGTGAGCAGGTACAAACAATGAGCAGCCACAAGCAGTGAGCAGCCCCAGATGCAAACAGTGAGCAGCCACAAGCAGTGAGCAGCCCCAGCCACAAGCAGTGAGCAGCTACAAGCAGTGAGCAGCCCCAGCTACAAGCAGTGAGCAGCTACAAGCAGTGAGCAGCCCCAGATGCAAACAGTGAGCAGGCACAAGCAGTGAGCAGCCCCAGATGCAAGCAGTTAGCAGGTACATGCAGTGAGCAGCTCCAGCCACAAGCAGTGAGCAGCCCCAGCCACAGTGAGCAGCCCCAGCCACAAGCAGTGAGCAGCCCCAGGTACAAGCAGTGAGCAGCCACAAGCAGTGAGCAGCCCCAGAGGCACTGGGGGTACCTGGGCTGGAGGCACAGATGTGTCCTGGCTCTGCTCCTGCCTCTGCTCACTCCTGGCAGTGTGCCTGGTCCGTGCCAGCCTGGCTCTGCTCCTGGGGCTGTGTGCTGTCCCCAGCAGCCCCACAGTGCTGGGTTGTCACTCCACACTGGCCCAGCACCAGCAGGGCTCTTGTCCAGGAAAAGCTCCCTTTTTGCTTTCCTGTTTCCTTCAGGATTAAAGTCACTCTCCTTGGGCTGGAACCAGGGAATGTTTGTCAAGTTTACGAGGGCTTTTAGAGAGGCTTTTAGAAAGAACATCCTATCCCTTCTTTTATAGGGCTGAGATAAGATTATCTTTGTTTTAACACCAATTAAAGCAGGAAGGGTTTATAGGATTAGGGGGTTTCCATCAGTGCGACTTTGATGTCACCACTTGCCTGCTTGGTTTGTTCCTTTCCCTGGTTAAATCCCTGGGAAGTGTTCCTGGGATGGTGAACGTGGCCTCCCTCCCCAGGCACAGCTCTCCCAGGCAGAAGCTTTGGGAAACAATTAAACAAGACCAAACAAAGTAACAAAATATGAAGGTCCTAAATTCTTCAGGGGACCTCTTGGAGAAAGCTGGCTCAGAATAGTCACTGTGGGAGTCTGCAGTTCTTCAGTGTTTACATCAAGAGAAAGGATGGGCTGCTGGCCTGAGCAGCATGTTTAAAATAAAAATATAAAGTTGTAGGCTCCCAGAATGGTTTGGGTTGGAAGGGACCTTAAAGCTCATCCCATTCCACCCCTGCCATGGCAGGGACACCTGGACACCTTCCACTGTCCTAGGCTGCTCCCAGCCCCATCCAGCCTGGCTTTGGGCACTGCCAGGGATCCAGGGGCAGCCACAGCTGCTCTGGGCACCCTGTGCCAGGGCCTGCCCACCCATCTAACCCTGCTCTCTGGCAGCTCTCTGAAGCCATTCCCTGTGTCCTGTCCCTCCATCCCCTGTCCCCAGTCCCTCTCCAGCTCTCCCTGGAGCCTTCTCTTCTCCAGGTGAATCCCCCCAGCTCTCCCAGCCTGGCTCTGGAGGGGCTCCAGCTCTCAGAGCTTCTCTTTGGCATTCTCTGGACTCATCCCAGCAGCTGCAAGTCCTTCCTGTGATGAAAGCAGTGCCCCAGAGCTCCCCTGCTCCATGCAGGTCACCCCGGGGCTCCCAGCAATGCTGCTGTCCAGCCCCTGGAGCTCTGCTTCCTTCTGTGTGTGCCAAGGCACCCAGACAGGGTTTGGAGGCTGGCACTGTGCAGGCTCCTGCTGCCCCCAAGCCTGGCACTGGGGCTGCTCCTGGGCAGCCTCACCTGGCATTCCTGGGCTGGGAATGTCCTGCTTCAGGAGAGCACTGAGCTGCTGAGCTTCGCCTTGGGGCAGCTGCATCCTGAGCTGCCCTTCAGGTGTCTGCACGAGGCAGGAGCTTGCAGGCATCTGCTGGCCCCAGCACTGTGCTCTGGGCTCTGCACTCACTCCCTGCTCTCAGCCTCCCCGGGGGCCTCTGGAGGTGTGCAGAGAGCTGAGCTGCTGGGCTGCAGCAGAGGATGGACACACAGATCCATTCTCCCTGGGACAGAACCAGAGAATCAGGAAATCATTAAGGTTGGAAAAGCTCTCTAGGACTGAATCCAGCCATTAACCCAGCACTAACCCTGTCCCCAGCTGCACACTCACGTGTTTTTAGAGCACTTCCAAGGATGGTGACTGCACCACTGCACTGGGCAGCCTGTGCCAATACCTGACCATATTTTCCATGACAAAATTTTCCTTAATATTCAATCTAAACCTCCTCTGGTACAATTTGAAGCTGTTTCCTCTTGTTCTTTTGCTTTATTCCTGGGAGAGGAGACTGACCCCAAACAAGGACAGGGAAGTCCTCTCCCCTTGTGTGTGGATGGCCCTGACAGGATAAATGCTGGGTTATGGTCTTCTCCATCTGTACTCTGAGGATATTGGCAACATCCCAGTCCCACATGCTCAGGCAGGGACAGAAAGCTTCACATTTTTCTTTAAGAACTGTGACAGGCTGGGGAGGCTGAAGCAGGCTGACTGAGGGCAGGTAAGAAATTCCAGGCATTTCTCTGTGACAGGGAATCCCATCAGCTCTGATGGATGTGCCCTCCCCCAGCAGGACTGGGCCCTCCAGGTGTGCTGCCCACAGGTGTGCTGGGCTCACCAGATGCCTGAACTCGGGAGCAGTGCTGGAAGGGAGTGACCTTGTGAACCCTGGGAACTGCAGGGGGGGATTTGCTGGGAAGCCCCTGGTACAAAGCCTGTTCCAGGTGAGAGCTCAGCTCTGCTGCTGGAACACAGCACTGGGACAGAGCTGCCAGGGCTGGGATCAGGCTCCTCCTGCCCAGGGCTGGGGATGCTCTCAGGAGAGCAGGGAGCTGCACCTGCCTGGATCTGGTGTGCCATGAGCACTATTGCTTTGTCCCATGGTGTCCAAAGGCTGAATCCTTGATCCTTGGGCCTTGGCCTGGTCTGTGGAGCTTTGGGCCGAGGACAGTCTGCCCCGAGGTCAGGGTGTGTTTGCCCCTTGCAGTCTCAGGAGTATTGCTGTTAATTGCAGCCCCAGATGTGCAGGGTGTCTCTGCTTCGGTCCGCGTGTGCGAAGAACGAGTCGGAGCTCTTCAGTTTTTGGTCTTGAAGTTGTTTATTAATTCTTATCTATAAAATTTTCCTCCTGCTCACCCGAGTTCTGCTCAGCAGGGCATCCAGAGGCACTCTGACCACCCCTGGGGCGATGTTGTCTCTTTATACTAGAAACTACATATAGCATATTTACACTTAATTCCCAATACCCATCACCTGTGTTAGACAGTGAGCTTCTATTCTAAACCAATCCCAAAGTGCCAACATCACTGCAAAAATGGAGAAGAAGAAGAAGAAGAAGAAGAAGAAGAAGAAGAAGAAGAAGAAGAAGAAGAAGAAGAAAGACTAGACACACCCAAGTCCCTCCATCTTGTCCCCAAAACCCCATTCCAAAAATCCCAAAATTTACCTTTTGACCATGTGATAATTTCATTATTATACTATTTAAACTTCTGTGACTTTCAGGTCCTCATACAAAGCTGGCAACTTGCTCCAGGGGTCATAATCAAATCCCCAGGTGTTCTGGGCTGTGTGCCAGGGTCTCTGAGCCCCCCGGGGGGGTCCTCAGTAACTCTGGACACCCAGAGGGATGTGCTGAGTTCTGAATTTGTAAGACCTTCCAATGTGGTCTGTTTTGGGGAGCTCCCAGAGCAGGGCATCACTCTGCCCTGCCCTGTCCTCTCCAAAGCTCTGTGACACCCCTGAGGACAGCACTAAGGTCTTGTCCCAGCCCCTCACTGTCCCAGCACTGCCCCTCTGCCTGGGGACCGAGGCACACAGGAGATGGTGCTGAGAGCAAGGTGTGAGCTCCTAAAGTGCCACGAGCTGTGCACAGGCAGGGCACATGTGGGAGTCTTGGCAGGGCACTTTGAGGGAGTTGTGTCTGAGGGAGCCTGGGATGGAGCTGGGGGCAGCTGGGGTGGCTGGTGGGGAGCATTGCTGCAGGGAATGTGGGGTTTGGAGTGCTGGCACCTCCAGCTGTGAGGCCAGAGCAGCAGTGGGCAGGTGATGGGACAGGGCATCTCCTGGGGCTGCTGGTGACGTGCAGAGTGTTGGCCCAGTCAGTTGGCCCAGTGTCTGTGGGCCAGGAGGATGCTCCACAGCTTGTCCTGTCTTGCTTCCATTCCCATCCCATGGAGAATGATGAGGTTAAACAGGAACATTTGCATTGGGACCATTCCCTTTATTGACAATTCTGTAATCCACATCCTGGAGGTTCCCCTCCAGTTAATCTCATTTAACCCTGTTTTCCCTCCTGTATTTCCCTCTGCTGCTCTCCAAATGCTGTCAGAGCTGTTGACAGTGACAGCACCTGGCAGTGGCATTAATTGCTTATCTGAGGATGAGGTAACAGAGCAGGCTGCTAATTGAATTTATCCCTCAGGAAGCAGGAGGACCCGTGTTGCCCCTGGCACCTGCAGGTCCCAGCTCCTCACTCCTTCCCAGCTGCAGGGTCCAGGGTGTCCCCAGTGCCTCGCCAAAGCCCAGCTGAGTCCCCTTCCCTGCAGCCCTGTGCAGCCTGGGGACATGGGGGGCTGGGAGTGGATCCAAAGGCTCTGTGGCTGCTTTGGCTTGTCCAAAGGCTCCCTCTCATTGAGAGCACAAACCCCATCAGCTGAGGGACAGGGGACGGGAGCAAGCAGAGGAGTGGAAAATTTACAAGTGAGACAAAGTGATTGCTGTTTGGATGCAGGATTGAAAACAAGGGTCAAGGTGCAAGGGACAGAATGGAGCAGAATATGGGAAAAGTGACAATGCCATTGCAGCAGCCACCTCATCTTCCAAGCAGGGTATGGTTGATGAAAGGAAAAGGGGGAAATTCAGAGCTGGTTGGACTTAATAGTTCTGCACAGAACATCATAAATGGCTTTAAACTGGAGCAGAGTAGAGTTAGATGGGATGTTGGGAAGGAATTATTCCCTGTGAGGGTGGGCAGGCCCTGGCACAGGGTGCCCAGAGCAGCTGTGGCTGCCCCATCCATGTCAGTGTCCAAGGCCAGGTTGGACAGGGCTTGGAGCAGCCTGGGACAGTGGAAGGTGATTGAACCTGAGATGAGCTTTAACGTCCCTTTGAACCCAAACCCTCCTGTCTTTCCATGATCCCATGAAATGCCCCACACGCCATGGAGAGCAGAGAGCCAGAAGTGCTGTCAGGGAGGGTCTGGGGTCTCATGTCCAATGTCCATTTGCACTGGGGGTGCCCCCAGCATGAGCTCAAGGCAGCCATGCAATTGGGCTCAATCAACCCAAAGATGGAGCTCTACCACCCCTCTCCCAGCTCAGCACCATCTTTTGGAGATGTAGCTTTTCATAACATCCTGTCTGAACCTGTGGTCCTTGTCCTGTGTGGCAGAGTCTGGCACCCTGAGAAGTGTCTGAGCCTATCTTCAGCAGGTGCAGTTAGATCCCCCCTTACCCCAGTATGCCCAGTTACCCCATCCGGCTCTTCCCACCTCTCCCATGCCCTGTTCCCTAGGGTGACCCTCTTGGTGACTCTCCACTGGACTCTCCTGAACTGGGCAACCCTAGCCTAACCATGGCAGCATCCCCAGTGCCTGGCAAGGGAGGGGAAAACACCTCCCCCAGTGTCCTGGCCGTGCTCCTCCTGGCTTGGCCCAGGGCATTGTTTTCCTCATTCTCCATAAGAGCCTCTCTGTGGGACTCATTTGATGTGGGGTCAGAGTGGGAGCAGCACTGTGCCGTGGGGCCAAGGCACCCCCCTGGGGTTTGTAGGGGGATGAGGTGGCAGCAGGGAGGGCTGTGGGGCCGGGACTCCAAGAGCATGGAGGAGGAATCCCAAAAGCATGGAGAGGGAGCCCACAGCCCCAGAGGAGGCAGGACGTGGCCAGGGGAGCAGCCCTGGGCCCTGCAGCAGCAGCAGGGAAGCTGCAGAGCCAGCCCCCAGCCCCGGCCCCCAGGGAGAGAGGAGCCAGGGGGAGATAAGGCTGGGGATTTAAGGCTCCGGGCAGATCCTGACAGCCAGGGCTGCCTGGCTTCCATCAGCCTTTAAAAATGCCTCTCTGGAGTTCAGGGATCCTTGCTGCCAGCAGAAACAGGGCCAGGCAGAGGGGCTGAGAAGAATCCTTCCTCCCTCAGAGCCCTCAGCATGGGCTGAAGGTGCCATTTTAGGAACTTTTATTGCAGGAGAGAGCTGCTTGCTCAGAGCTGTTTCCAGGAGGGGCCTGGGGTGGACTCTGAAGGCCAGGGCAGTTTGGGATGCAGGAGAGCCTGGCTGGAGCCTGCCCAGCTCACACTGGATTAATTAAACACTTGGTTAGAGAGAGGCAGTGAGACACAAAGGATCAGGGAACCCCTGTGTGGCCCCTCCTGCACGTTTGGCCAAAAGCTTTCCTTGAGCTTTGGGATGCCTTTCCCTGCTGAACTGCCGTGGGACAGGAGGGCTGGAAGCTTGGTGCCAGCAGCAGAGGTGGCCTTGCCTCCCACATCCTGGTGTGGTTCTCTGCAGGAGGGCAGCATCCTCAGTGGGGCCTTCCCATGGCAATCCCTTCCCTTCAGGAGCTGGACACAGTGATCCTTGTGGGTCTACTCCAGCTCAGTGTATTCTGTGATCCCCAAAGCCCATGGCTTCCCAGGCACAAGCAGCTTTCCATGCTCTGGGAGGGAGTGAGTGAGAAACAAGGAGCCCCAGTGTTGCTCAGCATTCCCAGCCAGTGCTCCAGGCTGCCTCCAGGGCTGTACCCCAGCTGCCATGGGGCTGTGAAAGGTGCCTGTGAGCCCTGTTAGCCCCATCACTGCTGCAGTGATGGGGCCAGAGCCACTGGCACCGAAATCACCCTCCAGGGATGAAGGATGCTCGGATAAAGTAGAAATTTATGTGCTTCCACTGTTTCGTTTCCCTCTTGGCAAGCAGGAATTCCTATGGATGTCCTTGCTGCAAGCCTCGGGAAAAGCAGCAATGTCCCAAAGCTGCTGTTACCTCCCAGGGCAGAAGGCTGGGGTGTCCTCATGTCTGTGTCAGGCTGGACATGAGGAAAAGGTTCCTCCCCCAGAGGGTGCTGGCACTGCCCAGGCTCCCCAGGGATGGGCACAGCCCCGAGGCTGCCACAGCAGCATTTGCTCAAGGCTCTCAGGGAGGCACAGGATGGGATTGTTGGGGTGTCTGTGCAGGGCCAGGAGCTGGGCTGGAGGATCCCTGTGGGTCCCTCCCAGCTCAGGATATTCCATGATTCTGTGATGCTTCCAGAACATGATGAGAACGTTCTCATTGTTCAGGCAGGAGGGGTTTTAGCCCCTGTGTGAAGGTTTCACTTTTGATTTGGTGTTTATTCTGGAAACAAGAAATTGGGTAAATTCCTAAAGAAAAACTGTTTTCTCACCCAAGGGAAGACCTGGAGGGAGCAGAACAATTTTGAAGACAATGTTCATTTATTTTACTTCTGGAGGTTGTCATTACTGTAGAAAAATAAATCAATAGAAAAAAAGGACTTTGCATCAAATTTCAGTGATTTTCCTGTCTTTACACATGATTTCGGAACATTTAGCTTTGGAGAAGTTCTGATTTTTTCAGGATTATTTTACCCATGTGGGACCTGCTGCTGGGGAGGAAGGGACTTGCCCAAACTCCTGGCTGTGTTTTGGTGGCTCATGCAAAGAGTTTCAGTGTCCCAGCTCGGCATTTTTGAGGAACAACCACTGAGCCTCAGTTTTTATCCCTGTCCAGCCATTGACCTGTGCCAGGGCCAGTGTGGGGAATGTTTTTATCCCTTGGAGCAGTCACTACACTCCACAGCCTGGCACTTTTTGGATGTCTCTCTGTCTTGATGCAGAAGAAGCATTATAGGAAAGTATCTATTTTTAAAATAAACCTCAGGAAGGTGAAAGAGGCCCCTGTCTGAAACTATCCTTGCTGGAATGATCCTGCATTTCACCTGGGCTGTCAGATGAGAGCAATTTTATCTCTTGGTCTTTTGTGTGTCTCAAATATTGGTATTAGTGCAGGAAGCCTGTTATCATGTCCCCATTGCTTCTGGGGAATGCAGAACTGCCCAGCCATCACCTCTCCCAACAGCTTAACACCCTCTGAGATGGGCTGGTCCCGAGGGAAGGGGGTCAGGAATGGAATGGAGCAGGTGAGGGATCGATGGAAAGACCCAGGAACGTGAGGAGGATCCTGGTTCTCAACAGCTCCTTTGACCATGAGAGGAAGGAGGGACAGTGCCAGCAGGAGGGCTGATGGAATTTCTCTGTAGAGCTTTTCTCATTGGAAACTCAGGCTAATTCTGGAGAAAAGGAGATGGCAACTGAAGAAAAAATCCAACCTTCTTTTTTTCCTTTTTTCCCAGATAAGAAATAGCTACTTCTTAGCAATGGCTCTTGCTGACAGCAACCCCAGTGAATGTTTGTCCCAGGCTGTTGTCTGGTCTGCCTCATTCCTGGGAGCCTTGGCAGGTGACTGAAGGAAAAGTTTGTTAAACTTGTTTCAGCACAGGAACCACCTGCCTCCCCCGAAGCTCTTCAGGCTGTGTAAGAATTAACAGGAACAGAAAGTCACAACAGGAGTAACCGCAGAGGAACGGTCTGAGCTGAGCCGTTCCTTGGGCACTGGTGATCCTGGGCTTGGACGGGACTTGGTGGTGTTGAAAGCTTTTATCCATGAGTGCTGAATCTGTTAGTGCTGGGTCACAGTGTGGTCCAGCCTTCACCACTGTCTGCTGTGGGCACCACACAGCTCTGTGCCCCCCTCACCCGCCCTGTGGGGCTGGACACACGTGGGGTTGAGTGGCTGCTGCTTGAGGAGCATCTTCCTCACCTGTGAGGGGCTCAGAGCCTGGAGGGAGAGCCCAGCCCTCTGCTACTGCTCAGCAGAACCAACAGTTTATTTGTAATATTGAGTCATAAAATCATTAAGGTTGGGAATGTCCCCTAGGATCATTAGCCCAGCACTGCCATGTGGTCCCCAGGTGCCACATCTACAATGTCATGAAAACTCTGTGGGGAGTTGCAAAAGGACCCTGTGAGACAGTGTGACTAGGGAATGAGAAGGCAATTGGAATTCAAAAGAATTGAGGTGATACAAATGGGAGAAAACAACCCCAGATTCATGGGATGGTGCAATCATAGAATGGTTTGGGTTTGGAGCTGCCTTACAGACCATCTGCCATGGGACATCTTTGGTAGACCAGTTCATATACACCTGTAGAGATGAGCTGGGAGCTGGCCCAATGTCCCTCACAACTCAGATCCTGGGGCTTTCACAGTCACTGGTTAAAAAATAATGTGGGCATTGCTGAAAAAAGAGAATAAAACAGTGAATGGTGTTATGCAGTGTGGGGCACGACAGAGATTTGGACAACTCTAGAGGTCGTGGACAAGGCAGATGGTGGTTGAGTGTCCATCAGCTATGGAAATGTGGGATGGCATCAAGAATGGCAGCTTGGCTTGGAAGCAGAGAGCAGCAGTTTCTTCCTGCAGTGTGTAGTTACAGCACAGGGCTCTTTAGGGGTAAAACAGGTGCAGGACATCTGCAGGGAGTAAAAAACTGAGCGGGTAACATGGAGAAACACCGACATGGGGTATTGAGTGCAAGGAGCTGCATCTCAGAAGGGAGCGGGGAAGTGTTATGGGCAACACATGCACCTGGTTCATGCCCTGCTCCTTGGATGGTCCTGGAATCATGGAATATCCTGACTTGGATGAGATCCACAGGGATCAAATCCAACCCTTGACCCTGCACAGATCCCCCAACAATCCCACCCTGTGTGTCCCTGCAGCAGTGTCCAAATGCTCCTGGAGCTCTGGCAGCCTCAGGGCTGTGCCCATTCCCTGGGAGCCTGGGCAGTGGCAGCACCCTCTGGGGAAGAACCTTTCCTCATATCCAGCCTAAACCCCTCTGACAGTTGCTGTTGGGGGAGGATTCTGGTGTCCATGGTCTGACCTGGTACAGCCACTGACATCTTATGTAGCAGTGGCTGAAAATTCCCTCTGCACTCCTACAGTCCCTGTTCTGCAGAATAGAATCTGTTCTGTGCTTGGGGAACAGGGACAGAGGTGTCTATGTGGGGACCCACCTCTGCAGGTGCCTCCTCAGGGCCTTCCCAACAGCTGCACCTTCTCTGTGGTGCCCACCTGCAGCTGTCAGGATTTCCTTTGCACTCTGCAGAGCCCCAGGGATGGTTTGGGCAGCTCCAGGCATCCCTCCAGCCCCCTTCTCACTGCTCACCACTGCTCTCTTCTCTTCCAGGCTGTCCCTCGGGAACATTCAAGGCCAGCCAGGGGGATGAAGGGTGTGTCCACTGCCCCATCAACAGCCGGACAACCTCGGAAGGGGCCACAAACTGCGTGTGCCGGAATGGATATTACCGGGCAGATGCCGACCCCGTGGACATGCCGTGCACCAGTATGTGGGGCTGGGCAGCTGGGAGGGACCACGTGGTGGGGAAAGGACATGGCACTCAGTCAGAGCACTGAGGGGTGCTTGACAAGGTGTCTGTCCCAGTGGGGTTTTGGGGCCGCTACACAAACTAACTGGTAAATTTTGCCCGGACTTTCACACAATCAAATTAGCGTGGGGTAAGAGGACTGGTTTCATTCTTCCTCTTTGCTTTGGATGTCCAGCTTGCTGCACACATCCCTGACACCAAGAGAAGTAGGGATTTATTAAGAGGCCTCAGATAGATCCACCTTGGGCAGCTCAACCCAAAATGGCCACAGAAATGGATGACAGATCACGGGGTTTCACACTTTTATATGTTTTGGTCCATTTGCATATTGGAGCTAATTGTCCAATCACAGCTTTAGCCCATGGAGTCCCATCCTTCTTGTTTTTTCTCTTCAGCCCACATTGGTTATGCTTTTGAGTCTGAGATCTGGATCATTTGTCCTTGGTCCCCAGCTAGACCAGGAACTGTTTTATCTACCTACTCTGTGAAGAGAGCTCACCATCCCCTAATATGAAGCCTAGACTTGCACACTAAAGCAGAATAGAATCTGAAAAATGTAAAAGCGAAAACCTGAGGCATCAGGGGTGGGCAGGGTGCCTGGGCAGTGCTGGCTGAGCCACTGTGGGCTGGGAGCCCCTGTGGGCTGGGAGTCCTTGTGGGCTGGGAACCCTGTGGGCTGAGCCCCTGTGGGCTGAGGCCCTGTGGGCTGAGCCCCTGTGGGCAGAGCCCCTGTGGGCTGGGAACCCCTGTGGGCTGGGAACCCCTGTGGGCTGAGCCCCTGTGGGCTGGGAGCCCCTGTGGGCTGAGCCCCTGTGGGCTGAGGCCCTGTGGGCTGGGAGCCCCTGTGGGCTGGGAACCCCTGTGGGCTGGGAACCCCTGCGGGCTGAGTCCCTGTGGGCTGAACCCCTGTGGGCTGAACCCCTGTGGGCTGGGAGCCCCTGTGGGCTGGGAGCCCCTGTGGGCTGAGCCCCTGTGGGCTGGGAACCCCTGTGGGCTGGGAGCCCCTGTGGGCTGGGAACCCCTGTGGGCTGGGAGCCCCTGTGGGCTGAGTCCCTGTGGGCTGAGTCCCTGTGGGCTGAGCCCCTGTGGGCTGAACCCCTGTGGGCTGAACCCCTGTGGGCTGGGAGCCCCTGTGGGCTGAGCCCCTGTGGGCTGAACCCCTGTGGGCTGAGTCCCTGTGGGCTGAGCCCCTGTGGGCTGAAGCCCTGTGGGCTGAACCCCTGTGGGCTGAGTCCCTGTGGGCTGAGTCCCTGTGGGCTGAGTCCCTGTGGGCTGGGAGCCCCTGTGGGCTGAACCCCTGTGGGCTGGGAGCCCCTGTGGGCTGAAAGCCCCTGTGGGCTGAACCCCTGTGGGCTGGGAGCTCCTGTGGGCTGGGAGCCCCTGTGGGCTGAACCCCTGTGGACTGAACCCCTGTGGGCTGGGAGCTCCTGTGGGCTGGGAGCCCCTGTGGGCTGAAAGCCCCTGTGGGCTGAACCCCTGTGGGCTGAGTCCCTGTGGGCTGAGTCCCTGTGGGCTGAGCCCCTGTGGGCTGAACCCCTGTGGGCTGAGTCCCTGTGGGCTGGGAGCTCCTGTGGGCTGAACCTCTGTGGGCTGAATCCCTGTGGGCTGGGAGCCCCTGTGGGCTGAACCCCTGTGGGCTGGGAGCCCCTGTGGGCTCGGCTCACAGAGCCTGCCCAGGGATGGGGAGGAGGAGGGCTGCAGCTGCTCACACCTTCCTGTGTGCTCCCTTTCTTTGCAGCCATCCCGTCCGCCCCGCAGGCCGTGATCTCCAGCGTGAACGAGACGTCGCTGATGCTGGAGTGGAGCCCCCCGCGGGACTCGGGGGGCCGCGAGGACCTGGTGTACAACATCATCTGCAAGAGCTGCGGGGCCGGCCGCGGGGCCTGCACGCGCTGCGGGGACAACGTGCAGTTCGCCCCGCGCCAGCTGGGCCTCACCGAGCCCCGCATCTACATCAGCGACCTGCTGGCCCACACCCAGTACACCTTCGAGATCCAGGCCGTCAACGGCGTCACCGACCAGAGCCCCTTCTCCCCGCAGTTCGCCTCTGTGAACATCACCACCAACCAGGCCGGTAAGGCCCTGTGCCCCTCCCTCACAGCTCCCACAGCAGGGTGGGGTGGGATGGGGGAATGCCCTGTGAAGGCTGAGCTAGAACACAGAGCTAAAGAATAGAGGAGGCATTTATGAAGAGGTCTCAAATAAGATCCACCTTGGGCAGCACAACCCAAAATGGCCACAAAAATGGTTGACTGGTCCCAGAATCTCACACTTTTATATGTTTTGGTCCATTTGCATCTTGGAGCTAATTGTCAGCTTTAGCCCATGAAGTCCATCCTTCTTGTCTTCTCTCTTCAGCCCACATAATTTATGCTCTTGTGCCTGAGATCTGAATCAGCTGCCCTTGGGTCCCCAGTTAGAGCAGGAATACCTATTCTGTGAAGAGAGCTCACCATCCCCTAATATGAAGCCCAAACTTACACATTAAAGCAGAATAGAATCTGAAAAATATAAAAGCTAAAACCTGAGGTGTCAGGAATGGGCAGGGTCCCTGGGCAGTGCTGGCTGGGTCCCTGTGGGCTGGAAGGGGACAAGAGTGGGTTGAAGTGTTGTTTATTCCATAGTGTTGGTGGTGATGAGAGCCTGGCAATTCCTGAGTGAATCCCAAGCCCTGGGTGTCAAAATATCCCTTATTTCAGTGGAAAGCTGCAGCGTGCCCCCAAGGCAGAGCTGCCTCTCCATCATGGCAGCAGAACAGCTGGTGACACTGTCCCCTGGTGTCACAGCATCACTCTCCAGCACTGGGTGTGACTGGGCCTGAGGCTGTTGCCTCCAAGCATCATTGCAGGCACCATCAGAGTATTGCAGACACACTCCTGGTTCCTGGGGAGGGAAAGGGAAGGTGAGGTGTCTCCAGCATTTTGCTGGGAGCTGCACTCCCTGCTTGGACTGTAGAGAGAGCCAGAACAGACTGAGAAAGCAGAGGAGAGCTGCACAGGAGAGGGGCTGGGAGATGAATATTTGGGATAACAGTCTGGGAATCTGCTCCAGTTCCTGTGCCACTGCAGAGTCACCTGGTGAAGCAGCTGAAGCACAGAGCTGGGAGGGTTTCAGTGGGGTCTCCAGCTCTGTGCAGGGTGGGTTTGCTGGGGGAGGGATGGTCAGAGTGGCTGGTAGTGCTGCTCCCAGGAGGGTCCCCCTGGCAGCTGTGCTGGTGGCAGGAGCCCCACGGAGCTGCTGGCCTGGGCTGCCTTCCCAGCCCACCTGGAGCCATCTGGAGCTGGGCACAGCCTGGGGCTTGGCTGAGCGGGATTTGAGGTGGAAGGATGCCAGTGAGGCACAGCCCTGCTGGGGAGCAGGAGAGATTCTGGTTCCTCTGAAGTGCCCTGGACACTTCCTGACCCCCAGGGCTGAATTTGGCAGCCGTGGGTGACTCACCTGGAGGCCATGGTGTGTCCTGGCTGCCAGGGGTGGTGCGTGGGGTGAAACAGCAGAAGGGCAGGTGGGCATCACTTGGGCGTCACTTCCAGAGCCTGAGGACAGAGGGAACTGCAGAAATGTCTGGAGTAATTATTATGGTGCCCTCTGATGTGGAGTTAGCTTGGGAATGGGGCCAGGGTGTTTTTGAAGCCCTGGAGGCAGGTCTGACACAGGCTGAGCCATGGTTTGGCTCCAAGCAGAGACAGGCTGCCCCAAGGAGGGGGGAATGGGTCTGGATGACCAGCTTCCTTTATCTGATGGAGATGGGGTGGCTGAAATGCTGCCTGGAGCTGGGAAGACGCTCTGCACCCTCCCACCGTGGTCCTGTACTATGGATTAATCATTTGATGCTCATATTTCATACTTGCATTTCTCTGCTGTGCTTGAACCTTCATGGATCACCCGTGGCTGCTCCCACCTGAGCAGAACCAGCGAGCTGAGTCGAAGGCAAATCCTTTTCAGTCCCCTGCATCCTCCTCCTTGTGTTTCCCTGGTTTGACACTCCTTTATTATCAGGGCTCACACTTCTCAGCCTGTGTGATGTCTCTCCTAATGTATCTATTCATTAGCACTAAACACTAACTGTCTGCTTGCTAATTCCTCTGTAATTAGAGGCTCTGGATTCTTCTGCTTACACTCGCACCGGCACTGCCTGGCAGCCTTGATGTAGATCATTAGCAGTTGGTAACAGAAGCTGCAGACACAAAGGCAGAGCTGGGACAGGAGAGTGGGGGGTGCTGGGGGAGAGGAGAGGGAGCAGAGGGAGGATGAGCCTCCCTCTGCCTTGGCTCTGGATGGAGGAGCCAGCTGGGGCTGCGTTGTTGGATGTGTGATGGGGTTGTGCTCCTGCCACAGCTGGACAAAGCAAAGTGCCCACCACCCCTCGGGGTCCTGCAGCCCTGCAGGAAGCAAGGAAAACCCCCCCTGGTTCCCCAAGGGACACAGGGTGTGTGCTGGGGACCCTCTGTGATGCAGGACTGAGGAGAGATGCCCCATCACCAGCAGCATCCAGAACCTTCAGGTGTCACCAGTTCTTCAGCACCCACATTTTATAAGGGCATGGAGTGCCAGGACAAGGGAGGATGGCTCCCCCTGCCAGAGGACAGGGTTGGATGGAATATGGGGAAGGAATTCTTCCCTGGGAGGGTGAGGAGGCCCTGGCACAGGGTGCCCAGAGAAGCTGTAGTTGTCCCATCCCTGGAATTGCCCAAAACCAGGTTGGATGTGGCTTGGAGCACCCTGGGATAGTAGAAGCTGTCCCAGCCCATGGCAAGGAGTGATGAGCTTTTATATCCCTTGCAGTCCAAACCATTCTGGGTTCCCAGGAGAAATCTCCTGTGAGAGTAAGGAAACACCCCCTCTAGAGCAGCCAGAGGGAGGGAAGGTCCTGAGTGTGCCCAGGTGGGTGGCACATGCTGGGTGATGGTTGGGTGGCCATCATCCCATGGCCATGACCCCTTCCAGCTAACTTGATCCCCATGAACATGATCCTCCTGCCTTCCTGGGCAATGCCTTCTGGCACCTCTGAGCCCAGGCTGGGTTTTCTCTCTGCTCTTCTCAGCAGGCTCTCCTCGACCTCCAGCTCCACCTGTGCATCTGCAGCTCACCTGCACTGCTGCTCCTCACACCCTGCAGCTGAGCAGTACCTCATCCCCAAAGCCCAGCATCCCTTCAGGAGGGAAATCCAGAACTGTCCATGTGCTCAGTCCTGTCTGCAGGGACCATGACAGAGCCTGGGTGCCACCAAAAGTCCTTTCCCAGCCATTCCTCAACAAATGATCTGTGCCAGGAGGGTGTCAGAGAGCCGTGCCAGCATCCCAAGGGGTCAAGGAGCTGAGCCCAGGGCTCTGGATAACAACACTTGACTAATTGAGAGCCTTGCCAGGCACCAGCTCTTGCTGGCAGCCCCTGACTACAAATTTGTGGCCTTTCTTTGGGGACTGCTGGGGATGGGGAGAGTCTTGGTGCTGTGAGGGTTGGCAGGCTCTGTCCACACCGTGGACAGGCTGAGTGCCCTGGGAAAGCTGAAGGAAAGGGCTCCATGGTCAGGAATGAGTTAATAGCAGTGGGAAGGGCACTTGTTGGTAACTGGCTGCTGTGACCTGAGGAGGGAGGAAGAAGCCTTGGGCTCTGGAGTATCCAGAGAGAAATTCAAGACCTCCCAGTGGTGGGGGTAAGAGAGCATCCAGGCTCTTGGGAAT
Source organism: Melospiza melodia melodia (assembly GCF_035770615.1). Classification (NCBI taxonomy): domain Eukaryota; kingdom Metazoa; phylum Chordata; class Aves; order Passeriformes; family Passerellidae; genus Melospiza; species Melospiza melodia. The sequence goes on along the minus strand of NC_086219.1, from coordinate 7,560,264 downwards.
GTGTCCCTTTTGTGAGCAGCTCTTGTCCCAGGGGATAAGGAGGGAGGATTAGTGCTGATGTCAGAGGCTCTTGGCTGCAAACAGAGCCACAGAGAGCCATAAAGGGCCCTTACAGAGGGAATACAAGGAGTGTGTGTGAAGGAAACCAATCCATTGTCCTGATAAACCCATCAGGATGATTTCTCCCCCTCTACAGATCCAGAAAAGTTGTTGTGATTATTTGCATTATTATTCTGGGAGGCATTTTCCAGCAGTATGTCATGACATGGTGATATGGGTTAGTGGACAAAGTGGCATTCAGTCAAAGGTTGGGCTTGATGATCTTGGAGGTTTTTCCCAACCTTCCGTGATTCTGCAGGTCTCTTGGCCAGGAAGATGTGCAGCAAACAGCCCTGCCCCGGGTGCATGCCAGGCATCAGTAGGGTTTGAATTTCAGTGGCTGGCACAGCCCAGGTGGGGTCCCAGCCCTGCAAGGTCTTTTGGGGAGGGCTGTCCCCACAGGCCTTGGAGGAGCCCATGAGCTCAAGGACAGGTGGCCACAGTCCAAAGTGAGGACATGGGACATGACCCTGCTCTGCTGGGGTCTCCTAGCACTGGACTGAGCCCAGCCTGATCCTGCTACAAACCTTGAGGAGTTCATCCATGAGCGATGGAGCACGGGTGAGACACATCCCAGGCTGTGCAGGAAGGAAGGGTTTCCCCCTCACCTTCAATCAAAGCAATTCCCTTGCAGCCACAGCCCTGGAGCTCTGCTGGCAGAGGCAGCAGGTTGGGGATCAGGTGAGGTGAAGGGGTGGGGTGGGCAGGACCAGACCTTCTCAGCAGCCATCCCAGCCTGCTGTTTGCTTGTCACATCAGTGATGCTGCTGGCTAGACAGGGACAGGAGGCTTGTACTGCCTGGGGCACAGGGAGCCTTGCTTTTATCTTCTCACTTTCAATGTGTGTCAGAGGATGTGTCTGGCTCCCTGCTTGTGAGGGAGGCACAGGAGAGCCTGTTCTGCTCTGGACACGAGCAGGAGCAGTGGCTCCTCCTGTTCTCTCTCGTGCTGCTCAGCTGGGCCCTGCTGCAGCCAGGAGTTAGTGTCTGTGAAACCAAACCTGGGAAAGTGCAGAAATTACCTCAAAGGGCTGGAATGAGCTTTCCAGAGCTTCAAAGCTCTGAGTATTTGTTTATCATAGAATCCCAGAATGGTTTGGGTTGGAAGGGACTTCAAAGATTACCCAGTCCCACCTCCTGCCATGGGCAGCGACACCTTCCACTTGCACAGGTTGCTCCAAGCCCCATCCAAGCTGGCCTTGAACTTCAACAAGATTTCGACACTCCACTTTCCTGTTTCTTCCAGAATAAAAGGCAGGAAGTTGTAACATTTGAGTATCTCAGGTTCCTCATCCAACTTCCCACTTACAGCATGGCTGCTGCCAGCAATTGTTGGTTATCTCCAAAGGCAGAGCTCTCCCCATGTCCCACTGACTTGTCCCACATCTGCACTGCCCTCCTGGGGAGGGAACTTCTTCCAATGGCCAACCTGACCCTCCCAAGCTATGATTTATGGCCATTGCTCTTCATTTGACTAAGCTTCCAAGGTTCTAGCCCAGAGATGTTTTAGATCAGCCTGAATACCAGTTCAAATCCCAGAATCCCAGAATCCCAGAATCTGGTTTGTGCTGGAGGGACCTTAAAGCTCAGCTCATTCTACCCCCTCTCATGGGCAGGGACATCTTCCACTAGACCAGGCTGCTCCAAGCCCTGTCCAGCCTGGCCTGGGACACTTCTAGGGATGGGAATTTTCCTCCAATTCAGTCCTGGCTTTAGCTAAAACACCTTTCAGGAAGAGAATTAGTCTTGAGCCATCAAGGACAGGCAGCCCAGCTGCTCCTTGTACATGAGCCTGTGTAGATTGCTGCTTTTTTTCCCAATGAAATCACTGCTTCTCTAAGGAAATACAGGACACCAGTCTGTATTTCTGTGTCTGTCAGGACACCAGTAAAACATTTGATTTGGGGAACTGCAAGCTGGAAGTGGTTCTGTGCAGTCTGTCCAGGAACTGCAGAAATGGGAGACCACAATGACCCAAGTGGGGAAGCCTCAGCTGAGCTGAGGTGACTGAGGTCCATGAGAAGCACCTTCATACTTCTTGATGTTTCAAGACCTGGTAGGATACTTCTTGTGCAGAAAACTGACACAAAAGGGAGAAAAGCAGAAATTTCCTGAGCTTTGGAGCCATCTCACACATGGAGGAGCCAGGACAAAGCCTGTTTCTCTGTGTGACAGAGCAAGCTGGAGGATCTGCTGGGCTGCTGTCCTGAGGTCACTTAAATCCCAGATTTCATCTTTTGGAGACTTCCCTGGTTGTGTTTCTGTGACAATTCGGCCTGTTCCCATGCTCCAAACCTCCTGAAACCTTGACATCCTCATGGCTGCTTCTCTTACCCTGTTAAGATCCAGACCTTACCTTCCATGGACCTGTGGAACCATCCTGGTTCCATCATCTATCTCCTCTCCCTCTTCCATTTACCCACAGCTCCCATCTCCACCCTGATGGCCACCAAAACGTGATGTGGCTTTGCTTTTGCTGCCCTCCTCCCCTCTCTTGTTGCCCCAGCCTGTTGCCTTCACTGCATCCCCCAGCCTGCAGCAGCTGGCAGTGAGTGCCCAGGAGGGACCCTGCCGTGCCCAGATCCCTTCTCCTGTGCCACTGGAGACCATCTGCAGCAGATGGCAGGAGCTCTGTCAGCTGCTGGCTCTTCAGGAGCCTCTTCCCTCTCCTGTGGTGGGCAGTTGGGGGATGTTGGCAGAGCAGGGGATGGGCTGCACTGCTGGAGCTTCCCGAGCAGATGCCCTTCCTTGCCCGCCTCCATCTCTGTGGGCTCCTCCTCCTGCTGACTCCCAGCCTTCCCTGTTGCATAAATTACACCATGAGTTTGAGGATCTTTTTCCCACATCTGCCTGGGGCTTCAGAAACCTATTGCAGTGCATCTGGATCTGACTTTGGTCAGAAACAACAGTCTGTCCATGATGGATGTGGTGGAAAGTCCCTTCTGCTGAACCAGGGGCTCCCTCAGTGTGCCCCCATCCCTGCTCTGTGCTGTGCTGGGAGCTGATGGGAAGGCTCCAGGGCTCTCCTTTTCTCCTGTGTTGCAGATGGCTGATTCATGTCTCCTGCTGCCCTTGGCAAACACAGCCCTGGGGCAGGGCCCTGGGGCAGCTGGGGAAGCTGGCAGTTGTTCCAAAGGGGTTACTGCAACTTCCTGGCTGGGTGTCCTCCAGTCCTTTTTTGGGGTCCCTGTGGGAAGGGCTGAGTCTCTGTGTGCCCCTGTGCAAGCAGGGAGGGGCTCACAGTGCCTGGCCCTCCACAGGCTGCTCCATGGCCATCCCTGCCCTGGCAGGGTGCAGGAGGCAGCTGCACCTCTGGGGCTGGGCAGGGAATGCTCTTCCCAAGAGAAAATGGGATTTCCAGAACTTTCCCCTACACAGGGAACCTGCTGGAGTTTGCCAATGCAAGAGAGCAAGGGAAAAGGTTCAGTCACAAATTAACAAGACTTAGTGATGCTGCAAGGGCTGGAGCCCCTTCAGAGCCAGGCTGGGAGAGCTGGGGGTGCTCACCTGGACAAGAGGAGGCTCCAGGAGAGCTCAGAGCCCTTCCAGGGCCTAAAGGGGCTCCAGGAGAGCTGGAGAGGGACTGGGGACAAGGGATGAAGGGACAGGACACGGGGAATGCCTTCCACTGCCAGAGGGCAGGGCTGGATGGGATATTGGGAAGGGATTCCTGGCTGTGAGGGTGGGCAGGCCCTGGCACAGGGTGCCCAGAGCAGCTGTGTCTGCCCCTGGATCCCTGGCAGTGCCCAAGGCCAGGCTGGGCAGGGCTGGGAGCAGCCTGGGCTATGGAAGGTGTCCCTGCCATGGCAGGGGTGGAAAGGTCCCTTCCAAGCTGAACCATTCTGTGGTTGCATGGATGCTCTGCAGCAGACATGTCTTTCAAGGACTATAGCTCTAAGCTTTCTATGTTTGAAATTTTGAAGTCAGGTTGTTCCTAAGGGCAGTTATCATTGCAATTAGTGCAATTAATGACAACAATTAATGACAGCAATTAATTGGCACTTTTTGGGAAAGTATATTTTTATGGAAAATCTGGGGGGCAGGTTGGAGATGGGGGGGTCTGGCTCCCTCTGTGTTCCTGCTTCCCTGCAGCTTTTGCTGGGGACATGCCATGATCTGGAGCAGATGAGTTTTCCACGTGCAGAGGGGTCCAGGAGGTGGGGACACCCTTGGCACCTTGTGACCCCAGAGCTGCTCTGGCAGCAGTGTGGGGGGTGCCAGGAGCCTCTGGAGCAGCTCCTCTGTGTGGGAACAAAGCCCTGCAGGCCGGGTGACACATGCAAACGGGACTGCAAACCCCCCTGAACAAAGAGCTCAAACACAGCCAAAGCCTCGGCTGCCTGGGCCAAGTCCTGCGCTTGTGGCATTAGCAACTGCTCTAAAGGCTGTAATCTACACCAAAGCCTGCCTTGATTTGAGTGGGGCTGCAGCCAGGACCAGCTTTGGGCTGCTTTGCCATGTTTTTAAGATTTTCCAGCGTTTGTAGTTGCAGACTCAAGGAGCTGCAGGCTGGGCCCACTGGGAAGTTTTCCAGACACTTGACACAGCGTGGGTACCTCTCTGATGGGGCCACCTTGCCAAGAACCTCGGAACAAAAACCTCACACACTGTGAAACACCAATTTTCCAGAGCTCCAGCGAGTCCAGGAATATCCCAGACCTGAGAATTTTTACTCCTTTAAGGGCAAATATTGCTTATTAAAGAGTCCCCACTGCTGCCATTCCTTGCTTTCCTCAGCTTCTGCTGGAGAGAATTGGCTCCAAAAGTGTGTGGCTCCTGAACATGGCATCACAGGGGCAGAACTGGGAAAGGAACTGGGGGGACAAATGTTGTAATAGTCCAGGAATAATGAACCCTTTCAGCAGGAGGGCCACAGACACACAAGTGCTGGTGGAGGGACTTCTGGAGGTCTCCAGCCTAACCTCCCATGCAAAGCAGGGTCACCATGGAGGGCAGGTGAAGAATCCTCCCTTCTTCCCTTCCTCATCCAGGTATTCCTCACTGTGGTGCATTCAGTGCTCGTGCTGGAGGAAGGCATCTGAGTTCAAATGCATTCTCCAGGAGCGCCCATGGTCTGTGATGCTTAAATGGCCAGAGGGAGTTTTACCCAGAAAAGCAAAAAATGAGGGAGGTTTTAACCAGAGAAACCAATTTTCAGTTCAATACCTGGATGGGTTTAGACTCTGAGCTGAACAGGAGCACAAAAACCAGGGTCCTTGGGGTCAGTGGTGGCACCTGGAGTGGGGACAGTTGGACCATTGTACAGTGACAGTCTGTACTGTCCCACCTGCTGGGGACTGTGTGGGCCTGGGGTGCTGTGGGGCAAGGAGGGAGAGCTGCAGGTGAGACAGTGCTGAGAGACATCCAGGTCTCTGGGAATGAATGTGGGCTCAGTTGTCCTGTCTGTCCCCTCTGCCCATGGTGGACAAACAGTGCTCACCCCCACCCCTGTGCCTTGCACAGAGGCCCTGTGTGCTCCTGCCACTGCAAACACAGTTCTCCAGACTGCTGGAGCCTGGATCCCCAGCCCTGAGGATTGAAGGTCAGGACAGCCCTTGCTCTGTGACTGATCACAGCAGTGTCCTGGCTGCTGCACAGCATCACCTGCAGCCTCACTGCACGGGGTGTGGGAACACTGTGCTGGGGAATGCCCTGCTCTGGACCCACAGGGGAATGCTCTGGACCCTCAGGGAATGCTCTGGACCCACAGGGAATGTTCTGGACCCACAGGGGAATGCTCTGGACCACAGGGGATGCTCTGGACCCTCAGGGATGCTCTGGACCCACAGGGAATGCTCTGGACCCACAGGGGAATGCTCTGGACCCTCAGGGAATGCTCTGGACCCACAGGGAATGTTCTGGACCCTCAGGGAATGCTCTGGACCACAGGGGATGCTCTGGACTCTCAGGGAATGCTCTGGACCACAGGGGATGCTCTGGACCACAGGGAATCCTGCTCCCCACATGTTGGAGCTGCCTGGGTCCCCCACTCAGACTGAGTCCCTGGGTGAAGGCAGTGAGGGGAAAGCTTGCCCCCTTCCCCCAAGGCTTTCCAAGTCTCCCCCTTTGCACAGTGGCAGGACAGTCACAGGCATCCCCTGCCAGATGCTCTGACAGAAATTCTGCCCTGACAGAGCCTTCTCCCCCACATCTCCCCACTCCCTGCCCTGTCCCGTGGCCTCTGGACTGGCTGGTGCCTTGCAGCATCATGGTGCATTTCCCTGCCACTCTGTCTTCAGCCGGGGGTCAGGCAGTTAATCCTGACCCCGATCACAGCCGCTGCTGCACGGGGTAATTGAAAATGCCAGAATTCCCTGCTGACCTTCCTATAATAAAAGCAGTTCCCCCCATCCAGTAACCTGACACTCCAGGGACCGAGATCTGTCAGGAGGGCTCCGAGGAGATGCTGGAAAGCTCCCAGCTGTTCACCTCGCCTTTTCCCCTGGGTGATTTCAAAGTGTTGCCAGGGAGAGGCCACGGGCTGGGCTGGCTTTGCTCTCTCTGAGTCGTGAGTGTTTTCCAGAGCAAATGTTGACTCTGTCTGACATGACATGGGTTAGTGGAATTAAAGTGATCAGAGATAGGGGGTTTGCTGCCTGTAACCTGATTCTCCCAGCTAAGCCAGCAGAGGAATGGATGCTTTGATTTTAGCGGGATCTCGACAGCGCTGCCCCACTAGGCAGGAGTAGGGGCTCAGCCTTGGGACTGGCAGGTGAGGGGGGGCTGGCTGCAGACTGGGGGGAAGATTGCATGGGTCTAAATGGGTCTAAAGATGATGAAAGAGAAGCTGTGGAGAGATCCTCGTGTCCCCCCTGCAGGCTGGAGCCACACAGTCCCACCAGACACTCCCAGGAGATGCTGCCAGCAGAGTCTGAGCCCCTGGGCTGCTCCCTGCAGTGCTGCCCTGGCTGCTGGCAGGGTCTTTTCCCATTTTATTCCCTTTACAGCAGTGCTCCAGCTTCCCAGCCTGCACACTGTGACCTCCCAGGTCACAGCAGCACCAAAGCTGCAAAGTGGCCCTGGAGTGCCATGGACATTTGTGTAGCTGGATGTGGGCTTGGTTTATTTGAGCCAGACTTCCTAAAAAACACTGGCAGGGATGGTGGCCCAAGAGTCAGGACCTGACACAGAAAATTGGCCTCTGCTATCAAAGTCTATTAGACAAGGATGCCCTGATGGGTCCTTTGGGATGGGATGAGCCAGAATACACTGAATCATAAAATCACAGAATCCCAGACTGGGTTGTGTTGAAAGGGACCTTGAAGATCATTTTATTCTACCCCCTCCCATGGGCAGGGACACCTTCCACTATCCCAGGCTGCTCCAAGCCCATCCAGCCTGGCCTTAGACTCTTCCAGGGGTGAGGCAGATAGAGGTGGGATAGGAGGGAGGTGAGCTCAGGATGTTGAAAAAGCAGGGCTGGGAGAAAGGACTAGATCCCAGATGGAAGCTCTTGTTGAATAAAAGAGAAATATGTCCTAGGAGATGTCCAAGGGCTCCTGGAACTGCTCAGAGTTGTGGTGTTGTGGGGATGGGTTAGAGAGACAAACACATGAGCTGCCTAAGAACCCTCAAATCAACTCAGAGACATAGAAGCAAAGAGAAAAATGGGCCTATTTCTTTCTCATTGCCCCAAAACAATTCTTCATTGTGTGATGCCCTCCTGCTGCTTTTTGTCAGCTTTCTCCTAATGAATTTCCCTGGGCTTTAGAGACAATTACATGAACTTTGGATGCATCGAGGATCTCTCACCCCACTCCCAGCAGAACTGGGATGATAGGAAATGCAGGAACAGCCTCCTCCCCTCCCTGAGCTGGGGGCACAGCCAAAAATACCCAGTGGAAGTGCCCAGGGGAGAGGGAAGAGCAGCTCTGCAGGGCTGAGCTGAGGCAGGGAAGTGTCACCTTGGACACACTCAGGAATATCAAACCTCAGCAAGGAGATGGGTGCTGGGTACTGAACTCAGTTTTGAGGTGTATGTTTGAAAAGGAGATTAACAAAAAATTAGAAAAGATAGAGGAGGAAGTTATCAGGCTGATAAATGTGTGAAGTGCTCAGGAAACTACTTGGAAAACAGAAAGGAATCACAGAATCATTGTCTGATTTGTGCTGCAAAGGACCTTAAAGATCTTCCAGTTCCAACACTCCATGGACAAAAAGGAAATATTTTCACTATCTTTCAGCTTGTCCATGATGACAATGCTCTTTTTCCAGACTCCTCCTCCATTTAGTTACAAAACCCAGAAAAGTTCCTGCAGTTGGGAACTGAAGTCCATCCATCTTAACGTGAAAATAAAAGGTGCATTTTAAAAGAGAGCCTGAGGGAAACCTCCCCAGGGGCCTAGTGGGCTCAGCATCTTCTGAAGTCCTCAAAGGAAGCAGGGGGTGTGTCTGTAGCATACTCAGGGGGTCAAACACAAGTGTTTCAGCTATTTTTAGCTCTGCCTGGGTTTGTGCAGGTGTTCAGACCTGGGTGTTATGGAACTTTCCCAATTCTCTGCTAAATTGCTCTGCTCTTGTGCTGTCTCATCGTGCTGCTCTGGGTTTGGTGTGACCTTCTTCAGCTTTTCCTGTGATTAAAAAGTGATTGTTTCTCCTGGAAAACTCACATTTTGTTCCTTTCTGTTTTCTTCCATTTCCCTCTTTCCCTTAAAACTTTTCACCATTTCCAGCAAGTCCCAAAGAAGCAAATATTTGTATGAAACTCAGATTCTGGCTATGCCAAGCCTGAGGCTTCATGGTGCAACCAACACCCCCCTTTGTCCCTGCAGGAGATCAGGCAAATCCTTACTTACAGATCCCAAAGCCTCTTGTGGAGGATCAGTGCAGGTTAAGCTGCCTTTGTGTGATGGATCTGTGCCACCTGGGGTTTGGTTTCCCTTAGCTGAGGGAGCCTTGAGGTGCTGCTCTGGAGCCATGGAGGTGTTATCCTCATGTCACAGCATCCTCAGAGAGCAGCTCTGCCACAGGGGAGCCTGGACATGCTTTCAGTCAAAGATGTAAAGCTGTAAAGAGAGATGTGCCTGGATGGGATCTTTAGCAAAAGCTCTTTAAAAAAAAAAAAAAAAAAGGAAGCTCTTTCATAAAAGTGGCTTCAGCTTCATAATCAGGGCCCAGACCATCACTTGTGATCTCTTACCTTTTTTTCTTTTTTTCTTTTTTTTTCTCCTTTAGAAGACATATTTTAAATTCTGGATGTGCCTCAGACACAGTGCCTGGGAGACAGGACATGTGGGGCTCGTTTACAGGGATGTGGCAGAGAAGGAATGTGTTTTATGACCAAAAATTGGGATTTTATCTAGAGCTAATCAGAAAGGCTAAGGGGTGCTGATACAGAGGGGCTACTGAGGGGAGCCCCATTCTTGGAGGTTTAAAGATTCACCTAATACAGTTTCCCTTCCTTGGTGTGGTCATGGGCCAGAAGCTCTGGGAGTCCCATCCCAGCAGCATTCCTGGGATTTGGTGCTCTAGGGAATGGAAAGGAGCAGTGGAAGAGGAGGGCTCAGTCCTGTCAGCCTTCACAGCTCTTCTCTGCTCCGTGTGGAGGCACCTGGGCCTCTTGGGTCATCCCTTTCCTCAGCACAGTCTGTGGAATGGAATGGAACATAGAATATTTCAAATGGAAACACCTACAATGATCATCTGCTCCAGCTGCTTCACCTAGACATGGATGATGAACATGGAGAGAGATCAGAGCAGCACAGCCTGGGCTGTGTCTGTCCTGCTGGTACTGACTCCACACCATGGCTCTGGGACCAAGCCAAGAGCACAGGATGCATTCCCTTGGCTGTTACCCTTTTGTTAGATGAGAGCATCAGGCTGTGTCAGACCCACCTCGTGGTACCAGAGGCATTGGCCTCTGTGAGGCTGAAGCTGCTACACTGATCCTGGGGAGGTCAGAACCAGCCTGGTGGCTTTGGTGCTTCCCTTGCCAAACCCCACTCGGACCAGACATTTCCTCCCCAGTGGGTATTTGAGCCTTCCTGGGAGACAGTCAGTCAAGCAGGACTTGAGATCCCAGTTGTTCCTTAAGGATGCCTTCCTTAAAGATGGAAAATGTGGTGTGTAGTGGGATTTGAGACCTGCCTGATTATGTCCACCTTGTGGCATTGAGCCAGCCTGGTTTGAAAGGACAATGTCTTCGGGTGTCTTCAAATCCCAGAATGATTTGGGTTGGAAGGGACCTTAAAGCCCATCCCATTCTATCCCCTGCCATGGACAGGGACACCTTCCATAGCCCAGGCTGCTCCCAGCCCCATCCAGCCTGGCCTTGGGCACTGCCAGGGATCCAGGGGCAGCCACAGCTGCTCTGGGCACCCTGTGCCAGGCCCTGCCCACTCTCACAGGGAACAATTCCTTCCCAATATCCCATCCAGCCCTGCCCTCTGGCAGTAGGAGCCATTCCCTGTGTCCTGTCCCTCCATCCCCTGTCCCCAGTCCCTCTCCAGCTCTCCTGGAGCCCCTTCAGGCCCTGGCAGGGGCTCTGAGCTCTCCCTGGAGCCTTCTCCTCTCCAGGTGAGCACCCCCAGCTCTCCCAGCCTGGCTCCAGCACAGGGGAGCTCCAGCCCTTAGAGCATCTCCATAGCCTCCTCTGGACTTGCTCCAACTCCTCCACATCCTTTCTGTGCTGGGAGCCCAGGGCTGGAGGCAGAATTGCAAGGGGGTCTCTCCAGAGGCGAGCAGAGGAGCAGAATCCCCTCCCTGGAGCTGCTGCCCGCGCTGTGGGATCAGCCCAGATGGTGTTCTGCCAGCCCAGCCCTGGCAAAGCTCAGGGGTGATCCCTTCAGGGAGGTGATGGCCATGCAGCTCTGCTGGCAACACCTGAGCATGGGGGGACCTCCTGAACCCCATCCTTCCCAAGTGTTTGCAGTTCCTGAGCCCAGGCAGTGCTCTGTGTGTGCTGCAGAGCTGCCAGCACCCCCACACTGATCCTGCAGGGCTGCCCCAGCCACAGAACTCTGCTCTGCTCCCTGGGTTGAGATAAACTGCCAAATGCCCGGCCTGGGCAGGGGTCTGGCTGTGAGCAGCGTTGTGTGGCCATGCAGGGCTCGGGGTGGTGACCACAGAAGTGTCCCTGGCATCCCTCCCGTGGGGTCACCGTGTGGGGCACGTTGGCTTTGTACATCAGTGGATTTTCATTAAGCTTGTTTTACACTCCACTGGTGGCTTCAGTGTGGTTTATTTCTCCAGCAATTCAAGGAAGCCACAGCACTGCACTGTGAGGAGTCTGAGGCCATCCCTGATCAAGAGGATGCAGAAAGTGCCTTCCAAGGACTGCAGTGGTTGGGTTTGCCTCAGTGCCCCGTGCTGATAATGCCAAGGGTGTGGGTTTGATCCCTGTATGGACCATTCACTTCAGAGATGGACTCAGTGATCTTTGTGGATCCTTTCCAACTCAAAATATTCTGTGAAATCTGTGCAATCAAATAACATTGAGGTTAAGGGATTCAGTGAGGAGCAGTGTTTCCATCAGCTATGGAATGAAGGCAGGTCTGTTTGTTTTTTGCACTTTTGGGACACACCTACCCCTGGATACCCCATCGGGATAAATCCACCTCTGTTCACACCTTCATGGTGACAGCACAGGGAGATCAAGGCTCTGAGAGTGGGGACTCTCCATATCTGATCTCCTCTGTGTGTCACAGGGCACAGTCAGCTGCCTGGGCATCGTGTCAGAATCCAGCTGAAGCTGTTCCTGCTGACTGGACCTGGGAAAGTCACTCTGAGTCTGGCTGGCTCCTCTAAACTGGTTTCAAGCTCACATATCCAGTGCCAGCCCATCCCTGATTCATGGGCCTGGGAGCCTCTCTGTGCACCCCAGGCCCTCACCTGGCATAAAGGGTGTGACAAAGGACCATGTTTTGTGTCACTGCAGAGTTAGCAAAAAGTCCAGGAGAGGGATTGATTGTTTCCATCTGCTCAGCAGTCTCAGGGCCACACCTGGGCTCCTTCATCTTCTGGGGCTCCCAGTATCACACTCCTGGACAAACTGGAGCAGGTCCAGCAGGACAAGGAGGTTACCCTGAGACTGGGGCTGGAGCATCCAAGGTGAGGGCAGCTGAGGGCTGGGTCTGATCAGCCTGGAGAGGAGGAGGCTGAGGGGCATCAAGGGGGAGAATGGTGGCAACATCCACAAGGCACAACCAGCAAAATCCCAGTGGAATGTGAGGGAAAGTTTCTGCCCCTAAGAGAAGGCAGCTGGGGGCTGCTGCTCAGAGCCTGTGGAAGCCCCACCCATGGGGATCAGACTCACTAGGTCTTATCTGGACACAGTCCTGAGCAAAATGATCTGATTTTGAAATTAGTCTGCCAGCCCGTGGGACCAGAAACCTCCAGAGGTCACTTCTGAGCTGGGCCTTGCTGTGGTTTCATTGCTGTGCACTCCCCTGGTGTCCTGATAAGAGCAGCAGTTACTGAGGACATGCACTGGGGAGGTTCCTGCTCTTCCAGAGCCCTCCCTTGCCCCAGGTGCAGGAAAGGCTCTGAGGTTGCTGTAGTCATTCATCTCCCCTGCCTCCTCCCACCATGCAGCACATTTGCCTCATTAAGCTCCTTCCATGAGCCCCACCTCATCCATTTGGGTCTTTTGCTGAGCCAAACCAGAGCAGGTTCACCAGGTACCAGCAGCACGTGAGTCACACATGTCCTGCTGTGGCTGTTGTCTGGTACATCTCCCTCAGGAGAGGCAGGAGATGCCCTGGAGAGGTCCTGTGCTCCCAGGCTGGGGTGCAGTGCATGGAACTGGAAGAACATCCCAGAGACTTCACTCCTACCAGGAGGAACCTGGAGCTGAGGAGCTTCTCCAGCTGCAAGGCCACTGAACCTGTGCCTGAATCATGGGATGTTGCCACATCCTGGTGTTGTGGTGGGACAGCTCTGGCTGTACATGGCCCCTGTCCTGGAAAAGCCCAGTGTGTAATGTGGGATCAGCTCCCAGAGCAGCTGTCACAGACACTGTGGGCTGTGTGCTTCCCTCAGTCCAGTGCCATCCCTGCCACACGGCATCCGCAGCACAGTCACATCTTCCTCCTGAGCCTGGTCTCCAGAGACAGAGATGTTTGTCTTGAAAATTGCAGATGTCCTACAGAATCTGTTTGAACAAGGAAGCAGTGAGCTCTGGCAAGAGCTGACAGGCTCCAGAAACATTACCTGTGTTTTATCTTCATACAGCGTGAGAAACTCTTCCCAGGAGTTTGGAAAGATGTGGCCTGAAGCAGTGGGATGGGGGTGTCAGGCTGGGAGGGGAGCAGTGCCACAGAGTGAGAGGAGGGCTGAGGTGACACAGAGGGTTTCAGACTGTTGGGTAATGAGGCTTTGCTCAAGCAGAAATGGATGGAAGGAGTGGCCTCAGGATCTGTTGGAATCATGGTGTGGTTTGGGTTGGAAGGGTCTTTAAAGATTATCTCATCCCCTGCCATAGGCAGGGACACCTTCCACCAGACCAGGTTGCTCCAAGCCCCATCCAGCCTGGCCTGGGACACTTCCAGGGATGAAGTTCTCTGCTGTCCTTCTAGTTTTGTTCTCCTGGACAAAACTGGAGCTCAACAACACTGCTGAGGCTAATCCACATCACACCTTCCTTCAGGAGTGGGGTAACCTAGGCAGGTGAAGGAAAGTGGTGCAGCAGTGTGGTACAGGTCTTGTGTTTGCCAAACCCAGCCCCTTGGCACCCAGACACTGAGCATCCTGGGAACTGTGGTGCTGAGTCAGAAAAGAAGCAGGGAAGAGGCAGACGGTGGACCAGAAAAATGGCTTTTGTTGGTGTGTTGGAGAGGAGTTGCTCAGTGGTAATTTATTGTGATGTGCAGGAACATGCTGGGGCCATGCTTGTCCAAGCACCGTGGTCCTACCACTGCAGTCCCAGCTGGCACAGCTCCTGTCACTGCCCCTGATGCCAACGGGAGCCAGCCTAGACATGGGTGAGAGGTGCCTTCCTCTGGGTGCTGCTCCTCCAGGCTGTGTCTCAGAGCTGCCAAATGAGTTGTTCTTCCATGAAATATTGTAGGGGTTGGACTTGGGAAAAGCCCATCTGAGTGCAAACCACTCTGCATCCATTTGGCCTGGCATGCAAGTGATGGGAAAACTTTCAAGCTACCACTCTCCAGTCCTCTCCTAGCCCTGAGGCTTCTCCTGTGCCCTACAGCTGTTGCAGTGGTGAGCCTGTGCTGGCAGCTGTGCCAGGGCTAACGCTGACTGCAGCTCGAGCTCTCTCTCCAGGGCTAGGCTGGCACTAGGGCAGGTCTGGGGTAGCCCTGCACTGAGGAGGATGTGCTGGCAGTGCCAGCAGCAGGCTGGGCACGGGGAGGGCTCCTCTCACCGCTCTGGGATGGGGGAGAGGAGCCAGCGCAGGCAGCTGTGGGTGTCAGCCCTGCAGCAGGGGTGGGGGTGTTGGCTGCTCTGCTGTCAGCACCTGGAATCAGAGAATATCCCCACAGGGGTCATCGAGTCCCACTCCTGGCCCTGCACAGACACCCCAACAATCCCACTTGTGCATTCCTGAGAGCGTTGTCTGAGCGCTTCTGGAGCTCTGGCAGCCTTGGGGCCGTGCCCATTCCCTGGGGAGCCTGGGCACTGCCTGCACCCTCTGGGGGAACTTTTCCCTGATCTCCAGCCTAAACCCCCCTGTCAGAGCTCCAGCCATTCCCTGGGAGCTGTCCCTGCTCACAGAGTAGAGATGGGAGCTGCCCTCAGGAGAAGCTGCAGGCTCCGAGGAGTTTCCTGCCCCTCAGGACTCAGGCAGCCCGGGCTGTTGGCTCACCCTGCTCCCCAGCCCGCCGGGCCAGGGCCGCTCAGGCTTTCCCAGGGCGCCCGCAGCTCCCCGCTCCAGTCCCTTCCCTGCGGGCCTGCCAGCTCAGCTCCGCTCCCTGCCCGTGGGGCTGCCAGCCCAGCTCCCCGCTCCGGTCCCTGCCCGTGGGGCTGCCAGCCCAGCTCCCCGCTCCGCTCCCTGCCCGTGGGGCTGCCAGCCCAGCTCCCCGCTCCGGTCCCTGCCCGTGGGGCTGCCAGCCCAGCTCCTCGCTCCGGTCCCTTCCCTGCGGGCCTGCCAGCTCAGCTCCGGTCCGTCCCTTCCCTGTGGGCCTGTCAGCCCAGCTCCCCGCTCCGCTCCCTGCCCGTGGGGCTGCCAGCCCAGCTCCCCGCTCCGGTCCCTGCCTGTGGGGCTGCCAGCCCAGCTCCCGGGGCGGCTTTCCCGGCCGAGGGTCCCGGCAGCGGGAGCGGCCCGGGTGTGTGAGGGCCGGCAGGGAGAGCGGCCCGGGTGTGTGAGGGCCGGCGGGGCCCTTTGTGCTCGCTGCGAGGAGCGGGGCCGGGCCGGGCTGCTCTCCATTGTCAGCGTGTCAGGTCAGCTTTGTGCTGCCTGCTCAGCGCTGGATGCGCCTCCCGTGATTGGCATGTGCGGCGTGCAGCCCCAGCCGGCCCGAACCTTGGGAAGCTGCTCTGAGCGAATGGAAACTAAAAACCACCCATTTCCCCATGGCAGGCAGCGAGGAGTGCATGCTGTGGGGCTGGTGGGGCGCTTTGCGGTAGAACAGTGCTGTGCCTGCTCCAACCTGGGCTCCTTTTGCCACTTTCCTGCTTGAGGCACTGTCCTACATGTTTTCTAACTACCAGTTCAGCAGAACCATTTTTTCCCCTCTTCACTGCTCTCTACAAACAGCAAAATCCAGGATCCCCTGACCTCTGCACAGCTCTCCCAGTGCAGGAGGTGAATTCCAAAGCTCCAAACAACAATAACTGTCCTGCCCACCTCCTGCAGGGTGAGGGTCCTACCTGTGCAGGTGTCTGACTGTCTGTCCCCCCTGTCTCTCTTGCAGCCCCTTCTGCCGTGTCCATCATGCACCAGGTGAGCCGCACCGTGGACAGCATCACCCTGTCCTGGTCCCAGCCCGACCAGCCCAACGGAGTCATCCTGGACTATGAGCTGCAGTACTATGAGAAGGTACTGAGGGACCTGCACAGGGGTCACCCACAGCTTTTGGGGAGAGGAGGGGGGCAGACTTTATTTAAGGGCATACAGTGGTTGTTAAGTAGGAAACTTCTCTTGCTGCATTCGGTCACATGGGTGACAGTGGCCATCTATTCTTGGGGTCCAGTGATGGTTCCAGTGGTCCAAGTGTAGAAATTCCACTGGCCATTCAGGAGCTTCTCCTGTCACCTCCACAGAACTGGTGGCAAGTGGACCCATTGCAGGGAGAGCAGGGTACTCTGGGTCCAGGGTCTATTTTTTCCTTTTTGTGTACTGTGGCATCAGAAGGAAATGGGAATGACAGGGAAAATCCAGTCACAGGTTGGCGTACACTCAGTGGGTGTCCAGTCCTGGAGATTTTCTGGAGCGCTGTCCATGGGTGCATCTACCCCAAAGGTGAGTTTGGCATCCCTGCAGCATCCTGAGCCCAGATGTTGCACAGGGAGAAGGTGTCCCATGCTCCCATGGAGGGCTCATGCTGCACTATGGAGTCAGTGTGAAGGGCTCAGGCAGCTCTGGCCCTGTATCCCTGAGGAACCTGCTCCTTCCATAAGCTCCCTGTCCAGGCAGACAGAGGAATTTCATGTGGACTGTGCCAGGGTGTCCATCCCACCAGTGGCTGCTCAGACACCTGAGGACCATGTGGAGGTTGGTCCCAGGACCTGCCAGGCTGAACTTCATCTGTGCAGCCCAGGGGAGATGGGGAGCAGGAGACTTCTCCTTCCAGGAATCTGCCCCCTTGCACAAGAGCTTATAAACTATACATTATAAATTGCAACCTTACTAATTAAAAAGCTTTATGATTAAATGGAACTGAAAATATTTTTCCCAGCAGTTGCCGGAAGAAATGATTAATCCCCCCCCACTGCCTGCCTGTGACCTATTTTCTCATCACCAAGAGCCAGAGGGAGAATGGGGAGGAGGGGGGGCTCCTTTGTAAGCTGTTAAATAGGTCCTGACCTATATTGCATAAATCACAGCCATTTATTTTGACCCTTGGAAATTATCCCAGAATACGTGGCAGGATGGATGAGTAGATAACAAGACAGATCTGGGAAGCAAGAGGGGTCCTTTCCCTGGGGACCCTCAATGTAGAGGCAGAAGATCTCAGGGAGTACATTCTCCTCCTCTTACTTTATCTTAATCTCTCACTCTCTTTCTTTCTTCCCTCTCCTCTGTTTTCTGAGGAAGGCTGTAAATAAAGGGAATTTTTGTCTAACAAGCAGTGATGCTGGTGGCCAGTCTTTGCAGGCAGCCACATCTGCCTGTCCCTTTGTCAGAGTCAGGGCACAGCCTGTCCCTGATGATGGGGACAAGTGGCCCCACTCTCAGTCAGGGCTGTTCATGGAGCACTAAGCCTGGCACAGAGGGCACAGCTGGGCTCAGGTTCCCCCTGTCCTGGTTTCAGAGAACCATGGAAGCATCCCAGAATGGTTTGGGTTGGAAGGGACCTTAAAGCTCATCCAGTGCCACCCCCTGCCATGGGCAGGGACACCTCCCACCCATCCTGGCCTTGGGCACTGCCAGGGATCCAGGGGCAGCCACAGCTTCTCTGGGCATCCTGTGCCAGGGCTTTGGCCCTGCTGTGCTCCTCTCCTGCTTCCCGTCAATCCAGCAGTTGGATGTGGTGTGTGACACATTCCAGGTGTGTTCTCACTGCACTGCCAGTCTGTGCAGAGGTGATTTCCTTACAAATATTTCATTACAAACTGTCCCATATGCTTCTGAATGCTCAGCAAAGATCTCTAGAGCTGGTTAAGTTTTTTCTGGTTGAATTTTTTTTCCCCCAGTAGAAAATTATATTTTATTTTCATGTGAACAGCTCAAATGAAGAATAGCACCATACATACTGTGTATCAAAAGCACCTTGACTCTTCATTTTTAATGGATTCTCTTCTATATACAGACATTAAATTAAAAAAATAGAAGAATTTATTTAGTGTTGACAGAAAAGCACTGTTCACAACACCTGAAACAAAGGTGTATTTTTGTTTCCCTTTCACAGATTATTTATAGCACTGCTATTTTTAGATACCATTAAAAATGCCTGTACAAAGGCATTATGAGTTTTTTTCACGTGGAGTTGGAGCAAATCCGTGCAGATTGTTGCACAAACACTGCCTGACGTGGCTGCTCTCTGTAGCACTCACTTTAATGTGCTGTTTTTTCACTTCCAAGAGGTACCTGCCAGTGTTTGTCTTATTTAAAAAGTCTGTGTTGTCTTCATTTAGAAATGGTGTAGCAGTTTTTATCCAAAGTTGCCAAACTCATCCTGGAGTGTGGGAACTGGAGACCCACTGCAGTGTCAGACACAGCAAAGAACAATTAGCCCTCCTCATTATGCAAAATGATTGGGTTTGATGATGCTCAAAGTCACCCATTCTGTAATTGTTTGAAGACATTCAGCCCAATTTGGTCACCAGTGCAAGACTTTAGAGGCAAAAGAGCCCTTTGATGTCTCCAGCCAGTGCTGGAGTAGGGGCACGGGCTGGCTGGGACATGAAGGGTGGGGGAGAGGACCTGTGAAGGTGGATGTGGAAGTGGAGGTAGAAGCAGAGCTCTCCTGGTGCCCAGGAGCTTCTGGTCAGAGCCCAGCAGCCCAGGACAGGATGTCCCCAGGGCTTGGCCCACAGATGCTGGAGGTGCTGCTGCCAGGCTGACTCAGGGGACATCCCTGCCCATGTCAGGGGGTTGGAAAAAGATGGTCTGTAAGGTCCCTTCCAAGCCAATCCTGGGTTTCTGTGATTGTCTGCCTCTTCAGAGTCTGTCCTGCAGTGCAGGACACCACAGTCCCCGAGCCTGGAGCCAAAGCTGCTGCCTGGTGTTTCTCATCTCTCCTGAGGTGGGGCTGCCCCTTCAGCCAGTGCTGCCCAAACCCTTGGAGGGGTCTCTGTCCCAAGAAAACTGGGAGTTCAAGGCCATGGAAAGGAAACCCTGCCAGGGAGCCCTGGCATAGCCTGCCTGCAGTCCCAGTCCCTGCCCAGGGCCACACTGGGACTGGGCACTGTCCAGGACTGGGTTGGGACAGGCGTTCAAACACTCAGAGGATAATTAAAGTTGGAAAAGCCCTCCAAGATCAGTCAGCCCAACCTTCACCAAGCTACATTGCCAAGTGCAGCATCTCGTTTTTTGAGCACTTCCAGGCATGGGGACTCCACCACTGCCCTGGGCAGCCTGTGCCAATGCCTGAAAACCCTTTTAATGAAGAAATGTTCCCTCATATCTAGCTTGCACTTCCCTTGGCACAACTTGAGGCCATTTCTCCTCTTCCCACTTGATGGGATACCTGGCTGGGGGCACAAATCTTCTTGGGCTGCCCCCACAAGGGGTGGATCCCTATGAGAGTCCAGGTGCTGGGGATGCCAGGCTGGCTGGCAGGGCCCTGCTCCCACACGTGGGCATCCCGAAATGCAGCTGTGTGATGGTTTGGCACCAGGCCCTGGTGTCCTGCTGTGTTTGCCCCCAGGGCCATGGCAGATGTCACTGTGCAGGCTCATAGGAACTCTGCCAAATTCTGTCAGTTGACATTTTTTTCTTGGCTTTTTCACTTTCAATTTTCTTTTTTTTTTAAATGCAACTTTTTAGAAGCAATTTTTGTAAATTCTTTGGGTGTCTCGCAGCCTACCCATGTTTCAAGAGACTCTTTCTTTATTGATCAGAGTTTGGTTTTAGCTTCAGTTTGGCTCGTGGGAGGGAGAATCAGATAAAGACTCAAAATCAAACCAGTGTGTTATTTTGAATTAGAATGTCCAAACTCAAAAGAAAATCAGCAGGGGAAAAGCCCCCAAACACCACAAACGTCTGCTTGGACTTGGGCTTTCAATCACCTGGGATGCACTTGGCTAGAGGAGCCCAGAGAGGTGAAAGGGGAGAAGTGTTTGAGGTGAATGTGCAGGTTCTGGAGAGGTGATGCCAAGGAGGAAGAACAGGCTTGATAAGGGAGGGTGGAGAGGTGTAAATGGTTTTTCCTTGTGGTCTGGGTTTAGAGGAGAGCACATCACAAGCACACCTTCCTCAGCCAGGCAGACAGCAATTTCCCATGCATCAACCACCTTGTAGGCTTGGCCATTACATTCCATTTAAAGTCCTCCAGGAGCAGGGATAAGGTTCTCCAAAAGAGGTGGACAAATGATTTTTAAACAACTGTGTTGTTAGTGCCCTCCAAGGGCCTGGGAGGATTCATCCAAGCCCTTGAGCTCTAAAACTGTAAACATTTCCTGACCTATTTCTCTCCTCAGCTGCCTGGGAAAGGTCCAAGGGAGTGCTGAGCCTGATCAGACAAACGAGGCCATGGGTTTTCTGTGTGCTCATCTTTCCTTGGGGTGTGTGTATCTGTACTTGAGCTTTTCACTGCCATCAGTCTAATTACCAGAGACCCCAGTGACAATCAGGAACCCTCAGCACCAAGTCCAGATGCATAAAACAGATACTGTAGTTTTTAGAAGGGAAAAGTGTTCCTGAACAGTGTTAATAGTGGAGATCTCCCAGGTGTTTCACAGAATCGTAGGATGGCTGGGCTGGAAGGGACTCAAAGCCCATCTCATTCCACCCCTGCCATGGCAGGGACAGCTCCCACTGTCCCAGGCTGCTCCAAGCCCCATCCAGCCTGGCCTTGGGCACTGCCAGGGATCCAGGGGCAGCCACAGCTGCTCTGGGCACCCTGTGCCAGAGCTTCATCACAGAGAGAAATTTCTCCCCTATATCTCATCTAGCCCTGCTCTCTTTCAGCCTAAAGCCATTCCCCCTTGTCATATTCCTCCATGCCCCTACATGTAACACAGAGCTCCCCTGCACTCCCTGCAGAGGGATTTGCCATCAGCATCTCCACTCCTTGGGTTTGGCCACACACTTGAAGAAACACATTCCTGACAGACCCCTCTCTTACCACCAACCACACCAGAGCACTGCCCAACTAACAGCTTGAGACACAAAATCCACTCCATTCAAGGCCAGCTTGGATGGTGTGGGGAGGCCCTGGCACAGGCTGCACAGAGAAGCTGTGGTTGCCCCTGGATCCCTGGAAGTGTCCAAGGTCAGGTTGGACACTTTGTCTAGTGGAGGGTGTCCCTGCCTGTGGCAGGGGGTGGAACTGGATGAACTTTAAAGTCCCCTTCCAACTGAAGCTGTTCCATGATTCTATGACCACAAAATCCCTGACAGGAAGGTACAGCCAGGTGGGTGTCAGTCTCTTCCTCTGGGGAAAAAGCAACAGGACAAGAGGACATAGTCTCAAGGTGTGCCAGGGGTGGTTCAGGTTGGACAGCAGGAAGAATTTCTTCATGGAAGGGGTGCTCAGACATTAGAAGGGGCTGCCCAAGGAGGTTGTGGAGCCCCCACGCCAGAGGTGTCCAGGAAATACTGGACATGGCACTCACTGCTCTGGGCTGGTGACAGGTGGGCGTCAATCAAAGGTTGGACTTGATGATTTTGAAGGAATTTTCTGACCTTAATGATTCTTTGGGATCTTCCTTCTGCCTGATTGCCCCTTCATTACCCTCTGTCCATCAGCACTTTATTGCAGAAGTTGGTTAGAGGTGCTTTCTCTTTTCTGCGAGTTTCACACTGATCTCTTGTTCCCATGGGAAAAGCAGAAATGTCTCCATGCTTCCATCTCCATCTCCATGTCATTTCAGAGCTGGGACAGAGGTCAGTCCCTTGGTCACACCCTCAGTCACACTTAGGGAGTTCCCCAAACCTCATGTCTCACTTTCTGCCAGTCCCTGTCAGAGTCTCACAAGGTGACCTCTCCTCACCGAGAGTGCAGGGGCGTCCTGTGCAGTGAGTTGAAGTCAGGGACCCTCTGGGAACTTGCCAGCTCAGATTTTGAGCTGCCACTCCTCTGTTGCATCTGGTGATCTGCCAGGGCAGCCAGGATGGATGAGCACCTTCAGTGTCACTACAGCCACTGGATTCCAAAATCTGTGCCTGCACCTCCTTTTCTCAGTGCTTGCTCACAGCTGGGCTTTCCTAAGAGCTCTTTGTTTTCCAGAAGCATTGTGCTGTTGGCATTGCTGTTTTGCTCTGACTTTTGGGACTTCATGGCAGCCAGGCTCCCAGCTACTGTCTCTGGCCATGTTCAGGACCCTCTGTCATCATCCTCTGTTGACTCCATGTCCTTGGGGGACAGAGACTATCTGTTCCCTTGTGTGAGGAAATCCTGTCCATCCAGTCTTCAGCTAGAAAACTGGAGACAAGGGGCAGAACAAAAGTTATGATGCAGTCTCATTATCACTTTGAAATGTGCTCTTGGGGTCCCCAGCCTTGGAAACTTGGCCATGGCCCCTGGAGAAGCAGGCTCTGGGCAGTGGGGTGCAAGCAGAACTTCTCTTGAGGTCCAAAACCCAGAGTTCAGGTGGGCTTTACCTCCTGGCAAAGGGAGATGGGAGTTGGGGAAGAGCAGGTGGACTGTGCTGAGGCTGGCTAAGGCACAGCAGGAGGGGTAGAGGGAGGAGGAAAGTGCTAAGAGAAAAGCACAGAAGAGGGAAGAAGTTCCCACCTTCCCATCTCCATTGACCTCAAGGCTTAGAGAAGCAACATGAGTTTCGTAGCTCCTGTCTTCTCTAGAGCCCTTCCTGAGAGGTGGTGAATAGCTCAGGGATATCCATACTCACATCCCTGAGTCTGTGTCTCCCTGACAGGAGGAATCACCTCTTTGTTCAGACCCTGGTGGTCTCTCCACCCTGGTCTCCTGCCCTTCCTCCTTCCAGAAGCACAATGCCTGATTCTGGACTGGTTTTTCTGATGATGGATTTGTTTTTTCTTGGCAGGATCTGAGTGAGTTGAACTCGACCACAGTGAAGAGCCCCACCAACACTGTGGCAGTGCAGAACCTCA
Source organism: Melospiza melodia melodia (assembly GCF_035770615.1). Classification (NCBI taxonomy): domain Eukaryota; kingdom Metazoa; phylum Chordata; class Aves; order Passeriformes; family Passerellidae; genus Melospiza; species Melospiza melodia. The sequence continues at coordinate 7,537,374 of NC_086219.1, read as the reverse complement.
AGGCTGGCACCATCTACGTGTTCCAGGTGCGGGCGCGCACCGTGGCCGGCTACGGCCGCTACAGTGGGAAGATGTATTTCCAGACCATGACTGAAGGTGAGTCTGCAGCTGCTCTGTAAAGGTGACTCAGGGTCTGGAGAGATGTGGAGATAGACAAGCAGCCAGTCCCCTTGCTGTCAGTCCCTTTAAGGGTGTGTTGAGAAACCACATTCAAGACCCGGAGAGAGGCCTGGTGCTTGTTCCATGCAGGGAAGGCCCCAGTTTCTGCCCAGCCTTTCTGTTGTGGGGATGTGTCTGCTCAGCTGGATGTAGAGGAAGCAAAATTTATGTTTTCTACCTGCACAGCTGCCGATGACAAACACAGAGCCATGTCTTACTTTTCTAAATTTGTGCTGCTAAATAAAACAGACCAAGCCAGTTTTCAGGCCCTGGTGCCAAGGACAAGGCACAGCACACGTCCACAGGACTAAACCTTCCTCCCGAAAGGAATAGCTCCATCCACCCTTCCTTCTGGGACACATCCCCCAGCCAGAGGGGAGTCCCGGCTGTCCAAGACCAAAGCCATACCAGGAATCAAACACGGCCCGTGCTCAGGGCTCTGACCTCAATGACCTGGTGGGGGATGGCACAGTAACCTGTTCCCTTTGCCCTGTGCCAGCCGAGTACCAGACCAGCGTGCAGGAGAAGCTGCCGCTCATCATCGGCTCCTCGGCAGCGGGGCTGGTGTTCCTCATCGCCGTGGTGGTCATCGGCATCGTGTGCAGCAGGTAGGGCAGCCTGAGGCTCCCAGGGCGGGGCACTGGGGACAGGGCATGGCAGGGAGGGGACACAGGTGTCCCCACAGCGCAGCCCCAGCCCCGAGGGGCCCATGCTGTGCTCAGGTCTCCCTTCCCTTCCAGAAGACGGGGCTTCGAGCGGGCTGACTCGGAGTACACGGACAAGCTGCAGCACTACACCAGTGGCCACAGTACGTACCGGGGGCCCCCCCCGGCCCTGGGGGGCCGCTCGCTGCTCGGTTCGTGCTCCTGTTCACTCGGGGCTTGGGGAGGGCTCTGGGCAGGGTGGGCGTGTGTGTGTGGGCAGGGCAGCTCCAGATCCCCCCTGCCCCTGATCCCTGCCCTGCTCTCAGCCCTGCACGCTGTCAGGTGCCTGAGCGTGTCCTCCAGACCTCGGTGACAACCAACACCCCCTGAAGCATCGCTGTCTTCTGTGCTGCAGTGTCTGCCACCACAGCATGTCTTGCTTCTCCAGCTCCTGAGCTTTGCCCATCTCCTGGACAGCAGTGACACCCCTCCCTGACCTGTCCCTGTCCCCCTGCAGGAACCCACAGACCTTTGCCAGAGCCCATCCCAGTGCTCCCAGATTCCCAGTAGATAGGAGATATATCTATGTTTAGGCATATAATACAATACCTAACATGCCCTCTCTTGTAGCCTCCCTCTTCCAACATCCCTGTGCAAGGCACTCCCTCACATCCAGCTTTCCTGCTCAGCCTCACTGCACACCCTGCCTCACCCCAGTGCATCCTCCTTCCCCCATCCCTGGAAGTGTCCAGGGCCAGGTTGGACAGGGCTTGGAGCAACCTGGGATAGTGGCAGGTGTCCCTGCCCATGGCAGGGGGGGGAAGAGATGAGGTCATTTAAGATTCCTTTCAACCCAAACCATTCCATGATTCTATGATTAACCCCTGCCTTCATATCCCTGAAATTCCTTTCTCCCCCTTCACTGAAGACCTGTTGCTCTAATCTTGCTTTATTCCAATCTCAGTTGTGATTTTCCTCGTGTTCTACTTGCAGCTTCAGGATTTCTACCCTTTTAATACCTTATTCCTGTATAAATCCAGGCCATGCTCAGAGCATGGAAAACACCAGCAGTGTTTCCACTCAGGACTCACTGTTGCTCCTGCTTTTACCTGGGAAACATGTCCCAAAAGGCAGAGCTGCAGCCCTGTGGCCCAGCAGCCTGTGCTGGCTGCCTCGCTATCACTTACCAGGAAAAACGACACTTTTCAGAAGACATTATGTAAATGTAGCTCTCAGTTGTTTGTCAGTCTGGGCTGCAAACACACATTCACACATTCTCCCCGGGCCTTGTGTGGGATGTGACAGCTCCAGGCTGGGATGGGTTTAATCACTGTGCCTGCACCACTTGGAACAGGCCTGGTGCCACAGGATGCAGCAGAGCTGATACAGCCTGGCTGCCTTTTAGCCCCTTCCTCACCCAACACACCTGGCCAGGGCTCAGTCCCTGCTCAGTCCCCAGCAGTGATTGCTGTGCAGACACTGCAGCAAATTGCCAAGGCCCAGGGAGCCTGTGAACCCTGCAGAATCCCCTGAATACAACCAGCATCCTGGAGCTGGAGTCAGTCTGGTGCTCTGTGGGGCTCCTTATTTAGGGAGCTGTGAGCTCTGCTCTCCAAACAGCCCACGTTGGAGTGAGCCAGGGGCCAGAAGATGAGTACACAAAGGGGAGAAGCACAGGTGAGGGCTGTCCCACAGTGCAGGTGGCTGGGATGTGGCAGCAGCAGTCCAGCCTCACCAGGTCCCATGGCGTGTCACTGTGTCCCCTGCTGGGCCTAGCAAGAGGAACCTGTCTTTTGTGATTTTCCTAGGGTGTCCCACTACTTCTCTCGGGGCTCCCAAGAGCAAACCCAGCCTTGGGCAGGACTGCCAGTCAGGAGAACAGGGCAGACTGGACTGTCCCTCCTGCTTGCACAGCTCCTGGAAGGGTCACAGATCCCATGGAGGAGTCTGCAGTTTGTAGTCCAGCCTCATGATGTGGCTCCTTACTGCTCTAACAGTCTTATGAAACATGGATCTGCATGTTGTTTCTCAAACTGTTTCTCTCTGTCTGCTTCGTGCCTTGTTTATGCAACTTGCTTAGGTACAAGACTGTCGCTCAAACTGTTTTCTCTTTGCCTTGATGCCAACCATTCCAGTTGCATCCATCTGTCTGACTCTCTCCCTCACCTTTCTGCAGTGACTCCAGGGATGAAGATTTATATCGATCCTTTCACCTACGAAGATCCCAATGAGGCTGTCAGGGAATTTGCAAAAGAAATCGATATCTCTTGTGTCAAAATTGAGCAGGTGATTGGGGCAGGTAGGTGACCTGGGAGTGGCTGGCTGGCCTTCAGCAGCACAGGCTCCTTCATGGTGCCAGCATTTGGGAGGGTTTAGCCTGATGCCACTAGGACTGATGCCACTAAGACCTTACTTAGCCCTAGGCTGCACTAAAGGAGCAGGGGAGTCCAGTGCAGGAGAATCAAGACCATCAGTTCCCATGTGCATATGAGCCCACAGGCAGTGCTCCTCATGGATGAGTGCAGCTGGAGGGTGGAGAGGGAGGGAACGTGGGTCAGGGGTGGGTGCTCAGCTCAGGATCAGGGGTGGGTGCTCAGCTCAGGGACAGGGGGTGGGTGCTCAGCTCAGGGACAGGGGTGGGTGCTTGGCTCAGGATCAGGGGTGGGTGCTCAGCTCAGGATCAGGGGTGGGTGCTCAGCACAGGGTCTGGGGTGGGTGCTCAGCTCAGGGACAGGGGTGGGTGCTCAGCTCAGGGGCAGGGGTGGGTGCTCAGCTCAGGGACAGGGGGTGGGTGCTCAGCTCAGGGACAGGGGTGGGTGCTTGGCTCAGGATCAGGGGTGGGTGCTCAGCTCAGGGGCAGGGGTGGGTGCTCAGCTCAGGATCAGGGGTGGGTGCTCAGCTCAGGATCAGGGATGGGTGCTTGGCTCAGGATCAGGGATGGGTGCTCAGCTCAGGATCAGGGATGGGTGCTCAGCTCAGGATCAGGGATGGGTGCTTGGCTCAGGATCAGGGATGGGTGCTCAGCTCAGGATCAGGGATGGGTGCTCAGCTCAGGGACAGGGTGGGTGCTCAGCTCAGGGTCTGGGGTGGGTGCTCAACTCAGGATCAGGGGTGGGTGCTCAGCTCAGGGGCAGGGGTGGGTGCTCAGCTCAGGGGCAGGGGTGGGTGCTCAGCTCAGGGACAGGGGGTGGGTGCTCAGCTCAGGGACAGGGATGGGTGCTTGCCTCAGGATCAGGGGTGGGTGCTCAGCTCAGGGACAGGGGTGGGTGCTCAGCTCAGGGTCTGGGGTGGGTGCTTGGCTCAGGATCAGGGGTGGGTGCATTGCTCAGGTCAGGGGATGGATGCTCAGCTCAGGATCAGGGGTGGGTGCTCAGCTCAGGATCAGGGGTGGGTGCTCAGCTCAGGATCAGGGGTGGGTGCTTGGCTCAGGATCAGGGATGGGTGCTCAGCTCAGGGACAGGGTGGGTGCTCAGCACAGGATCAGGGATGGGTGCTCAGCACAGGATCAGGGGTGGGTGCTCAGCTCAGGGACAGGGATGGGTGCTCAGCACAGGATCAGGGATGGGTGCTCAGCTCAGGGACAGGGGTGGGTTCTCAGCTCAGGATCAGGGGTGGGTTCTCAGCTCAGGATCAGGGGTGGGTTCTCAGCTCAGGGGCAGGGGTGGGTGCTCAGCTCAGGGACAGGGATGGATGCTCAGCTCAGGATCAGGGATGGGTGCTCAGCTCAGGGGCAGGGGTGGGTGCTCAGCTCAGGGGCAGGGGTGGGTTCTCAGCTCAGGATCAGGGATGGGTGCTCAGCACAGGGACAGGGATGGGTGCTTGGCTCAGGATCGGGGTGGGTGCTCAGCTCAGGGACAGGGGTGGGTGCTCAGCTCAGGGACAGGGGTGGGTGCTCAGCTAAGGTTCTGGGGTGGGTGCTCAACTCAGGGTCTGGGGGTGGGTGCTCAGCACAGGGACAGGGATGGGTGCTTGCCTCAGGATCAGGGGTGGGTGCTTTGCTCAGCTCAGGGGATGGATGCTCAGCTCAGGGACAGGGATGGATGCTCGGCTCAGGGACAGATAGGGCAGACACAGCTGGGGCCAAGGGTCCCTCAGGGGCACAGCAGAGGTGGAGAAGGCTCATAGGCCTTACTTGTGTTCACAGGGGAGTTTGGTGAGGTGTGCAGTGGGCATCTCAAGCTTCCAGGCAAAAGGGAGATCTTTGTGGCCATCAAGACCCTCAAGTCTGGCTACACGGAGAAGCAGAGACGGGACTTCCTGAGTGAGGCCAGCATCATGGGGCAGTTCGACCACCCCAACGTCATCCACCTGGAGGGGGTGGTCACCAAGAGCTCTCCAGTCATGATCATCACTGAGTTCATGGAGAATGGCTCACTGGACTCCTTCCTGCGGGTATGAGATCTGGCAGTGTGCAGCTTTAGAGGCTGGGCTAGCACAGAGGGGATTTGGGGGGAAGGTTCCCTTTGCAGTGGCCTTCCCAGCCTGCCCTTCCCTGTCACTGGGGCAGCTGCTGCATTGTGCAGAGGTCTGTGCAGAGAGCTGGGGGTGACAGCACCAGGGCTGTCATTTCTTATGTGTCTGTCCACTCATCCCAGCGAGAGGCTGTGCCTGCCTGCCCACAGGTGCACGTCCAGACCAACCCATGGACACCCGTGGAGGGACAGTCTAACACAGCTTTAACCCAGCAGGACCCCCCCTCCAGCTGCTCTGTCTAAATAGTTCTAGTTCTGGGTTTGAAGTGGGTAATTGACTCTGCTGAAGGGAAGTAACCTGTTCAATGGGAATAGATTGTCCCTTCTGAGCTCTGCTGTGCAGGGTGGGTGCGTTTTGAGGTGACAGCAGCTGCCGTAGTAGTGCCCTTGGGATGTGTGAGGTGACTCCCAACCCCTGTGAGCTCTGCACTCCCCACCCTCCCTGGGAGGGAATGTACTCATGGCTTATCCTGCCATGGGTGTGGAAAGAGGCTCCTGGCTTTTCCCTGGGCTGTGAATCCGCTCCTGTGACCCGTGTCCGTGTGTCCCTCAGCAAAACGACGGGCAGTTCACGGTGATCCAGCTGGTGGGCATGCTGCGGGGCATCGCCGCGGGCATGAAGTACCTGGCGGACATGAACTACGTGCACCGGGACCTGGCTGCCCGCAACATCCTGGTCAACAGCAACCTGGTGTGCAAGGTGTCTGACTTCGGCCTCTCCCGCTTCCTGGAGGACGACACCTCCGACCCCACCTACACCAGTGCTCTGGTAATGCTGCTCCTCAGCCAGGGAGGGCCAGGGGTGCAGGAAGGAGTGGGAGAGGGAAGGAGGGACCTCCCCTTGACAGCAGGGAGCACTTTTCCACGGTGTCAGCAGTGGAAACGTCCCAGATGAGAAAGAACAGCGAAATAAACTGAAGAAGATTTTCCCTTGCAAGATCCTGTCATTCCTGTTGAGCCTTCCTCCAAACATGTCTGCAAACACACACATGTCCCTGAAGAGCCCTTGGTTGGGATCATGCTCTGCACTTCCCCGTATGATTTACCTGGGATCCTTTGAGATGTGATCTGCCCTGACAGATTTGTTGCCAGGGCAGCAAGTCTGAGTTTCTTACCATCATTGTCCAGTCATGCTGCCCTGCTGCCCTTCCTCATGTCATCTCACTGGCTCAGCCCCAAGAAGGATAGACTGAAAGTGTAGGAAGTGTGGGTGGGTACCAGATACTAGATACTGATCTTCCAGAGAGTATCCAATTTAAACAGAAAAACATGCCTAAAAATGACTTCATGTTCATGTAACAACTTCCCAGGAACACCTTGGTGCCATAGACACAAGTGCCACCAAGAACTTGTGGCTCATGTCAGGCTGCAGAAGGTGCCCCAGGACCAGAGGATTATTTGGTTTTGCTCAGGGAGAGCTCAGCCAGGAGTTCTCATAAACACCACACAGAAATGCTCTGCACAGTGCATCAGGATCAATGCCCACGTCAGGAATCCTTGGAAATCAGTGTTGATAGAGCTGGGGCATGACCTGTAGGAAATCACCTCTCCTGGGTCTTTTCAAGCTGGCAGTGATGAGATGTCTGGCATAGCTCTTAGTAAATTTTATCAGTAGCTAAATACCTAACAAGCACCTAAAAATGTGTGGGTTTATTCTCATCCGTGTAGCTTCAGACATCAACTCAGCCATCAATGGTTTTTGCAAACACTAATAACATTTATTTTTCATATATCCCTTACAGCCAATTAAATTTCCCTTTGTTAACTAAATACATGGTGTTTACTGCTGTTCTCTATCCCTGGTGTTATGCCTGTAGCTTTTCTCTCTAATAATAAATTCGTCATCCCTAATTTATTCTCCTTAAACTGTGGGCACTGTAGCAGGATATTTATTATCCCTAATGACAGATTATGTGCACCTACTGTATCAGAAGTATCTTCCTCTGCAAAATGATTTTTGTCATCATTCTCCCAGTGACCCTGTGTCCATGGGTGAGCAGAAGCCACAAGTTCTGGCCTGGGAGGTTCATGGTGGACCTTAGGAAAGTCTTTGGAGTGGTGAAGCTCCAGGTCAGACCCCACGGAGATGGGAGGTCTTGCTGAAGTGAGTTCCCACAAGAATCCTCCAAAGTCAAGTTTCTACTTCAGGACTTCTTTTTAGCCATTTTTAAAATCCACTGCTTGCCAGGAGTTCTGTCAGGAGTCTGCCTGATGGAGAGGACATCCTGTTTGGTATGGATTGCTTTGTCTTCCCCTTTTGTGGAAAACAATATTTTGTCTGAGGTTTGTGGCTGTGAAAAGATTAAGAAACATTATCTTTTTTCATTATTCTGGCATGAACTGGGGCTGAGTCTTATGAAGTCCTGAGAGACCCTTAATAAGACATGGCAGTTGTTCATTGACAAAATATAATGTTTTTTAATCTTCCCACAGCCACAAAACACAGATACTTCTGCTTATTTTTTCAGCACAGGGGAAGATTTTCCCTTCAGAAGGTCCCTTGAGTGAATGGCTCAAGTCCAAAGCCCCTGGTAGAAAATCAGGAGGCAGGAAGGGCTTAAGCAGAGCCTTCAATCCCTGTGTCCCCATTTGTGTGTGCTACTCCTGTGCTTAACTCCTCAGAGGGAGTGGAGAATCTGATTGCTCCAAGCTGGATGACAGAGACCCCAGTGCCCACCCAGACTTATCCCATTTCCCACCAGTGACCCCCCTGCCCATGCTGAAGGATCAGAACCTCCTGGATCAGGTGTAGATCCGCAGACAGACTGGGACACCAGGGCTCATGCCAGAAATGGTCTCTTGCTGACTTCAAAGAGTGGAAGCTGTAGATGGCTGAAGAGGAAGGTGTTCTAATTCCATTTATTCTGCTCTGCAGGTAGCCAAGTGACAGCAAAAGGATAGAGGGAGATCAGTTTGGGTTTTTTACATTCCTGGCCATTCACTTTCTGCCAAAGACCCTCTTAGCACTTGGGCATTTTGCCATGCAGGAGCAGGAGGCAGGGGAAGGAGCTGGCCTTGGTTAAGGTGGTGACAGGGAGGCTGAGGGGACACCTCTGAGTGACCTTCAGGGCAGTAATGAAGAGACAGAGCCAAACTCTTTGCAGTGGCACCAGATGATGCAATAAAGGGGTCATAGACAAAAACATGGCTGGGGACGTTCAAGGTGAGCAACAGGAAAAACTCCTTCCTCAGGAGGGTGTTGGGACAGGTCACCAAATGGGGAGAATCATCATCATCTTGAAGGCTTCCAGCGTGGCTGGACAATCCACATCCACCCTGAGGGACAGACAGTCCTGTACTTCCTTCCTTCTGGGATTTTACTAGAATATCCCAGGGAAATATCGTGGACACTGCTATTTTCCAGTTGCTCCTGCTCTCTCTGTTACCATGCTGTTTTTGCCCTGCAGGGTGGGAAGATCCCGATCCGATGGACGGCACCTGAGGCCATCCAGTACCGAAAGTTCACCTCAGCCAGTGACGTGTGGAGCTATGGAATTGTCATGTGGGAGGTGATGTCCTATGGAGAGCGGCCCTACTGGGACATGACCAATCAGGATGTGAGTTCTTGGGGAACCAGGGGCAGGAACACTGCAGTGGGGAGCATTGCAAGGCCAAAGCATGTCCACAGCCTGTCCCAGCCTGTGGCATGTCCAGAGCCTTCTCTGTTGTGGCAGATGCGTGCAAGGTCAACACCTTTGGAAGCAATAATGGGAATAATTTTGGGATTTATTCTGGCCCTGTGGTGCTGCTGTGGCAGAGATTGAGGATGGCACAGCACCCACTGCACAGGGTTAAGGGGAGCACCCCAGGGGTGTTGGCAGGTGCTGAGGAAGGGAAGGAGCAGGTGGATGAAAAAGGAGATGTTCCTGAGCTGAGAGCCTGTGGAGCAGAGCTTCATCTGCTGGGATCACAGACACTCCAGGAAAGTCTGTTAAAAAGCCACGCAATGGCTTGGGTTGGAAGAGACCTTTAAAGATCATCTCCTTCCAACCCTCTGCCATGGTTAAGGACATCTGCTAGATGGTCAGTAAATCTCCCATGGGAAGCTTGCACTGTGGTCTGTTAAGAACCACAAGTAACTTAGACACAGCTAGAAACCAAAAACACGAGGTACTTCATAACATGCTCGCTTTTAAATATTTCATTCCTCTGCTCTAATTCAGGTCAAACAGTTACATGCACTCCTTGCTCCAGGGATGTTTTTCCTGCAAGGATGGCCCCTGGCTGCAGTCCCTGCCCTCAGCACAGAATGCCATTTCCATGCTCCCTGGTCCTCTTGGTGTGGTACCTGGGGCTCAAAGCCCATCTGGCCAGTGGCATTGAGTGCTGTGAGGATGCTGCACCTGCATGTGTGTGTCAGAAGGCCACTTTTAACTCTGTCTCTCAGAACAGCTGCCCTTCCTCACATCATGAATACTCAGGATGTAACACCAAGGTCCTGGGTGGACCTAGGGAATGCAGAAAGCTTGTCCTGGCTCTTGCAGTATCTGCCTGGCTTCCAGTGTGTCTCAGAGCAGCTCTGGGGAGTCCCTTGGAAGCTTTCAGACATGCACTTCATCTCCACCATGCTGTGGGCTCCTAAGGTCTTGCCTTACAGGGAGAGAGTGAGAGCCAAGCTCCCTGTCCCTCCTGTCTCCTCCCTGACTCCTGTCCCTGCTGCTGTCAGACCTTTTCCATCTCAATAGATCTCCATCTGTGCCACATCAGGTTTCTCCAGAGTGGGGATATTTCCTCCCTAATGCCTGGTGGGAAATTTATTAATAGGAATTCCTAAGCCTGGAGCAGGGGGATGATGCTTTAGAACTTTTGGCTGTTCACAGCCTCTGCTACACCAGGAAAATGTTTCCATCAGTTCTTGGAGGTAGAGGGATGGGACTTAGGGGTCTGCCTTTCTCACCAAGGACAGTTCCCTTCCTGCTAAGCCATTGTTGTCACCTTAGTTTCAAGCATGTCCTGCACCAGATGTTTTGTACCTTCCCTGTCCCTTGTCCTTCTCTGGGAGCTCTTCCCTTGGAGCTTTCTCCTGCCACGGCTGCACTGCTGCAGAAGCACCACTCACTCTGCTGGGGATGGCAGAGCTGTGCCTGTCCCTGGCACCTCCTGCTGCCCTGGGGACGGCAGAGCTGTGCCTGTCCCTGGCACCTCCTGCTGCCCTGGGGATGGCAGAGCTGTGCCTGTCCCTGGCACCTCCTGCTGCCCTGGGGATGGCAGAGCTGTGCCTGTCCCTGGCACCTCCTGCTGCCCTGGGGATGGCAGAGCTGTGCCTGTCCCTGGCACCTCCTGCCGCCCTGGGGATGGCAGAGCTGTGCCTGTCCCTGGCACCTCCTGCTGCCCTGGGGACGGCAGAGCTGTGCCTGTCCCTGGCACCTCCTGCTGCCCTGGGGATGGCAGAGCTGTGCCTGTCCCTGGCACCTCCTGCCCCCCTGGGGATGGCAGAGCTGTGCCTGTCCCTGGCACCTCCTGCTGCCCTGGGGATGGCAGAGCTGTGCCTGTCCCTGGCACTGCTCACTGTGCTGTGGATGGCACAGCTCTGCCATCCCGGGCACCTCCCGCTGCGCGTCGCTGTCCCCAGCCCCTGCTCCCTTTCCGTGCCGCAGGACACGGTGCCCCAAAGCTGTCACCACTTAAGCACAGCTGGTCCTGCTGTGGAGGAGCGTGGCGGATATTGAGGGCAGATTACCCTCCTGACCCTGGGGTGTGAGCGCCTGGGGCGGCGGCTGGGGAGGACATGGAGAGAGCTGGGGCTGCCTCTGGATGAGGCTGACATGGAGAGAGCTGGGGCTGCCTCTGGATGAGGCTGACATGGAGAGAGCTGGGGCTGCCTCTGGATGGGGCTGACATGGAGAGAGCTGGGGCTGCCTCTGGATGGGGCTGATGGCAGCAGGACTCGCTGGGAACAGAGAGGAGTGCTTGGTGTTTGCGTGGTGCTGGTGCCCACCCTGGGCCTCCCCTGGCATTGGCCGGGGCAGACCTGAATCCACAGAGCTGGGCTGGGGCTCAGCAGCCCTTGGGAGGTTCCCTGAGCTGCACAAAGCACGTCAGTAGCCATGGAATCCTTGAGGCTGGAAAAGGCTCTGAGATCATTGGGTCCAGCCATCAAGGTAGCTGTGTTCACCCTAAACATGTCTCCAAGTGCCACATCCACACACCTTTTGAAGCCTTCCAGGGATGGTGACTCCATTTCCCTGCACAGCCTGTTTCAGTGCTTGACAACCCTTTCCCTCCTGTCGAATCCAAACTTTCCCTGGTACAACTTTAGGCCATTTACTCTAGTCCTGCTATTTGTTTTCTGGGAGAAGAGACCAGCACTCCCCAGCTCCACCATCCTGTCAGTGATTTGTAAAGGAGTTACCTCTGGTCAGACCTTCACAGGCCCCATGGGGCCACCACCATGTTCAGCCAGGGCAGCGGAACTGGGGGAGGGCTCTTCCATCTGGCAAATTTTGGCAGCAGCAGTGCCAGCCCCGTGTCTCAGGTCAGCCTGCCCAGCACCTTGGCCACACACAGCAGTGCCTGCAGCACGTCCCAGTCCATTCCCTGCCTGGAGCCACAGACCACCTCAAGCCCTGCCAGATGCCCATCTCACACTCTGGATTGTTTGGCATGGATCAGCCACCAGCTCTTCCCTGCTTCTCTCCCGTTCCCATTCCCAGTATCCTTAATTTTCTCTGTGTAGTCTCCCTACTCAACAATGTGTCCACCACCACATGTCTAGACTTCACCAGGATGGGGTCACAGTCCCAGGGAATCCCACCAGGAAGATCTCTCTTTGGAATTGTGCAAGACATGGCTGGACAAAGCCATGGCAGCCTTGATCCCATGGTGAGAATGGCATGGAGGCATGGAGGTTCTTCCTCAGGATCCCTGAGGGAGGTTCTGGCACTCTTCCTTCCCTTGTCCATCATTCCCGTGGAGACTTTGTCATTTTGAGATCTGCTCCTGATTTCTGCAGTACCCTCAGTTCTGGTTTTTGTCCTTCTGGGTTTTGTTGCCATGCACGAGCCCATCTCTGGTGTTCAAGGCTCCTTCTGCTCATCCTTCAGTGCCTGTGCTGTGCATGGCCAAGGAGGCAGGAGAATCCGGCCTGTGCATGCCCCTGTCAGAGGAACAGATATTCCTGGAAGAAGTGGAGCAGCTTCATCCTCGTTTGTCACCCAGGAGAGGATTGAGGGCTGCAGACTGGCAGAGTGGCAGGGAGGTGGAGTTCCCCTTGGAGAAGATTCTCCAGCCCTTGTTCCATTCCAGAAGATCCTCCAGCCCTTGCTCAAGCCCTTGTGGACATTGCAAGACCAGACATTTTCCCAGACTGTGTGGAGCAGTAAGGATTGACCAGAGCCTTTTTGGATGTGCCTGGAGGTGCAATGTAGCTTTGGCAAGGTTTGCTGCAGCTCTTCTGTGCACACTGCAATGAGTTCTCCTGGGCTGGCTGTGCTGGCTGGGGTCTGAGTCCTCCCTGTGCTGTTTTGCACTTGCACAGGCCTGCAAAATGATCCAGCAGTTTCTGCTGACTGAGCCACCCACGCCTGGCACAGTCCTGTCACCTGGACGAGCTGGTTTGTGTCAGGAGCACAAAACACCACTGGGGGATGGAAAACACAGAGACAGGCTCCCTGTCTGTAACTCATCCCCCTTCTTTGCATGAAGATGTTTTCCCAGCAAGCTGTTGTGCTGTGTCCAAGGATAGCATGATCCCATCTCTGACTGCCCTGCCTGCAGCTGTGGGATCACACATCCTGTCAGGACAAACAGGGGTGCTCCTTTCCCCAGATCAGGAGACTGCTCCTGACAATCAGCCACCCAGGCTGGAGGGCTGAGCAAAGCTGGTGGCACCTCCCAGGACACCTCACACCTCTCCTGACCCGCTCAGGGCTGGAATTTACAGTGTGAGGTGGGGGCAAGATGGGAAGGCAGCAGTGAGTACAGGCTGCAGGATCAGTCATGTCAGTCACCCTCAGGGTCCAAGCAAAGGCACATTATGAATTTAATAGGTTTTATCACAGCTGTACTGATGCCTCTGTCTCTTCCTGCAGGTGATAAATGCCATTGAGCAGGACTATCGGCTGCCACCACCCATGGACTGCCCAAATGCCCTTCACCAGCTGATGCTGGACTGCTGGCAGAAGGATCGGAACCACAGGCCCAAATTTGGGCAAATTGTCAACACCTTGGATAAAATGATCCGAAATCCAAACAGCCTGAAAGCCATGGCACCTCTCTCCTCTGGGTATGTGTCTCTGTCCTTTGGCTCCTCTGAACAGGTCTGGTGTCCTCTGGGTCCTGGTGGCACCATCCCTGCACCTCTCAGGAGCTACTTTAGAGCTTGGCCTGTGTTTGATCCTGTATAGGGAGAGCATTAAAAGATCATAGAATCCCAATTTGGGGTAGAAGAGACCTTAAAGCCCACCTCATTCAACCCCTGCCATGGGCAGGCTCAGCTTCCACTATCCCAGGTTGCTGCAAGCCCCATCCAAGCTGGCCTTGGACACTTGGGGCATGAACAGGGATACAGATGTCAAGGTTCCTCTCCTTGGGCAGCTCTGGTGGGCTCTTGGACAGTGCACTCTGCACACAGAGGAGCACCTTGGTTTCATGTACATGGGGGTGCTGGGCTGGTGGGATTGTTCTGGTATCCCAGTCCCAGTGCATTGGGAGCAGATAAAGCCCCTGATGCAATGTGGAGTTTCCCTGGGCTGGGTGGGTTGCACCAGCTTGTGGGAAGCACTGCCCCTGTCAAGAATGATCTTTCTCCTCGTGAGCAGCTAGGATTCAAAGCTGCATCCCATCATCTCTGAGGGCTCCTGCCTCTGCTGCAGGAACTGATCCAGAAGGGCTTCCCTGATGCTCCGCACAGTACTTCCCTGGCAGAACAGTGATTTCTGGGTGGAATTCCACACTACAGGGCAGTGTCTGCACTGTGAGTGATGCTGAGGCTGTGCCTCAGCTGCTGGAGGGTCAGGAACAGTTGTGCTTGACTGTCACTGCCCATTTCTGTGTTTCAGGATGAACCTCCCCCTCCTTGACCGCACAATCCCGGATTACACCAGCTTCAACACTGTGGATGAATGGCTGGATGCCATCAAGATGAGCCAGTACAAGGAGAGCTTTGCCAGTGCTGGTTTCACCACCTTTGATGTAGTATCTCAGATGACTGTAGAGTAAGTGCCCAGGGTTTGAGTCCCAAAGCACAAGGAAAAGTCCCAGCAGTTTTGCAGCAATTGGTATTGAATTAGATTTTATTTTCATATGATGTAGTTATACTTTTATAGAATTGTTGTTTTGTGGAACCACTTCTAATCTATTCAGTCTCCAGACCATGTGTCTGTCACTCTGCACCTGCAGAATTCCTCTCCCCACTACCACTCTGTGAAAATGAACACCCCTGCCAAGGGTGTCCAAACCCCTTCATGGGACAAACTGAGATTTCAGGCTGGCATCAGACAATTCTCCAGAGCACCTCTGAACTCTGCACTCCTCTTGGATGGCTGATGTATTGATGGAGACAAGCATGGTGCAAAGTCCTGCCTAAGAAAGGCAGAATCACAGAGTGGTTACAGTTGAAAGGAACCACTGGAGGTCATCCAGTCCAACCTTCCTGCTCAGCTTCTAGAGCTCCTCATTCAGGATTACTTCTGTGGAAAGAGATTTCACACCCTCTCTGGGAAGTCTGTTCCACCCCCACAGTAAAGAAGTTCTTCCTCATGTTCTGGTGGATCTTCCTGGGCATTCATTTCTTCCCATTGCCTCTCCTCCTGTTGCTCTGCCACATGGAGCAGAGCCTGGCTCCAGCCTCCACCACATCTCCTCACACACCTCGATAAGATCCCCTTGTGGGGAGTGGTTTCATTCTGTGCTGCATTCACTAAAATGTCCTGCATCTACAGAAGTTATCCTGCAGTGGCAATTGACAAGTGACAATCAGCACCTGATCCTTAGCAAGTTCTTCAGAGAAATCAGACAGCTGAAATCCCACTTCTGGAGGGTTTTGAAATCCCTTGGGGCTGGCTGGGACTTTGATGCCTCTGCTGAAAGATTTGTGGCTGGCTGCAGGTATCTCTAGAAGCCCTCAGAAAGGGCCAAGCATTAGAGCCATCTGTGAGGGCTGCAATGTCTCTGAGCCTGGTGGCCAGGGAGGTTTTTGGATTTGTGCTTAAATCCAAATGCTTAGATCTACCAGTGAGTCAGAATCCATTCACTCAAACAGCCACTGTAACTTTCTCTGGCTTTTTGTTCTTGTTTGCTGCTGGGAAGTTCCCATGGCACTTCTGACTGTTTGAGGACATCTGTGGTGCAATCTCAAGGCCCTGGGGATGATTTTGTCACAGTATTGGCTGGGTTTGTACAACAGAAAGAGAGTCCACAAAATCTGAAGGGTAGGGAAGAACTTTGATCAAACAGAGGTATCAGACCACAACCCACCCCTGCCTGGGTCCTGCTCTTTGCAATATCTGACAGCAGGCAGGATGCAGACAGTCCAGCTAATGCTGGCTGTTCTTTCACAGACATCCTCAGTGTCCCTTAAATGCCAATTCTCCCACTCCCTCACCATGTCCCTCAAGTCCTCTCCAAGAGCCTTCACCACAATTCCAAGGGCATCCTCAGCTCATGTCCTACTGATTTTGGCAAACTTCCATTCCACATTCCTCACCTGCTTGGCTGAATACAGTAGAGAGGACAGCCCTTTTTCCTTGGAAAATTGTGGTGTAACAGGACTTGACACCCCTCCCTGATGTTCTCTGGCCTTTGCAGAAGCTGATAGGAATGTCAGTGGAGCTGCTGGTTTATCCAGATTTGGAGAGCCAGCAAAGTGTGAATGTTTCCTGAAAACTGACTCAGTTCCCCAAATCCACATGGTCTCAACACTGACCTCACTGGTTTGTCTGCAGGCTGGGACACCTGGGACACCCAATTATCTTTCAAGAGTCACAGAACCATTTGAGTTGGAAGGGACCTTAAAGCTCCTCTTAAAGCCATGGCTTTAAGACACTTTCCAGTGTCCCAGCTTGCTCCAAACCCCATCCAGCCTGGCCTTGGGCACTTCCAGGGAAGGGCCAGCCACAGCTTCTCTGGGCAACCTGAGCCAGGGCCTCACCACCCTCTGAGCAAAGAATTCCTTCCCAATATCCAATCAAATATTTATTGTCCAGGGCAGAAGGTTTGGAATCACTGGGCTGTGCAGAGCTACAGTCTTATTCTGGTTTACAGACATGAGAGAAGAATTTATTCCACCCTTTGGAGCTCTCCTTTACCCTTCTTTGCCCAATAACCTCCACTCTAAACATGACAAAGATTTTGCCACTCTTCCCCTTAAATGTCTGTTCCTAGCACTCAAGGACAAAAGGCACCTGAAATTCCTTCAAGTCAGGTTTGGGTCATGTAGCCTCCCATCCCCTGATGGGAAGAAGAAGAAGATCTGAAGATTTCATGACTGAGGTTTATTTGCCAAGGGGAAGATGAGAGCAAACTCAGCTGGAGACACAGACAGGACCAATTTAGTGCCACACTCATGCTCTCGGCATGACTTTGATTTCTCTCAGATGTCCAAATCTATAAAAAATAGAAGCTGTACAAAAATGAGATCACCACAATTTAACAAAAGGATAAGTGCAAAAATTGATCACTTCATGGTCTTATCAGCTCAAAGGAAAAGCATCAAGAACAGCATCATCTGCATATGGGGGTCAGATCTACACTAAGGAGGGGCAGCACATCCCTGTCCTGTGTCTCCAGGGCTAGAAAAAAGCAGGTTAGTGTGTCACAAAATGAGAGAAAATCCAAAATGCAAAACAGTAGATGGGTAAAAAATTTAAGACAAATTGACTCACAAGCAGAGAGCAGAGCCTGTGGCGTTTTGTTTCACACTCTGTTGAAGTTCAGGACTCTGAGGGTGCTGCAGATAGGTAGAAAGTGCAAAGATGGGACAATAAGCAGGAAAAAGTGAAAGAGTAGAGATTTCACAAGGTTTGCATCTGTTTGTTGCATTCATGAAAGAAATCTGTGGATACTTCAGCTCTCTAAATACCATTCTCGTGGACTCATAGAGTCAGGGAATCATAGAATCACAGAATTCCAGAATGGTTTAGGTTGAAAGGGACCTTAAAAATAATTTTAAATACCATCTATGATCTTGTTCTGCTTTGAGAAAATACCTCCTGATATTTGTTTTTGTTTCCTTTCCTCTCAAAGGGACATTCTGCGAGTCGGGGTCACTTTAGCAGGACACCAGAAGAAAATTTTGAACAGTATCCAGGTGATGAGAGCACAGATGAACCAAATCCAGTCTGTGGAGGTTTGATGGCTGCCTGTCCTCCCACTCCTCCTCCTCGAGGCCCTGCTCCCCTTTGCCCCTGTGTGTCCAAGCTCCAGTTCCTGAGTGTTCTGCATGGACCTGAGACAGGCAGCTGCTCTGAGGATCACGGCAGCAGGAGGGAATACCCTGTCCTCAACAATGAGAAGTTGCCAAGAGCTTCTAGAATTTAAGCAATGGAAAAAGGGAACAAAAAAAAAAAAAAAAAAAGACAACTATTTTGAAAAAAAAACAAACAAACTACAAAATATTTTTAAATAATAATAAAGCAATTGCATTCTTGAAAAGGGCTCCAAGACCAATGGGAGTCTCCAAAGGAAGAGAAAAGAGCAGCTTCATGTTTCCTCTTGCACAAGGCTGCTGCAGCTGGACCCAGGCACCTCTGGAGCAGTGGGACTTCTCCAGGAAGAGGAATGCAAGGAAAGGCCACGAGAAGCACATCTCTTCCTCCCATGGCTCTGGGAATGCTGTGAGCCAGGCCCTTCCCCAGAGCCCCTGTGAGCAGATCAGAGGGGGAGAGCTGAAGCTCTTTGGTGCTGTGAAACCAAGTGCATCTCAGAAACTGATGGACTCCTTCAAAAGCTGAAGACTTTTTTTTTTTTAAAAAAAAACAAAACAAAACAAAACCACAACAAATAAACTAAGACTAGAGGAGGCTGTTTCCAACAAATGAGAAGGAATCTGTAACGCCTGGGGGGGGGTGGGGATGGGGAAAACCAATCCTTTTTACATCTCTTATTTTCTCTTGTCATGGAACAGTTTTGTGAGTGACAGTTTCCTAAGGGTCCGTCCATCCACCCTCCAATGGCATCGTGTCTCATACATATCATTGCTCAAGACTTTAGTGATATCCTTTCTAGATGCCAATGATCTTTTCCCAGAAGACTTCCCAAGTACAGTATGTAGTAGTTTTTGATTACAAATGCTGACGTGTACCTTTATTTTTCGGTTGTCACTGTTGGGAGATTTGTCCTTTTACATTGTTTTGTTAACATCAGTTTGTGAGTTTGGGGTTGGAAATTTTCGGTTGGTTGGGGGTTTGGTTTTTTTTTAATGAAAAAGAAATGACATCTCCAAGCATCATATCATCCAAGAACTTAAATCCCTTCCCTGTGGAAGGAAAAATTGCAGCTTATTGACCATATGCCAGGAGAAAAAGGTTTTTTATATGCACATTTCCTCCCATTTGCTTATTTGTTCTTTCCAACTGGTCGTGGCATGACAGATGTTTGTGGCTCTTGGGGTTCCAGGTGTTTGCCAAAGTGAAATGGCCACCAGCTCAACTCGGGGGTGAGCAGCATCACAGGGGGCTTGGGAGGGAAGTGTGGGAGGGTGGAGGGGTTTTGTGAGGGAATGATGACTCCACAGGTGGCTCCAGAGCCCTTTGGAAGTGTCTGGCTGCTGAGGAAGGTGTTGGATTGGTGCATGGGAAAGGCAGGGCAAGCCCAGCCCTCTCAGAGGAGCTGGTGGCACAGCATTTTGGAGAGGGGATTGTGTTATGTCCATGTGGGGATGGGTCCCTGCAGGTGCCAGGCTGTGCAGGTGGGCTCTGTGCCTTGGGGACCCTGTCCCTTCCTTGGGTGATGCAGCTTCAGGCTCAGCCCCTCACGTCACAGAGAGCCTGGGACAGAAAAACCTCCAATCCCTGCTCTCCAGAGGCAAAATGCTGTGGGTGAAGTTGAATTATCAATGAATGGGTTTGTAAATAACTGAAAAAAAATTCCTTAGTTACTGCCCAGGTCTTTGGGGTGTGTGACTGCCACCAGCTGAGCGCAGGGAGGTGCAGATGAGAATGGGGTTGTTCTCTGTGCCCAGCACCACCGTGCATCCTTTGAAGCATTCCACACATGGCATTTTCCCACCCATCTCCTGGCCGTGGCCTCAGCACTGGTGTTCACAGCCCTTGTCTGCCATGGCCATGTGGTTCCTGGGCTCCTCCTCTTGTTTTTGGGAGCAGTGAGTGTTGAAGGCACGTTCACTGGGAGCTGCCTGGCTGTGTTTTCCAGGAGCTGTATCCAAGAGGAAGTATGTCTGCTGTGGATGAAAATCCCAAGCTGTCTAGACCTCTGTGCCCAGACATCATCTCCCCAGACTGCTTGTAAAATATGAGGCCCTCTATGAAATACTTCTAGCATTTTCTGCTGCCAGAGCAGATCCAACACCAGAGTCCTTGTGAGTGGCATCAGAGCAGTCCCTGCAAGTGAGACTTCTCTCCTGAGCTCTTGCCCTGCCCCAGGGTTAGGTGCTCCAGCCCAGGGGCTTTTCAGTTGTCTCTCCAGCCCCTGTTAATCCAAAATCTCTAGTGCAGTGTTGTGTTGATGTTTGCATCCAGGCCAGCCCTGGCTTTGCAGCTCTGGGCTTGCCTGTGGTGATGGGAACCTGGCAGGAGGTGTGTGCTGGGTGCCAGGGTCCTGTCCTGAGCTCAGTGCCCACAGGGCAGGCCCTGGCACAGCCCCAGCATCTCCCTGCATGGCTGGCAGGTGGCACAGAGTGGTGTGGAGAGAGGGGCAGTGGGCTGTAGGCATGGGCTGTGCAGGGGGTACCTGGAGGGGCAGCTCTGCCCCAAATCCAGCCTGGTTTAGCCTGTGTATCCAAAGGGATGCACTTGCTCCTGGTCAGGTGATGGGCTCAGCTTTGAAAGGACATAAAAAATCACTGGAGTTGACTAAACCACAGGAAGTGTTTGCAGAGGGCACACAGGGAAACCAGGAGCTCCCAGGTGTGCCCAGTCCCAGTGTGGTGTGGGAGCCTCCCCTGGTGTCTGTGGCTGCTGTGCTTTGCCCAGGAGCAGTTGTCCCTGCCCCAAAGGCATGTGCAGCTCTCTGGTGGCAGTGCAGGGTGAGGGCAGGATGGTGCTGTGCCAGTGTCCAGCACAGCCAGGAGTGACCTCGTGCCCCAGAGCTCTGCCAGGAGAGCTCTGCCCACCAAACCCACCAGCAGATTCCTGTGGGGCAGCCGTGTGCAAGGAGCACGTGGTGCCCCTCACTCGCCCTCCCCAGACAATTGCTGACCGTTTTCTGCCACCCCCTCCACTCCTGCAGACACCAAGGAGGAGCAATGCCCAGGCAGCATCCCTGCAGAGCCGCCCAGGCCTTGGAAGGGCACTTCAGATCTTCTTCACCTGGAGACATTTTGTCTCAATGCACTGAATCTCCTCGCTGGCTGCTTCAGACACATCTACCTGCCAGACCCAGCCCACTGTGAAGGACAGGTCCCAGTGCCACAGCCCCAGAGCTGTGGCAGCCATCTGCAGGACAAAGCACATCCTTGTCTCTTCTTCTGACCAAAAATCACGTGGTGGTGGTGGTGGTGGTACTAAAAGTAACACCTTCCCATCTGTGTGTACCAGACACAGCTGTGACATCTGTGTTTGGCTGTGCAGGACTAATGGAGAGCTGGGCTAAAACAGGCATGGTCCAGAAAACACTGCAGTTTTCTGCGTCCTTCAGCTCTCCTGGGAGCACAAGGAACCGAGTTCCTGTCAAGTGCTGTGGTTGTAAACGCCTCTGGCACATGCTGCAGGGTGAGGGCAGAGCACTGGAGTGACAATGACATTTTTATTTCATGGGTCTCCAATGTACTGCTACCAAATGGGAGTCTGATGGAAAACTGGGCGTGTTCCAAGGGGAAAAGGCACTTGCTAACATTGACACTGTGAAATGCTGTTGTGCATGTGCATGTGTGCATGTGTGGGTATGTAACAAAAATCATCACATGGAGATTTTCAGGCAGCTTGTTGCAATTTTCACATTTCCCCTGTACCTTTCAAGCTACCTCCCAGCCCTTCCCTTCTCCCCTTCCCATTTCCTGCTGAGGATCAGCCTGTGGATGGCATTCAGTGGGAATGCTGAGCAGCTTGGAAGTTCTCAGTTGGTTGGACAGTGATAAGTTCAAATCTTGCAGAGCATCACAGGGCAGGGCAGAGAAAGCAAAGCATATGTGGACAGTAAAAAATTAAAATATGTTTTGTGGGTCATTTCCAGCTGTTGCCACCAGTCCATTTGCTGGAGTTACAGCCCAGGGCTGTGAAGGAGAGAGGAAAAACGGCCCTGTAAGACACAGCAGTGCCATGAGGAGTCACTTGTCCTAGTGGCTGTAGGGACACAAAACAGGGCACTGTGAGCTGCACATTCCCTCCCTAAAGGATCTGCTCTCCTCCCCAGCAAACCCTCAGAACTGCCTTTCATGAATTAGGGGGGATTTGTGCTTTTCAGCAGCTGAGGAGCTTCTCCTCTCCATAGCATCCTCAGTGCCAAGCAGCAGCTCCCAAAGGCAGCAACCCGTGTTGGGGCTCCCATTGCCCCAGATAAACGTGGCTGTCCCAGGGCTCCCCACTGCTGCAGCCTTCCTGCAGTGCTCTGATCCCAGGGTGGGCTGGGACCCATCCCATGGCCCCACTGCAGTTGGACAGCAGGGTCAGCTCATGGGGAGGGAGAGGCACGTGCAGGGCAGGGCAGGGACACAGCAGAGCGTCATCCCTGTGAGCTCTGCCTTGCCAGATGAGCCCACAGGCACTGCTGGCTCCTGTCCCCCTTCCCCAGCCCAGGATCCTGCTCTGTGCCCTGGCTGGTGAGCCCTACCCAGAGCAGCTCCCTCCTGGCCTGAGCTGAGCTGAGCTGAGCTGAGCTGAGGGACCTTCATCAGCACCAGCCTCTGGCTGCACTGCAGGGCTTTTCCCACACTCCCTGGAGCTGTCCTTGGAATGTGGGTTGAAGGAAAGGTTCTTTCCCAGGAATCCTCACCCAGGCTGTGGATTAGCAGTGGCCTGGAGAGAGAACCTCTTGGAGGGTTTGAGCAGCTGAGGAAACTTCTTGTTATATTTGCCAGGCTGATTTATATAAACCCTGGAGTCAGGGCTTGAACTCTGCTGCATCGTTAACAGTTGTATCCTCTGATGATGCAATAAATCTGGGGCTGCCTTGGATGTACAACAGAGTCCTGGAAGTGTCACTGCTGTCTGCTTTGGTTTAGTGGAGTTTATTGTTTTAATGTAAATCATCTTCTTTCCTGCATGTCTGACTCGAGGCTGATTTAATGTAGATCTTTTTCCATCCTCAAAAATGTTACGTATTTGCAAGTTCTTCACATACAGGATTCGACTTTTTTTATCTACAGTCATGTTTTGGCTTTTTTTTATTGAAACTTGTTCAGGATGTCTTTGCTTCTTGTAATTCTTTGCCCTTCCCAGGACACAACCTTGGCCTGTGTTTGCTTCCATATGTGTTCC
This sequence comes from Melospiza melodia melodia, assembly GCF_035770615.1. Lineage (NCBI taxonomy): Eukaryota > Metazoa > Chordata > Aves > Passeriformes > Passerellidae > Melospiza > Melospiza melodia. The sequence continues at coordinate 7,514,568 of NC_086219.1, read as the reverse complement.
AATCTTCCACTGCTCTCCTAGAAAACTCCCTGCACTCTCCAAGTATTTCCTGGAATTTACCTCCTTGCTGTCCCTGTGTAAACTCCTGCCAGCTCCTCTGACAAATGTTATTTGCAGAAATTTGGGACTGGAAGCAAGAAGTCCTCTCTCCCCACAAATCTTTTCCTGAATCTGCATTCCTGCTGTCTTAAAACCTATTCAGCAGTATCTCTCCCTTTTTTTTCTCCTTTTAAAATTCTGCAAGAAATTCCTCTGTGAGCTCTGCGGGAGTGCAGCAGCAGTGCCACTGTGTCTCCCTGTCTTTGATTCCTTGGGCCATCCCAGTGCCCCATTGCCAGCCCTGCAAACAAACCACACTCAGCCTTCTGTGCCTCATTTTTTATCAGGAACTGTTTTGCCTTCATGAAAAAAAGAACAACAAACACTTGGTTGATCCATTTCCAGATCTTTTGTTCCAGTAAACTTCAGGAATTCTTCACTTGCCTCAACTGTAGCTTCAACTTCTACCTCTGGGGTCGGTCTGGAGCTCTTACACAGATGTCCTGCCATATCCTTTGGTTATTCCAGCTAAGTCTGGGAGAGAAGGAGTAAATTTTGTCTCTAAGAGCCCAACAGCTGTGTTATGAAAAACCAATGGAAGGGGTTCAAGGAGGAGTTGTGCCCATGGCAGGGAGCTGGAACAAGATGATCTTTAAGGTCCTTTCCAACCCAAACCACCCCAGGATTCCAGAAGGACTGGGAGAAGTGTGTTACTCTACCTGAGGATGAAGCTGGCACTCAGATCCCCTTTTCCCCAAATTGCCTTTGGTCTGCATTTCCAGCTCACTGACTCCAGGCTGGGTGGGCTGGGTTGGGAGATGGAGGTTGATAAAATCACCAGTCTGGGACAGATGGTGTGGCAAACCCACAGCCTGGCTTGGCCTTTGCTGGTGGAGAATAAATGTGAAATCTCTGATTGCCATCAAATATTGGCATTCAGGAGCCTTCACACAAGGTCACGAGCCAGTGAATTTTTGATGTGCTGGCTCTGCAAATGCTGGAGATGCTTTTGTTCTCCTCCACTCAAAAGGGATACACAGAAATACACAGATACAAAGAAATAAATATACGGATTGGTGCAATAAATATACAGATAGGTGCAGCCAGATCAGGGCTTCTGTAACAGCCAGAAGTCTGTGGGAGGTATAACAGATAAACAGATTTTGATTCTTGGTTCTGGCAGAGGTAAACCCCAGTGATAAAAATTTCATGCCCTTAAATCAGGAAAGATGTGAGAAAGGTGAGAAAGCAGCAGTCACTGTTTCTGACAGTAACAGCTCGAAGGCAGGGGAAGCAGAATATTCCTTGGCACAAAGCACAGTGGTTGGAGGATGGAACTCATGGCTGGAACGTGGATGGATTGATAGGAAAAGGAGAGGTGACTTTAAGCTAAAGGACGATAAGTTTAGATTGGATTTTAGGAAGAAATTCTTCCCTGTGAGAGAGGGGAGACCCCAGCACAGACTGCCCAGAGCAGCTGTGGTTGCCCCTGGATCCTTGACAGTGTCCCAGGCCAGGTTGGATGGGGCTGAGAACACCCTGGGACAGTGGAAGGTGTCCCTGCCTATGGCAGGGGATGGGAATGGTGAGCTTTGAGGTCCTTTCCAACCCAAAACATTCTGGGATCCAAAAGGTGACTGGACAAACTTTTAAAAGATTGACCTTGACACAAAAATACGTCTTCCAGTTTCTCTGGGTCGTGGATGCCTGGGGGCACAGGGTGTATAACAAGATTCCTGCAGAAATTCTTTTATTTGATTGTATTCTTGGGACTGACACATTCTACATCTCTTAAAAGCCCAAACACTCCATCAAGGATCATTGATTTTCCATTTTCACTCTTTCTGGGGAAGGATTTCTGTGTGGAGCCAGAGAGCTTCTCGTGTCAGAGGAAAACCACTTCCTCCTCCTCCCAATTTCTTGTGTATCCCAGGGCATCCCTGGGGCTCAGGGGTGCAGTGGGACATCAGTGCCTCAAACAACTGGAAAAGCACAAAAAAAGAGAGATTGACTGAGTGATCCATCATGTGTTGGACATGGAAGCTCTCTGTGGAAGTATTCTTACCTCAAACCTTCTTTACTGATCCAGAGGACCTTAAGGAGTGCTGGGTATGGCCTGTCCTTCCCTTCCTCTGCTCCAGAGAGGTTTCTGAGATTTGTCCCTCTGCATCGCTGGCTCAGCCTTGTGACCTGCTGGCTGGGTGGCAAGCTGACCATGAGTCCAAATGGATGTGTCAGAGCTTCCTCAAGGGTTAAAATGCAGGAAAGGAGACTGAGACAAGCTTCTAAAATGGGCAAAAAGCTCATGGTGCAATGGAGGAACTCAGGGCTGGGCTGGAGGAGTGCAGGGAAATCCCAGAGGGGCCCCAGAGCAGACAGTGAGTGTTGAGGGCTCCAGGACAAGATCCAGACAGGGATAAGTGCAAGGTTTGGTTTGGAGTGCTGGCCCAAATCTGAAGATGAATTTGTTCTTTATGTCCTGGGGACAGTTTAGATGCAGACATTCAAGCCCTTCGTTGCTTGGTCTGCCACGAGTGAAAAGGTCTTTGGCACGGGCAGGGATTTCTGTCCCTCTGCAGAGCAGCCCAGGAATGTGGGAGATGGGCCAGGCTGGAGCTGGAGGGTCCCTGGCTGCATTCCTGGCCCTTGCAGACCCTTGTGAGCTGTAGGGAACCAGGGAAGGGACAGGTTGGTGCATCAGTGCTTCCTGCTTGGCCCCACCCGCGCTCTGGTCTCCAGGAGGAAGGGGTGGGTTTATGAGCTCTCTGATGGTTATTTTTTCCTCTGAACTCCCAGCTTCTGTGTCTGGGATCCCAGGAGCATTGGGATCATAGGAAAATCCCAACTTTTAGTGAAATACAGTCCAGCTCTCATGTGAGGTGGCCAAGGTTCAGGGCTGTGGGTTTCATGTTGGCCATTCTCTGAAGTACAGAGAAATAAAGTTCAGATTGCAGGAGTTCCCAAAATCCTCTGGGGTTCTGGAGTGAGGACTTGGTCAGGGTGAGGCTGGGTCCCTCGGGTCTGTAGGAGCACTGACCATCCATCCCCAAGCTCCAGGGTTTTCTTTCAAGCTGTTCAGCAGTGGAGGCAAGTGAAACAGCCCAGCTCCCTCTGGCCAGAGGGACAGGCACCTGTGGTCATTCCTGTCCCATCCAACAGTGGGATCTGAGCAGGGAAAGGCCTGGTTTGAGCAGGGGAGGAAGGAAAGCCTCCTTGGAGGGTGAGAGAGTTGGAGACACTGAGCAGGAACTGCAGTCTGTGGATGCCCTGCCAAGGAGAGCAATCCCTGTGGGTGCCACCCTGGATCACCCAGCTTCTCCTGCCTGGGTCCTGGCTTTGCTTCTCCCCTCTTCAGATGATCCTCCAAGACCCCACATCACAGCACACCCCCTGCCATCCTGCTGGAGCTGGAGGGGGAGAAATCAAGGATCGGAGATGGGGGCTTGCATCTGCTGCTTCTTTAGTGGATCTGCAGCCCCTGCACTGGAGGTTTCTGGTGGGTGCCCTCCTCCAGTGAATTCTCCATTCACTTTTCAGCCTGTGACTCTTGCACCCTTTTCTTTGTCACTGCTTGTCCTCCACCTTCAGCTCTCTCTCTCTGCTGCTTGTCTGCCCTCTGTCCCCTCCCCAGTATGGAAGGGCTCCATGGTTTGTTCAGGTTTGGCCAAGGCCAGGGATTCTCTTCCTTGGAGCTGGCCCAGCACATCTCTGCAGGGAACCTCTGCTTAGTTACATCTCTCCCCATTAAAAATCCCCCTTTGCCTCCCTTTCTTTCTGGAAACATCCACCTCACATCACAGATCTTCCTGGGTAAAGCAGCAGAAAGCTGTGTGAGAGCAGGTTTGGTGTGTCAGGATCCCTGGGACATCCAGGGGAAAGGCTCCAGCCCTGCCTCAGGAGAAGGGGCACATCCATCAGTGTTAGAACACAACTTGTACTTCCAGAATTGCTTTGGAAGAGCTTTGCTGACCTTGTGTCACTCCCTGCCATGCTCTTTGGATTGATGGGAGCTCAGTGTACCCAGGGAGTGCTTTGAGGCCCTGGTTTAAGTCTGGGGAGCCTGGGGGTGTTCCAGCCCCTGAAGCCAGAGCTGAGGAGTCACAGTTCTCGCTGGATAAATGAGCCTGGTGCTTCCAGGCATGTCCCAAATAAAGGCATGACCCCTCTCATTTCCCCAAGCCGTGGTCTGAGAGCACTGGGGAGCAGGAAACAGGAGTTTGGCAGCTCAGAGATCTCCTCTCAGGATGAGCTGGGCACAGGTACCCAATCCTCCTTCCTGTGCCAACATCTACCCATGGGCTTCTGAGGAGCTGAAGAGCCAAGGTGGCTGTCCATGCTCCCATTCCAAAGGACTCCTTGCAGAGATCTTTTCCTGGCTCAGATACCAAATCCCAGGAAGGTCCCAGAGGGAAGGGAGGGGTGGCAGTGAGGTGACAGTGAGGTGCTGGGGGAGATGGGGCAGGGAATTCTCTTGTCCATCAGGGCATTGGCTCCTGTGACCTGCCCATGGGATCCTCCCACAGAACACGATGAGGCAGCATCTGCTGGAAACGTCCCTCCCTGGAAGGTCCTGGGGAGCTGCTGATGGCACAGGGAGGGTTTGCAGGGAGAGGAGCCTTTGCCAGGCTCTGGAAGGAGTTGCAGAGTGGGAAACGGGCGAGTCCTGCAGCCACCCAAAGAGCAGGGTGCCAGCACTGTGTCCTGTCCTCCCCTGCCACCAGGGCCAGCATCCATCAGCCGGGTGTCCCCAGCCCTGGCCTCCTGCTCTCTCCGTGTGTTGGCCGTGACCCTGAGGACAACAGAACACTTTTCATGACAGTATTTGTATTTTTTTTAAATTGTGAATGGGGAGATCATGTGCAGGTCCTTGTTACACAGGGATGTGTCTTCCATTCAGCCCAGGGCTTCCCTGGCTTTGTCAGATGTCTTTCGATGTTACGGAGAAGAAATAAATAAATAAATAAATCAGATGTATTTATAAAGGAAACAGAAACCTGCTGCTCCAATGCCTTTGTAGGAGTATTTTTAACAAGACATTTTTTCAAAATAAATGTGAATTGTAAAGTTTGAAGCATTTGCTTGTGGCTTTCCTTTCTAGGTGCTTTATCCAACTTTTCCCCTTCCCAATAATCCTGCTTGGGCGTAAATATGAAGGTGAAGAAACAAGAGAGATGTTGATTACTTAAAAAGGAGAAAACATGCCCAGAACTTGTCTAGTGCCTGGTAAATGACTGCAAGATAAACAGATACCATTGTTACCCCACTTAAACCATTTAATCTGAATAATTAACCCTCAAGTGTAGCAATAAATTACCCACTCTCTTTGTCACTGACTTGTTCTTTAGTTAAAATGCACTGCAAATTTCTATGTGTACATGTTTGAGTATTTTAGCTTAGATCTTCAGTGATGATTTTCCTTTTCTTCATTATTCATGGAGGTATCAATGCCCAATGGATTGACAAGCAATTTTAAAGAGGAGAAGGAAATTCAAGGCATTTCAGTGTCTAAGCAACCAACCCCCAGCTTGAACTCCATGTGGGGAGTAAATCACAGCTGTTTTCATGGGAATCTTGATCCCTTGACAATTCTGTGGGTAAAAAAACCCAAAAAAAAAAAAAAAAAAGACCAAACCAAACAAACAAAAAAAGGAAAATCTCTTATATAAGGGATTATTGTAAATCAGGATCCTTGAAAGGATCAAGTCTTATGGAAATTAATTTTATTTTATTAAATATTTTATGTATTTTCCATTTATTATTTTTATATTTTACTTATTATTTTATTCATTATGGAATTTTTATTTTAATTACTATCTGCAAATTCTTCTCTGCAGTGATCTTTCAACCCTGAAAGAGCCCCCACCAAGAGAACAAGGTGTAGCTCAGATGATTGATATAAATAATGCAGTGAACAGTCTGCACAGACCATTGGCTGTCATAATCCAACATTCAGCTGCAATAAAGAGTTTGACTCATAAGAAGAGAACATCAATAATTTAGTTTATAGTCACAGATCCGTGTGTCTGGTTCTGTCACCCTCCTACTTCTTTTCCAAAGGAAAAAGGAATTTCTGCATGGATCTGTCAGGAGAAGCTTGGGTTGCATTTTGCAATTGAGGCAAATATTTCTGCACAGCTGGAGCTGGGGCTCCTCCTGGATCTTTGGGCCAGGCCCTGAATGTGCCAGCTGTGATCTCTGCTCAGGACCAGCCCACGCAGCCCTGCAATGGCAGCAGAGAGAAGGATGGGCAGCCCTGGAGTGAAACCAGTGAGCCCAGGAAGGGTTTCCTTTGGTTGTGCCCAGCCCCACTCCTGGCACCTCACCGCTGGTGCAGCTGGGCAGGGCAGAGATTTTCCTTTCTCGTGGGCTCCTGGAAAGGCCCTGAAGGTGTCTGGGCAGGGAGGGAGCCTTGTTTCCTGCAGGGACAGGAGCCCTGGTGAGCAGCAAGGGGCACAGGGAGCAGGAGCTGGGGACACAGGATCCCTGAGAGGATCAGGGTGGTTCTGGGCTGTGGGAAATGGCAGCAGCTGCTGTTTGCCCCCCTGACTCTGACCCTGAGCCTGCAAGCAGAGCAAGCACAGAGCAGGGCCTGGGAAGGCACCAAAGGCATTCATTGCCTTAAATTGAATTAAAGTTCACCTCCCACCCTACTGGCCGCTTCAGTTTATGAGGGAACAGTGTTGTCTTCATCTGGGGTAAGACCTGCTGTCTGCTGGAAAACTACTGAGCGGATGATGGGGTCAGGATCAGCTCTGGGCACACCTGAAATGCTTCCCAAGGAAGCCACACATCCAGCAATGGTGGTGCCATTGGGGCAGGCAGCTCCTCCTGGCTCTCCTGGTGGACCTGGAGCCCTCCCAGCTCCCTGTTTCTCCTCCCAGCCCTACCTGAGCCCTGGTCACATCCCTCTGCCAGGTGCCTCTGTGATGTCCAGCGCTGTGAGGCCATGCACCCCTTCCTCCATCTGCACTGAGTGGGGAAAGAACCTGCAAACAGTTCAGGGAGGCTCCTGAGCCCAGAACCATTTGGCAAACCGGGCAGAGGTGACACTTGGCAGGGTATTCTGGGAGGGGAACACTTGTATCAAAGCTGGTAATGAAAACAGAGCAATGGATCTTTCATATCTGGCACAGAGATCAAGGAGTGTTTAGACAAAGCTCTTGGGCACCGGGTGGGATCACTGGGTTGTCCTGTGCAGGGTCAGAAGCTGGGCTCTGTGATCCTTGAAGGTCCCTCCCAGCTCTGAAGGTTCCATGGTTCTGTGGTTCTGGGACAACTGGGGAGGGGATTTGCTGCTGTCCAAATGTGGAACTGCTCTTGCCTGGCTGTTTCCAGACTGCTTCCTTTCTCTCAGAGCAAACCATTAAAAAAGGAATCTCAGCTGGATGGGTCTGGTGTAAAATCTTAAACTTCCAGGCCGTAAGCTTTTCCTTTCCTGTTCCAGGAAGGGAAGGTGACAGCACAGTGCTGTTCTGGCCCCTGCCATCCATTCCCCCAGTCACAGATCTGCTTTTAAAAGAGCCAATAGCAGCTCCAAATCCCCCCCAAGCTTCTCTGCTGCACCCCAGGAAGGCACAGCAGGCAGTGCTGAGCAGTTGAGAATTCCCTCCCATCACACTGATGCAAGTCAGGCAGAACTCAGTGGGAGTGGGTGGAAAAACACTGAGAGGAAACTGCTGTGTAATCAGAATCTATCCTGGGAGTGTGGGGCTGCAATTTGCAGAAGTCACAGAGACCCAAAGAGTGAATTTGAAGGGGATCCAGCTCTAGGTCTCAGCAATCCCTGCTTGAGACCCACGTGTGAGCTCAGGCCCCAGGGGCTGAGTCATGGGCCCCAAAACTGCAGTTCAAGAACCCAGATTTCTGCCCCAGGAGAGCCTTGGTTTGCCAGAGCTCCAGCCAGTACAAAGCCACTGCTGGGCTCACTTTTACCTCTCACAGCCAAGCCCACCCTGAGGGTCAGCCTGCAGCCTGGGGTGGTTTTCCTGGCAGAGTTCCTATTCCTTTCCCTGGGATCAGGGGATGAGTTTGCTCTCACCTGCCAGGCCAGCAGTGAACCCTCCAGTCCTGGGACGTGTGCTGAGACATGGAATCACCAATAACCATGGAACCACAGAGTGCCAGACTGGTTTGGGTTGGAAGAGACCCTAAAGCCCATCTTGTTCCAGCCCTGCCATGGGCAGGACACCTTCCAGCATCCCAGGCTGTTCCAAGCCCTGTCCAGCCTGGCCTTGGGCACTGGGGCAGCCTGGGCACCTCTCTCAGGGCTTTCCCAGCCCCACAGCTCCCTGGAAAGATCCCAGAAATGCTCCTGGTGGGTTTCCCAGGCCCCCTGTGCCCCAGCTGCTGTGGCTGATGCTCTGTGACATCAATTCAAGCTTTTCACAGCCTCATTCAGGGTCCTCTCAGTGCAAAGGGAAGTGTGGGAGATCAGTTCCCTTTTGGAGCCCTTGGTTCTGAAGTTACACCAATAGCTGCAGTTCTGGGTAGCACAAACGATTTCTCCCTTGCTGTAGATGCATCATCCTGACTGAATATTTTATGTTTGCATACCCATTTCACTCCTGTGGGTTTGTATGGAATATTTGTCTCTGATTTCATGTCAGCAATCCCTTAATTTACTGCTGAAAGTAACGATTCCTGCGTTGTTTGGCCGATAAATATCCTTTCTGCTGCGTTTGTGTCTTACACTGCCTTAGACTCTGCATAAAATTTTAATTTCTCTTTGCTTAGCTCTGGGTTTGCTTTCTCCCTCAGCACAATGCAGTGAAGCCTTTGTAGCTCTGCTCGTTCACAGAGCATTGATGTTGACTTCCCATGCAATTTCCTGCTTGTTTGTGTTCCTCTGCCTGTTTCTTTCCTTATCTGGTGCTAGTCAGAGCTGTAAAAAAAAATATGTCTGCCTTTTTGGAATGTGCTGGTGTCATAAATGTATAAAATCTGATATTTTGAGGCACTGCTTCTATTGTGCTTTCTTTCCTTGGCTTTTTCTGGTCTGCAGCCTCCTGTATAATAGTTGATTTTCCAATTATTATTAGATACAAGGCATTTTTCTTAAGGCGGTTTACCATTGTCTGCAGTGTTCCTTCTTTGCATATTTATCTCCCCTCTTGTATATTTTCTTATTTGCTTTTCAGAGTTTTGACACTTTTTTTTGCCGCATAGGATCCCATTATGGTTTGGGTGAGAAGGGACCTTAAAGCCCACCCAGTGCCACCCCTGCCATGGCAGGGACACCTTCCACTGTGCCACCTGTGCCAGATGCTCCCAACCCTGCCCAGCCTGGCATTGGGCACTGCCAGGGATCCAGGATGCTCTGGGCACCCTGTGCCAGGCCCTGCCCACCCTCACAGGAGCAGGAATTCCTTCCTGACATCCAATACCTTCATGTTTTCTCAGCTCAGCCTGGGTCTGCCCCCCTTTATCTTGCGCTCTCCATCATCCCTCTGCCACCAAGAGAAGCCACTGAGAGCCTCAGTTCTTCTCATCAAGGCCTTGGTTGTTCTCAGCAAGGCTTTTTTGTCCTTTATTCTTTGCTTTCAGGGCACTCAGCAGCCAGACCAAACACCAGGATCATCTTGGCTCATTGTTGGGCCATTTCCACCACGAGCTCACCCTTTCCATGATGTTTTTGCTCAGAGACAGACCAAGTGCACGTGGATTTCCTACAGCAGCCTTAGGAGCTCTAACTCCTTTCCAACGCACTTCTGGTGGCCAAACACGATGAAACTTTGACTCGTCAGGTCTTGCCAGGCACATCTGCAGGGGGATCTGCAATTTCCTCGTGGTGAGGATGAATTCCCACACGTCCCAGGCGCCCCAGGGGAGTCGTGGCTTTGTGCAGGTGAGACTGGAGCCCAAATGGGGACATCCCATTCCCTGGGGCTGCAGCACCTCCAGAAATGGCCCTTTCCCAGCTCCAAACTCAGACGCTGAGGCTGCACTCCTTGGCCACCAGCCGTCATTTAAATTGAGCTAAATATTTTTCTTTAGAGGGACATGAAGAATTGCAGGGTTCTATCAAACCTCTTCCTTCCACTTTCACTGAATATTAGCAATGAATTTGGACTTCTTTTTTTGTCTCTATTTAATTCCTAGCTAAGCTGTTTCACAGTTCTGACGAATATTAATTTTATTTTCTAATGCATCAAACTGCTTTTAGTAACTATATATTTATTTTAGTAAGAATTTAAACCCTAACCCGAACCATAAACTAACCCTAAACCTAAATGAAACCCTAACCCTAACCCTAAACCTAACCTTAACCCCAACCCTAACTCAAACCCTAACCAAACCCTAAACCTAACGCTAACCTTAACACTAACCCTAACCCTAACCCTAACCCTAACCAAACCCCAACCCTAACCCTAAACCTAACCCTAACCCTAACCCTAACCCGAACCCTAACCCTAACCCGAACCCTAACCGTAACCTAACCCTAACCAAACCTTAACCAAACCTGAACCCTAATCCTAACCCTAACCCTAACCCTAATCCTAACCCTAACCCTAACCCTAACCCTAACCCTAACCCTAACCCTAACCCTAACCAAACCCTAACCCTAACCAAACCCTAACCAAACCCTAACCCTAACCAAACCCTAACCCTAACCATAACCATAACCATAACCCTAACCCTAACCCTAACCCTAACCATAACCATAACCATAACCATAACCCTAACCCTAACCATAACCATAACCATAACCATAACCCTAACCCTAACCCTAACCCTAACCCCAACCCTCACCTCCTCCTCTCTTAGTCCTTTATGCCATGTTTTGTTTAACATTTTAATGTCTAAATAAGGTTCTCTCTTGTGATCTTAATGGAAAATCCATCAAAGAATGAAATGCAGCTCAACTTGAGTGAAGATCCAGGCTGACTACAAGCACAGTAAAATCAAACCACAGCTCTTCGGATCTGTTGATAAAAATCAATTAAAAGTGTATTTCAGGTCAATCTAATATATATAAACTGCCAGGATGAGATAACATAGATAATAGGATGTTGTGGTTCTCAATTAATCAGATCAGGCCACATATATGAAAGTGTCACATTTATGCTGGTTAGTACATTATTCATGAGAATTTATGGAGCTGGGAATGCTCTCAATGGGAAGATTTGCAGAGAGGGAAATAAATGCAGTGTCAGTGGTCGTGCAGCAGAAAGGGAATAATCAATTGTTCATTTTCCAAACCAAGGGGAGAGGGCAGGATGCTCAAATCAAGATGAAATCCTTTTTTTTCGACTGGGTTTTGTTGATTTTGTTAAATAAAATTTTAAAATATTGCTAAATTTATTTTGTTAAATAAAATAAAAAAATAAAACCATGCACACCATCCCTGAGGCATTTAACAAGGCTGAAAAGGACCCTTTTTGGTTCCACAAATCCATGTATCCCATGAGTAAGAGTAGAATAAAATAAAAAATTCCAAGTCTAATTTCTTCTTGTTGTTTTCCAAATGTAAATATCTTACAGATCTTATTCTGAGTCAAAGGTAAGATCATTTCATGTGAAAATGTCACAAGTCACCGGTCTGGCTGGTCAGGCAGATGATTCTCTGTGCAATGGTTGGAGGAGGATTGGTTGGACTTCAAAAAATTCTGTTTTTTCTGGTTGAAAAGATTTGCCACACAATGCAATTTTTTTACTAATTTCCATCCTTCCTGAGCTCTTCCTTTTTCCTTTGCAAATGCATTTTCAGCAGCAAATCTGGACACATATGGATGTGCTGGGGGTGTGTCAATAATTGCATTTACTGAGTGCAACAAGCCCCCAGTTCTGGGAGGCTGCTGGGGGAAACAAAGGGTGAAATTGCCATTAGAAAAAAAAAGCAATGGGAATTTATAGAGAATAAATAATGTCATAAATCCAGGGATGGTGTGGAAAATGGCAGTGGATTATTACAAAGAAAACATGCTCCAAACCCTGGTAACAGCCAGCGAGTCTCAGTGAGCTGTGGCGTGACAATAAATCCACATGGACAGCACAGCCTGCTGGAGTGAAAATGGCAGGAGGGACTAAATATGGGAAACCCTTTTGTTCACATTAAAATGTCCTTTTTATAGCTTTTTATTGGGGATGGGGAAAAGAGGAGGGAGATTAAGCAATAATTAATTTATTTCGCTGCAAAGATGTAAACCTAATTCATTTTTTTCACTGGTAGATGGAAAGAAAGTTTGAGTTTGCACTTGATTTTCAGTAAACAAAAGATGTCTAAAATACCTGGAGATAGGAAATAATTATTTGTGTACATTTCTGTTTTTTTCTGCTGCCTTGGTCTCTGGAGATGCTGCTCTGACTTTATTTCCTCCCTATCTTAAATTCTGCAACTTTTCAAAACACAAAATCGTGTTATATTCTGTATCACTTAGAAAGAAGCTGTTTTCCTGCTTGGAAATCTACTTTTCACTTGTTTTGCCTCTCTCAATCAGATATAATGATTTAAGGTGTCTTGTTCTTTATGACAAAATATTAAGTTTATTTAAACTCTGTGTTACCTTTCCTGTGCCTTCTGCTGTACATCCCTATCCAAGCACAGCATCTCCATTTCAGTACTTTGCTTGTTGCACATCTGCCAGATAATTCTCTAATAATTTAGTGCTCCACACTGAGCCTCAGCTTTCTTTCTGCTGCATTTGTGCGCTTTTCTATTTCCCTTTTCTGCACTGCCTGTCTTCACTGTGGAGCTGTGGATGTCGGGTGGGTGTCCCGGGCTGGTTCTATGGATGTGCTGCTGGCCCCTCTCCCACAGCAGATCCTGGTGGTCAGGGCTGCCTGGCCCACACTGACACCAAGCTGGGGATAAGGGGGGTTTAACGACCCCACAGGATTTCTGATCACAGCCTCAGGCCAGCACATGGGTACTCCCACAGGAAACATTGCCTGCAGCTGCTCCTGCCCCTTTTCCAGACACTCTCCCCCTGAAAGCCGTGGAGGTGGTGCCTGACTCACAGACAGTGGAATATTCACACCTCGTGGGTAAGATTTCCATGTTGACTTTTATCTTCCCCATCCAGGTATATTTTGTCAAGACTTGGGAGCTGGGCCTGTCAACAAGGCAGCAATGTGGGGCTCTCTCCAGCTGGGACAGTTTCTTTCCTCCTTTCCCTTTCACAGGTTCTTGGGAGGGAAGTTGTTGCACAAAGAACAAATGTGCACTCTCAGCAGCAAGAGCAGGAGCTGTGCTGGCAGTGAGGACATGGAAGCAGTGAAAGGGTCCCTCCCCAGGCAGTCCAAGCAGTGGTACAGAAATGGGGGCTGCAGTTATTTCAGCTTCCTCCAAATTCCATGCGATGGTGCTTTTTACCCACATGGTTTAACATGTGTGTGTGTTTGAAAGGAATAGAAGGGACAGAAGAGTCTCTCTAGGGATTGAAGACCAGGAAGCATTTAGCTTTCTTCAAATTAACATCTCCCAGTCTGTTTTATACTTGAGGCTGTCAGAGTGAGCTCATCCTTAGTGCAAGACCACGGTCAGCATCCTCCTGGGCTTCCCTCAGCCTCCCCAGAGCTGTCTGTGACTGGGGTCTCTGCTCTGCTAGGTGTCTGTGGTGTGGGATCACAGAGGGCTTTGAGCTGGAAGGGACCTTAAAGATCATCATTCCCATTCCATGCACAGCCTTGTGGGCAGCAGTTTTGTCTGAGGGTCTCTAGAGGCTCCCACCACAGACAGCACTGGGCCTGCCAGCCTGATCTTCTTCCCTGCCTGTGTTGTGGGTCACCCCTGACAGAGCTCCTGGGACAGCCGTGGAAGTGGTCCAGAGAATTTTCTTTACACAGGAGTTGGCAGCAGCAGCTGGGTGATACCCTGGGTGCCAGCGTTGTCTGTGGTGGGAGACTCTGGAGACTCTCAGACAAAACTGCTGTGGGGATGTGGCCCACGGAGGCATGGATGGAATGGGAATGATGATCTCTAAGGTGCCCTCAGACCACTCTGATTCCACACCCCAGAGACTCCAGTGGGGCAGCAATTCCAGACAGCACGGGAGGATGGTGACCATGGACTGGTCTTGCACTAAGGATCAGATGACCCTGACAGCCTCAAGTCAAGAAAAGACAGTGGGAGATGTTACTTTGAAGAGAACAAAAGGCTTCCAAGTCTTTAATCCTTAGAGAGGGTTGGGGTTCCTCCCACCCACTTCCTCCTGCTGCTCCTACCAGGAATCTTTTTCCATCAGCCTTTGCCTTGGACAAAGAATACACACCCGCTGCTCTGTACAAAAGGTAGGAAAACCCAATGTTTGGTGATTCCAGTGGATTTTTCCACCCAACATGTGTTGGGAAAAACATTTCAGGAAAATAAAACCACAACAAATTGAGGTCACAAGAGAGTTTGCCAATTCAAACTGCTCAGTGGCCTGGATTTATGATTTTTTTTCTTTTCCAATTAAATTCACCTTCCCTAAGTGGGGATTTCACACCCCTCGTGTTAAGTAAATTGGTGTCTGGATTTTTATGAGCTTTGGCAGGAAAAAGTAGCCAGTCAACCAAGAAAAATCCCGAGCTTTTAGATGGGGGCATCCAGGATTTCAGGCTCACATCTGAACCAAAGGAATGCTTGTGAGACACCCTTTGATGAGTAAAGACAATAATTTTGATGCAATTTATAATTAAATATTGTTGTGTATCTCCGTTCTTCCAGAACCTCCCCCTGCCACTGGAGTTTCATGGGGGTTATTTATGCATCGGTGATATATTCTGAATGCCTCACTAACATTGACGGATATTACACTTGATGTTTTTCCTTATGTCCCTTTGGTGGTGCAAATGTGAGAAAGGGCAATGAACTTTCGATGACTCTCTTGTAAAAAAAAAAGATTTTTTTCGTCGGGTTCAAAAGTTCAGCGCGTCAAGAGAAATCATCTTCTTGGCGCCATTGCGTGAGGGGCGGGCGAATTTTGGGGAGACTTTTGTCTTACAGTGAGAGATAATTGTTGTGGGGTGCAAGTTTGGTAATTGTCACCACCAATTGGCTTTCACACGACTGTGTTGATGAATTATTTGCCATGTTTTTATCACCCTCCATGACCCACGGGGTGGGTCTGCCATGCTCAGAGTGGCTTGCGTTGAAGGACAAAGAGCTCTTGGTGCGCCATTCATCGCGGTAAGAGCGCCTCGGGGTCCCTCAGTCTGCGCTTTGCTGAGGTTGGGACAGTCAAAACAACAAGGTCTTTGCCTTGACAGCAGCGGGCATGATGGGAAGGAAGCATGGAGAAAGAGAATAGCGAAAAACCCCAACAATTCCGTCCCTCTCTGCAAATTCTCGCTGAACTCGGGGCTTGGGCCTCTCTGAAGGCAGCGTTTCCTCAAAGCACGCTCATCAGGAGGAACTGAAGAGCAATTATGTCTAAAAATAAATGTGTTGGCAGGAAAAGTCCATTCTGGAAAAAAGCCATCATTTTGGGTGGCCAAATAAAAGCCCAAGCAGCTTCCATGCATGGGGAGAAAAAAAAAAACCAACAAAAACCCAAATGCCAACTGCAGTGTAGTTAATAGGATGAGCTTTTTATAGAAGGTGGCTTCTCTGGATGATGGGCCATGGACTTAAAAGAGAATCATAGAATCCCAGACCAGTTTGAGTTAGAAAGGAACTTTAAAGCCCATCTTGTTCCGCGCCCTGCCATGGGCAGGGTCACCTGTCACTATCCCAGGTTGCTCCAAGCTCCATCCAGCCTGGCCTTGGACACTTGCAGGGATGAAGCAATCCCCATCACGCTGTGCAAATCTGGGCAGAGAACCCCTGATAGTCACTTTGATCATCATCTAGCCCCATTATGGGACCTCAGCAACAAACCCGAGGCATTTTCTCCATGAGCCAGTCCATGTTCAAGGTGCAGCAGGGTGGTTTGGTCCAGTGATATCTGTCAGGCCAATGCTGCCCCACTGGCCAATACCTGATGGGCAAGGGAATGTGGAGATCAGTATTGGAGCAGAAGTGTTCTTCCCAGTCCATCCTGTTCTCCTCCTGACTGACCCTGGCTTTGAGAGCCCTGCCACTGACCTTTGATGAGTCCTGATGGAAATGGCTGAAGCTGGATTGCTCGAGACAGGAGCATCCTGGAAAGCCTTGGCAGCAATTGTCCTGCGTGCATAACAGCTCAAAGGCACTCTGCTTCCAGCCCAAATAAAACATGCAGCTGATGCCACATCTGAGCACCCTCAAAACCTTGAAGTAACTGGCAGAGACAGCCATCTGCCCCTGCATGAGGGGCTGGGAGGGAGGCTCATCCCACACCACACAGACATGTTTGCAGGCACACACGTTTATTTTAAGGGGGAAGGTAAAGCCAGATGCCCTTGAGCAGCCTTGCCCACCTGCTCAGGTCTGTCCGTGGCAGAGGTGAACCAGGCCAGCTCCCTGTTCTGACAGTGCTGGACTCGCTCAGTCTTGCTGGAAGGTCACAGGTCCTGCTGAGGGAGCTGTGCTCTTCGTGTGGGATGTCTGCCAGGAGCCTGATCCCTCTGCAGATGAGGCAAACCATGGCCCGGGCAACATCAGAGGGTTGTGCCCAGCCAAATAAGGGAAAGTAACTTCCTCTCTGACCACCACTGGGGAAGACAAATTGGACTTACTGTGGCCAGTTTTAGAAACTGTCCCAAGCTTCCAGAGGGATATAGAGAAAAAAGAGAGGCCAGAGGGTGATGAAAAGGGTCAGACCCAGGTTCCAGGCCCACAGGCAGGCACAGAGTTGGGTTGGGTGAACCAGGAGCAGCTGCAGCAACCCCAAGGCCATTACAAAGAGAATGGAGCCCAGTTCTCAGTGGTGCTAAACAACACAGCAAAGGGCAGTGGCCAAACATTGCTGCTGAGGTGGTTCACTTGGACAGCAGTAGCAGCAATCTTCCTTTGGCTTCTCATAGATCTGATGTGACAAAGCTTTGTCCTGCCACTCCCTTCCAACACTTTGACTCCCATTCCAATCCCCTCTTTCTCCCTGAAAAGTCCAGAATGCCACATTTGTGCCAAATTTACCATTTCATCCCATCTTCTGTTTTGCACTTCTCTTTTTAACTTCCCCAGTGCAATCCCATGCAATTACCCAGGCCTTGTACCTCTAACTTGGCTATCTCTGCAGTCTGTGGCCTATTCTTCAATCAGGTCTTCTTTAACACACCTGCATTATCCTCTGGACCCAGGTGAATGTGCCTTGACCACTGTATTGGAAACAGGGATTTCTGCTGGGCTCTTTGCAGTGCCATCCACATCACAGAGTCCTGACTGGAACTCAGCAGCTCCTTGTGTTCATCTAAATCCCTCTGTGAGTGCTCCTGACTGCACAGGAGGAGACTGTGCTGCTCCTTAGGGAAAAACACATTCCTAAATTTCTACTTCCAAGTCACAATACCTGCAAACAAACCCTCCTTCAGTGACAGCAACAGGGACACCAACAGCAACAGGGATGTTGTTTGAGCAACACCTCAGCTCCTGACAGATCAGCAAGAACATCTCTGCAGCCAGGCAGACCCAAATCTTCCCCAGGACAAAGGGTGGCTCCTGCTCCCTTCTCTGAGTTTGTTCTCTTTGTGCTGTGTCTCAGAGAGCCCTCACAGCCCTTTCTGAGCTTGGACCTGGCACAGGTCGTAGGCTCCAGCACGGCATCGTGTGGCTCCTCAGGGACCTTCACATCTCCCTTGATAGGAATCTTTTTGCAACCATGTTCATTGGAGGGTCTGCAGGTATCTGCTGGTACCCAAGGGTTTCAGGAAAAAGGACACTGGTTGGATGCTGCTTCTGTGCTTGCTGGTGCTGCTTCTCTTGGAGAAGAGCTGCAACATTTGCCTTCCACAGTGACTCTCCCTGCGTCAGCTGCCTTCACTCCTTCCTTGACTCCTCTGAGGGATGAGCATCCTGGACAGCCTTCAGGACAGCCCAAACACACCATGTCAGCAGGACTGTCCTTGCTACAGCTGACCATGAAAACACTGAGGGGATGCTCAGGAGTGACTCTGGGACATGTGTACCCCATTGGACTCCTCCACCTGCTTTGGCTTAGGCAGAAGAATCTCACAATCACAGAATCATGGAATGGTTTGAGTTGGAAGAGACCTTCAAGGTCATTCTTATCTGGCACTTCCACTCCACCTGCACCATTCCAGGTGAGACAGCTCCTATCCACAAACCCTCACACCCCTGGGAGAGCCCTGGGTCCCAGTTCTTTGCAGTGTAGGAAAAACTCCATCTTCTCCATCATAGCACCAGCCAAACCACTCATTTAGAATTGCATGAACCCTGTGGAAACATTGGCATGGGAATCTTTGGCTTCAGGAGACAAGATTTCTCTGGGATGTTCTCTGTTGCGGCTGACAAAGACACTTCACAAGGGTATCAACAAGTGGTGTGTGGAGACAGCTGTCTGTTTGCATCCCTGGCACATTTGGGAAAGCTTTTCCTGGGAGATAAGTTCAGCTGCCGGTGGTACTGCACTGGCTCAGCAGAGCAGCAGATTGCCTCTGTTTGGAAAGTGGGAAACTCACTCCCAACACTTGCTGAGACATTTGCAAAACGATTGTGCTCATCTTCATAAACTGAGCTTTGAAGGATTTTTGGCTGGAATGAGCCAGTTGCAGGGAATGTGTGTGCCAGTGAGGGAGATGGAGTTTAAATTTTTGAGCAGCAGAGTGATTGGGCCAAAAAATCCAAACCAAATCAAAACAAAACCAAACCAAACCAAAACAAAAAACAAAAATATTTTGAAGACTGCATTTGCCAGCACTGATGTTTAGCAGTTTCAGAGCAACCTTTTTTGGTTGCTGTTCAGGGCCCAGCTCCATCCTGGTCATTTTTTTTTCATCTTGGTTAGTGCTCCGTGACTGATGAGGATCTCAGTAAAACACAAATTGATTTGCTTGGCTTTCATGGTCACCTCTGGACTGTAATTACTCAGGCAGGAAAAATTAATTAGTCCAGTGTGGGCCGACTGCTGCTCTCCAAGCGTTGCTGAATGTTAATTGGAGAGCTCCAGAGAAAGGTGCTGATTCACACCATGGCACGATGGGTGGGGATTTTTCCAGGCACAGAGGGTGGAGGGGTGAAGGGGGCTGAAGGTCAAGAGGAGATATGTTGTCTCGCTCCACCATCACAAGCTGGACTTTCTTTCCTCTCCTCAGCTGTGATAATGAGCCCGTTAAAGCCAAATTGGCTTTATCTCCTTCCACCCCCTGCCATGGCAGGGACACCTTCCATAGCCCAGGCTGCTCCCAGCCCCATCCAGCCTGGCCTTGGGCACTGCCAGGGATCCAGGGGCTGCTCTGGGCACCCTGTGCCAGGGCCTGCCCACCCTCACAGCCAGGAATTCCTTCCCAGTATCCCATTTAATCTGCCCTTTATCAGCATAAAGGTATTTCCCCTAGAATGGCTTTAGATTCTCACTCTGCTGTGGCTGAGACAGTGCAGACATGAGCTGCTGGCACAAACTCCCAGTGGTTCACAACGAGCTCATGGCAATGGGAATGGCTTTGCTATTGCTGAATTATTTCCATTTTAGCATCTGTCTGCTCCTCTCTGCTCCACAACTGTTTGGTGCAATCTGATGCAGCAAGGTCGCCTTCAGCTGTGCAGTGAAAGAAATATGGAAGGTGCTGGTTTGTGGAGGATCAAACAGTGAAATGTTGCTCAGCCCTCACTTGAAAACTGGCGTGGGAGACAGCTGAATTTCATTTCCCCATCTTTTTCTCAGGCAAAGACAGTTTTTCAGACAGTTTTCAGTGATTACTGCAGCTTGGCTGTGGGTTTGCTTCACTTCCCTGGTGTTCCTACCCGACAGCAAACATCAGCACAGTGAGAGCCAAACAGGATTTTCTCATAGCTGATCAGCCCTGCTCACAGATTTGCTAATTAAATGAAGTCTCGTTAGCAAAAAATCCTCTACTAAGCTCTAAATATTTCCATTTTGGGTTTTGCTTAGGAGGATCTGAGGCTTGCTGCACTAAATCTCTGGTGAGGACGTGGTGCACCCCTGCCTGGGTTCATGATCATGGCACAGAGCCTGGCATGTTGCTCATTAGTGCTGCAGACACCTACATCACCTTCACTGCTCCTGCTTGCTCAGAAATTTATTGTCTCAGAAGCACAGTTTTATTGAGAAAAGATAGAAATCCTGTTTCCCTGGCCAGCTCCACATCTATTTTACTGCTCCCAGGCTGACTCCTCAGGCTGCAATAGGTAACAGGGCTTGTGTCCCTCTGCATTAAAGTCATTGCCAGGTGGGAGGAGGGGTCACTCCTGGTTTGTCATTCACAACATTTCTGAACTTCAAATCATAATTGTTTTAATCCAGAGACCAAATCGGCCCCTGGCTGCCCATCTGCAGTTCAAATCTTCCACCAAAGCCTTACATTTTCCAAATGAGAATTTTCCCAGTGTCACCATATCTTCTTCCTCTGCCCACTCCTTTTGAAGGTGGGGAAAAAAGCTTAAAATTTAGCAAAACCTTGAGAAAATGAGAAAAGGCCCTGAAAAATACAGATGTCGTTTGATACAGACCAATTCAACATGCTGTTCCTTCCAGGTAAGAATCAATATTCCAGAAAATACCGGGCAGGAAAAATGCGGTTTGGTGCCAACACTGTAGAAGAGAAGTGGGAAGCAGTAATGCATCCTGAGGTGCACGAACACCTTGCTGCTGGAAGAGAACACAGGGGAAAAAACCATTTATATATCTTAGAATCATGGACCCATAGAATCCCACAGTGGTTTGGGTTGGAAAAGAGCTTAAAATCCATCTCATTCCACTCCCAGCTATGGGCAGGGCCACCTTCCACTGTCCCAGCTTTCTCCAAGCCCTGTCCAGCCTGGACAATTCCAGGGATCCAGGGGCAGCCACAGCTGCTCTGGGTGAACATCTCTGCCTTTCTTTCAGCCTGTGCAGTGCTCATGGTGCTGTGCTCAGAAAGGGCAGGATCACAGTGGGAATGATACAGCCAATTTAGAGAGCTGGGGGGAGGCAGAGCAGTGGGATAGAGAACTACAAGGGGGAAAAAGGATTTGAGATGTTTATCCAGAGAAGAGCTGATTTACACAAATAGCCTTGGTTCCAAACCCATTATGGATAGGACAGAAACGACTCAGTTTCATTTGCATAACAGGATTTAGGTCAGAGTCAGCAGGGAGATTGTGGAAAATTATGATGTAGAGATTAGATGAATATTTATCCAGGGAGATGAACGTGCAGAGCTGGACCAACAGGCTGCAGATCCCTGCAAATTCCTTCTCTCTGGTTCCAGGGCTCACCAACCCCTTGTAGGCTGGAACAGGAGCCCTGGGGTGCCCTGGGAAAGGAAATGCTCCCAGGGATGTCTTGGTTTGTCTCTGCCTTTTGCCAGTGACCTTCAGCTTCATCCCTGAGCAAAGCCTCTCAGTCCTACAGGAAAATTTTCCAGGCAAGTTTGTGTTACTTGGGCATCACCCACACAATAAAACTCTTCTCTTGCGGAGGGGGATCCACCCATATTTCATCTGACAGAGATGGGCCCCTTTCTGTCTCATAATGATCCAGCTGGGTCACCAGACTGACCTCAGTTCTGCTCTGGTTCCATTGTTTGAGTGCCTGAAATTTTTATATGAAAAGGGCTTTTCATTCCAAATCATTTGTGCAGAATGAAACTATTTCTTGAAGAAAAGTTCATTATCATTTAAACGCTCTGCTTTTCACAAACTTACTGGTATCTAAAATTGATATTTTAATCAAAGCATTACTAAACATCTATCAAACTAATTTAAATAATTACTGCTTTGCTGTCTTTACAGTAGACACAATTTTCTGTAAGCAAATGCAAATGAGCAAAGAGTGAATATTTCAAAAATGGTTTTATTAGCTTTGGAAGAAATCTTCCTTTAAATCTGATAGATTGTGTAGAACAAGGAGCATATGTTGGATCCAGTTAATGGAAAGCATTTCATAATCTTGATAAAGAGCAATTTTCCCATTTTTGCCAGTTTTCCTCTATCTAAAGCATTTTTTACATTAAGAACTTGATAATGGCCTAACCACCTTGTACCTCTTTCTAGTAGACAAAATGCCTCTCTATTATTGTGAGCATTTTCACTCAAACATTTGCTCCTGCTTCGTGACACTAAAAGTGACTCAAGAGGGAAAAGCATTTTCTCCAGGTTGATGGGTTGAGCAGAGCAGCTCCTGTAGCAGTTTCACAGTGATGCTGAATTATAAAAGCTTCAGAAAATGCTCCAGTATCAAAATGAAAGGTTTTAATTCCATCTTTGCCAGCAGCTCCACCAGGAGCTCTGCTTCCCTGGTATCATGTGTGGCACAGAGGATGACTGAGCCACAGGACTGTGATTCATTTAAAAAGGCACCAATTGTTCCACATGAGGCAGGTGGGGCAGAAAGATGGAGGGATGCAGAGGGAAGGGACACCAAACCATCTGTGTCCCACAAGGCACAGGGATTGCAGGGTTACTGCCAGCTTCCCTCAAGGAGGAGCTCACAGGATCACAGAGTCATCAAGGCTGGAAAAGACCCCAAAGAGCATCGAGCACTGCCAGCACCGCCACAAAACCATGTCCCCAAGTGCCACACCCCCTTTGAACACTTTAAAGGGATGGTGACTCCAGAATGGCCCTGGGCAGCCTGTGCCAGGGCCTGACAGCCCCTTCCAATGAAAAAATTCTCTCTAATATTCCATATGTACCTCCCCATGCCCAGCCTGAGGCCGTTCCTCTCCTCCTGTCCCTGTTCCCTGGGAGCAGAGCCCACCCCCCCGGCTGTCCCCTCCTGTCAGGAGCTGTGCAGAGCCACAGGGGCCCCCCTGAGCCTCCTTTGCTCCAGGAGCTCCCTCAGCTGCTCCTGGTGTCCCAGGCCCTCTCCCAGCTCCGTTCCCTTCTCTGGACACACTCCAGCCCCTCAGGGTCTTTCCTGTCATGAGGAGCCCAGAACTGACCCCAGGATTTGAGGTGGGGCCTCACCAGTGCCCAGCACAGGGGACAATCACTGCCCTGGTCCTGCTGCCACCCCATGGCTGGGAGCATCCAGGTGCCCTTGACCTTCCTGGCCAATGCTGCTGTAATATTTTAGCCATGTAACAAAGACCGTGCTGCAAGAGCACCCAGGTGCTTCAGGGGCTGCTCTCAGACCTCTGCAGCTGCTGATGGAGTTGGGAAATTCTCTGTGACTCTGATCCCAGTACTGGGCTATGATGAACTGCCACTGGATTTTAGGTGAATGCTGACTTGATGCCCATGGTGCACTTTATTCTTGAAATGGGAAGGTTCTCCTAATTTCAGTCCAAACTGGCTCTGATCCACCTGCAGACCCACGTTTCAGTTCCTCCTGATGCATACATGGGATTTATGTTCTGTCTGTCACACCAGCATTTCTCCCTGGAGAAATTATGAACACAAGGGACAGAACAGCCTGGTGGAGGGTGTCTCTCGTTGTGGAAGGGGGTGGAATGAGATGGGCTTTAAGGTCTTTCCAACCCAAACCATTCTGGGATTCTTTAACTGTCCAAGAAGTCTCGAATGAGTGTCAGAGCTGGTTGGTCCAGTGTTAAAAATAAAAAGCCATATGCAACCTATAAATGCTTAAAACTTTTCCACCTTCTTTATGCCTGTAGTTCATGAATTTTTATTTCTCAACTCTTGCCCCCCTATTTTTCAGCAGGTATCAAAAAAAGACAGCCTTGGTTGAGCCACTCTAAGGACACGAGTCTGCTCTGTGTTCCTGAGTGTCTCCTCATTCAAAGAGTGAGATCTTGCTCTTCTGCCCGTCTTGGTAGCAGATCCCAGTTTGTGTCACATTCCAGTCATGAAGCTTGGACCTAATTTTTAGTCTTTGCTCACCATCGTGTACTAAAGAGATTTCCCTTTGCAGTCAGCTATGCCCTAAGAGGAGTTTTCTCTCCAGAGATCTCTCCCTGGAGACCTTTTCCCTGTGAGTCCACGCCCTGTTGGATTCAGAACTGTCTCTGAGCACCCCCATTCCCTTCTGTGGTAATTGCCTCTTCAGTGGGAACATTTGCAGACTCCTTTTATTCACTTTCAGCTCCAGAGCCCAAATCCATGGCTAATTTATTAGGATATCACAGAAAGCAAGAGGGATTTAGTTCATGTATGTCCTATGCATGGCAGCACTGATCCTACCAGGAAATGCTGCTAAATTATCCAGAAACAATTTAGCTTTGTTAAATTATCTTGTACTTTATGTATTTCTCCCTGCTCTCCTGGCTTTATCTGTTCTTCTTCCATAACTTTGAATTCCATCTAAGAGCCTGTACTTGTGTGAACCATGCTTCACCCTGTCCTTGACAGAGGTGTTTTATCTGTTACCCCACTATGGGACTATCCCTGATTTCCATAATCATTATCCATGGTCCTTGCTTGATGTGTTGTCCAGACAGTGCTGTTGCTGGTTCAGGTAGAAATCAGTGGTTTATTTTTCACTTGAATCAGCCCAAATTGTGGCTTCTCCTCAGCTGATGTCAGGACTCATTAGCACCCTAATTTACTCTGGGATTTCTGTTAATGTAATTCTTGATACCACCTTGGTGCTGCTGTTAGTTGTGGTAAATAAGATTTTCAGGCTTCCAACAGGTAAGTTCTGATCTATTTTTGTCTCAAGTGTGCACCTGTCCTAATTTTCTCTTGGCTTCTCTTGGTTTCAATGGTTTGAGTGCCATTTACTATTATTAATTTTAATTTCCTATGTGAGGTGGTTTTTTGGTCATTCTAACTTTCTTTTTCAGTTTCTAACCTCTCAAACATTCCTCCTCTCACTGCTCTCTCTCCCTTTTGAATTTTGAATTTTAAGTACCTGTGCCTTCTCTGCTCACAGATCCCAGAGCTGCTTAGTCAGACTCAATAATTCATTTCCTTAGATTTCAAAGTTTGCCTTTCTAAGCTTCCAATCCTATTCTAGACCTACTTTTGCCCATTTTGAAAGTTAAAGTGAGAAAAGGCATCTCAAGATTGCACTTTATTCAAATTTTACTACTTTTATAACCACACAGGAACAAGGTTTAAAGCAGTGTTATACTTGACTTTTGCAAAGAAATCCATCACCTAAAATATCTGAGCCAATATAAGCAGTAATTACCTTTCAATCCATTTTTGAAATGCTAAAGGATCCCATAATTCCACTCAATGCCCATGCATTTGATAACTGTAGGGGACTAATCAAGATTAGGTTGGAGCTCGGGGTGCAGAGGAGGCTGTTGAGACTTTCCTGCCCTGTCCAGCCTTCTCCCCTGGCCCTGCTGTGCCCCTGCCGTAGCTCAACATTTCATTTCCCCAGACTCTTCTTGCTACACAAGGCACCAGCTGCCTCCATCCTCTGGTTTCCAGCATCCCTGAGGTTCCCATTAAAAAGGCACCAATTGTTCCACGTGAGGCAGGTGGGGCAGAAGGATGGAGGGATGCAGAGGGAAGGAACACCAAACCATCTGTGGCCCACAAGGCACAGGGATTGCAGGGTTACTGCCAGCTTCCCTCAAGGAGGAGCTCACAGGATCACAGAGTCATCAAGGCTGGAAAAGACCCCAAAGAGCATCGAGCACTGCCAGCACCGCCACAAAACCATGTCCCCAAGTGCCACACCCCCTTTGAACACTTTAAAGGGATGGTGACTCCAGAATGGCTCTGGGCAGCCTGTGCCAGGGCCTGACAGCCCCTTCCAATGAAAAAATTGTCCCTGATATTCCATATGTACCTCCCCTGGCCCAGCCTGAGGCCGTTCCCTCTGCTCCTGTCCCTGTTCCCTGGGAGCACAGCCCGACCCCCCGGCTGTCCCCTCCTGTCAGGAGCTGTGCAGAGCCACAAGGGCCCCCTGAGCCTCCTTTTCTCCAGGAGCTCCCTCAGCTGCTCCTGGTGTCCCAGACCCTTCCCCAGCTCCGTTCCCTTCTCTGGACACACTCCAGCCCCTCAGGGTCTTTCCTGTCATGAGGAGCCCAGAACTGACCCAGGATTCGAGTGCCCAGCACAGGGGACAATCACTGCCCTGGTCCTGTGGTCACACCATGGCTGGGACAGGTCATGGTGTAGAATGACCCTGCTTAGAGGGAGCTTGGCCCAGAGGACCCCACTGTGGTCCCTTCCAAAATTACCATCTCTGGGGTTCAGACTCCTGCCATATCCTGTACAGGAGCTGCTCAAAGTGTCCCTCAGAGCTGGATCTTTCTTACATTGTCACCAAGTGTC
Source organism: Melospiza melodia melodia (assembly GCF_035770615.1). Classification (NCBI taxonomy): domain Eukaryota; kingdom Metazoa; phylum Chordata; class Aves; order Passeriformes; family Passerellidae; genus Melospiza; species Melospiza melodia. The sequence goes on along the minus strand of NC_086219.1, from coordinate 7,488,374 downwards.
ACTTATACAGTCATGGGGTGTTAGGTTCACTTCTTGACATTGGCTTTTGTGCTGGGGGTCCATCCTCTCCTCAGTCCACACCTTGGCCATTGCCTGAGGCATCATTCTGCCCATTTACCTCCCAGGAATCAGAGAATCCAACAAATCCAGTGGAAGAGGCAGCTGTTCCTCTGGGAAATCCAGTGGAGAAAGCCCTGTTGGTGTTCCAGAACCTCAAGATTATATCTGGGTAGGAATGCTTGGCTCCTCCTTCTGGTTGGAGCATCCAATGGGATGCTGTAGTTCTTATCAGCCACGCTGTGACATTCAATAGCTGTTATCAGCAGATGTCTCCCCTGAGAGAGGAGCAGTTGTGGAAGAGATAAGGAAAACTGCCCACTGAACAGAAGACAACTGCTATACAGCTGGCAAATAGAATACAATTTGCTTGGCAATCCAGGACAGTATCCCTTCACTTCTCCATGCTGGACACCCCCAGCATTCCCAGCGTTTCCTCACAAGAGGGGTGTTCCATCTCTTCCATCCCTCCATCCTCTCCGAAAGACAACTTCCATGCCTTAAATTGCCCTTGGCTTTAGAACATCATACAAAATTAAAGAACTTTTTCATACTCTTCTCGCTTGGAACGGGGAAGGATTTTCCTCAGCTTTCTAGCAAAGCTCTGAAATTCTGTGCGATCTTTAGCAATTTCATGGTCTGTTATATTCTTATTTCCAGTGCAGGAGCCACCATGAATAGTGTCAAAGAACCAGAAACATGACCATGAAAATGGTATTTTGATGTAGAATGGATATAAAAATTGTTCATCTTTTCCAGTCAAAACTAGCAAAAAACCCCCAAACCATTCTAAGCCCTAAAATGCCAGAATCATGGCCAAAGAATTAGGAGAACTGGCAATTTTTTCAAAGCTGTGATATTGTCCATTCCCCTGATGCCTTGTGAAGGCTGAGCTACAACAGAGATAAGATGGAGCTAAAGAATAAAGTAGGGATTTATTAGGAGGCCTCAAATAGATCCACCTTGGGCAGCACAAGAGCCCTGCCACGGCTGCACCCAAGATGAACCAAAATGGTCCCAAAATGCACAACCAGTCACAGGGTCTCTCACTTTTATAAGTTCTGTTCCATTTTCATATTGGAGTTAATTGTCCAATTACAGCTTTACCCCATGAAGTCCCATCCTTCTTGTTTTTCTCTCTTCAGTTCACATTGTTTATGCGCTGGGTTCTGAAATTTGGGTTGGTTGTCCTTGGTCCCAAGCTAGGAAAGGAATTGTTTTGTCTCCCTACTCTGTGAAGAGAGCTCACCATCTCTTTATATGAAACTCAGACCCACACACTAAAGCAGCACAGAATCTGAAAAATATAAAGGCTAAAAACTGAGGCATCACCCCCAGGAGGGTGGGCAGAACACAGGAGACCTGGATGGTTCCAGCTCACAGCTGAAAGCCTGAAGGACCGACAGGAAGCTCTTCTTCCCTCTGTGCCTCGGTTTCTCCTCCCACTCTCCCTGTCTCTTTACATCCCTGTTTCTCAAAGTGGTTTGGACATGTCCATCAGCACCATCACAGTGTGGTCCCAGGCCCCTCCAAGGCATTCCCACTCCACAGACAATGAACAGTGATGATGAGTGTAATTCCTACAGTCAAACTGCTGCAGCCCTGCATCATTAGCTGTGCCCTGAGAAAAAGAACCTTTTAATCAGTCTGATGTATCAGCTGTGCCTTCCCTCACTGTCACTGGAGATCTGACAAACTCCTTCATGCTGCTTGATTAGAAACACCATGGCAGGCCCTGTGAATCCTGGTGCCAGGGCAGTGTCTCACCAGGTCTCCTGTGGTCCATCCCTCAAGAGCAGAATGCCTGAAAATCTGCCACCTGCAGAAGGCTTTGTTCCCTCATTCTTGGCTCCCAGGCTGCTCCATTCTCTTGGCTCCCTCTCAGCTGAAGCTTAGTTTGGTCGGGTTTCGTTCTGCAATTGTGTTACATCTCCTGAGAGCACTTGAGGAAGTTACCAGTCTCTTTATCCTATTTATCCTCTTTATCATCTAATATTGGGATCATGCTGGTATCAGTCACACTGCAGATGAATTCAGACATGAAACTTGCTCTAAAAAACATCACTGCAAAGGGGCAGGAACAGCAGGTACTTCCTGAAATCACATAAAACTCTGGTTCCTCTAAATCCCTATCATTGCAGCCTGCCAGGGCCAGTGGGGCAAACTCTGGCCAGACACCAGCACAGGGGTCCAGCAAGGCTGTGGAATCTCTGTCACTGAGGGTGTCAAAACATGACTGGACAGGACTCAAGCACCAGGATGGGTCATTAAAGACCGGTTCAGACTTTGGGGTGACCACGAGATCTCCACAAATCCAAACCTGGATTTGTCTATCATTGCATGAAATGAAAATAGATTGTCCATTTGTCATTATTCCTGTCTCAGGAAACATTTGACACTTGGGAATGGTTATTACAGGGTTGACAAGCTTCATGGAGAAGGCAGGGGCCTCATATTTACACTATTTCTACTGAAATATTTCTGAGATGTATCTGTAATTTCCTAGTTCTTCCCTGTGAGGCTGGGCAGGCCCTGGCACAGGGTGCCCAGAGCAGCTGTGGCTGCCCCTGGATCCCTGGCAGTGCCCAAGGCCAGGCTGGGCAGGGCTGGGAGCAGCCTGGGACAGTGGAAGGTGTCCCTGCCATGGCAGGGGGTGGAATGGGATGAACTTTAAGATCCCCTCCAACCCAAACCATTATAGGATTCTTTTTTTGTTGTTGTTGTTTTGGTTTTGTTGCTTTTTTTTCCCCCAGGAATTCCAAAAGTTGCACAACACCCACCTGGATGGGACAGCTGAAATAATTCAGACTCATTGAGCTTTTGTTATTTGCCATAAAAGATGCTGTGCTTCAACATCTCACCATCTTCAGTGAAGGCAAAAGGGAAGACTCACATACCAGCCCCTCTTTGAATCCGGCTTTTCTCCATCAGTGACCAGAGTGCAGATAACCACATATCTTCTTTCCTCTTTCCTCTTTTCCCAATATTCAGAATATTCTGTTTGCTTAGGTGAACCCACGAGAAACTGCACTGCCTGGGACATTTGTGTGTGTGTGTCTTTCAACTTTTTAAATGTGTGAATTCATGGACAGTCCTCATTCCCCAGAGCTCCAGAAGCCAGAAGGGGACATCAAACTTAGGACTGGCATGACTTTTCCTGAGCATGGATATTCCAGTCCAGAATAGCATCAGGCTGTTGGATCTGGCAGGCAGAATGGAAAAAAAAATTCCTCCTTGTTCTTATCCTTTTTCAGATAAAATTTCTGTGGTTTGTTGTTGGTTTTGCTTTTAAGAGAAGTTTCTTTGGGTGTCTATGGAAAAGGACCAAGGAAACCCATTTGGAAGTTATGGACAATTCAGAGTCTTTTTACAAAACACAGCTGGATGTTTGGTATTTCCTATACTTAAATTCATCTTTTCCATTGACAATATAATTAACATTGTTTTTAATATTTAATTAAAGACCATTAAAAACAACGCTGAGAAAATCTCTGCTCCTCTGGGGAGCAAACTTCCACTGCAGTTCTTTGATTTGTATCTTTTAATGAAATCAGTTATTATGACTCATTTCCCTCTCTCCTATACCTATTTATTTTCCTTATGTCTTTTATGAGGAACCTTATAAAAAGTGTTATCAAACTCCAAGGAAATGACATGCACTTGGGTCACCTTGCTCTCGGATTTTATTAACTTTTCCAGGTTAACAAGACACGCTTCTCCCTTCAGCAGCTCTGATGGTTTGACCCAATCAAGCTACTCTGGGTTTATCTAAATGCTGGATTATTTGATTCTTAATTAGACTGTTTCTCTGGGACTGCTGTTCCTGACACCAATGGGCAACTTTCTAATCTTCTTGGTAATTGCTGCAGGTTCGGATACAAGGACTGATGCAAAGTCCACTGGTAAAGCAGCCTCAGGAACTACTTGAAAACCCATCTGGAAATATCTTTTGCTCCTGGTTGGCAGCTCCTTTCACAGCTCCATAGCTTTGGTTTTAATGGTTGAAAGTTCTTCCAAGGTCAGATTCATCTTTTTGGAACAAAACCACAAAATTAAAACAAAAAAACCAGGACAAGACCAACAAAAAGCACAAACTAACCAAACAAAAACCTGCAAAAAAAGACCTAAAATAATGAACACAAATCTCAAAAAACCCAGAAAGTTGTGCTTGCAAAGGACAATTACATTTTTTATTATTCCCCCTATGGACTGGGTGACTGTTTTCCATGTTCCTCTTCCCTTCCCTCTTTCCAGGTGAACCTTTTGTTTGCAGAAGTTTCTTTCTTGTCCTACTTTTCAAAATGCACCGGGATTTTGGGACTAAATAGCCAAAAAAGGAGACCAAACCCCCTGTACCCACTACCAGTCAGGGGATGGGATACAGCTTTCTGCATGTGTTTTCCCACATGGAATGTTTGCTATCCTGTGCATTTGCTGTCTTCTGGAATTTGCAGGATTGTGGAATCATTGAGGTAGGAAAAGCCCTCTAAGATCAAGTCCATTGCCCCAGCACTGCCAGGGTCACTTTTAAATGTCCCCAAGTGCCACAGTTATGATTTTTTGGAAAATTTTTTGCATTTGGGATGGTGACTCCACTACTGCCCTGGGCAGTCGAAACCAGTGCCTGACCACTCTTTCCATGAAAAACAAATTGCCTATTATCCAATCTGAACCCCCTCGGCACAACTTGGGATCACTTCCTTTTGTCCTGCCCCTTGTTGTCTGAGGTGTGTCCTCATCCCAAGAAATGAGACAGGAGCAAGATGTGCAGAATCCAGATGTTCCATGAACCAACTGAAACTTTTCCATTTCCCATTTCCACAATTTTATACTTAAAGCTGTGGATAAACAGGCTGAAAACATAGAAAAGAAATAGCTGAAGGTATAATCTGCATAACTCGCTGTGTGTGGAGCTGTGCAGAACCAGGCACAACGGGCAGCAGGTGCAGCTGGAACAACTCTGGACCCAGAGGTTGTGGTCGCAAGTTCCAATTTCTGGCTCAGTTCCAGGTGTGCCACATTCCAAGCAGGATTTCCTGACCAGAGGTGTCTGTCTGTGACAGGTCGCTTTGCTGGATCAGAGCCTCACCACTTCTCTCTGACAGGCTCAGATGTTGGTGTTCCTCTCATAGTCTCTTGTAAGGAAAATTGCAGGGGGAGGTTTGGTAGTGGGGGAAAAGGGGGAGGAACATAGATTGACCAAGGAAGGGGCTCTGTGCAGGACAGCAGAGCACCACAAGAATGTTAGAGAAGCTGTTGGATCCTTGGAGTTGTCCAAGGCCACACTGGATCCACCAACTTTGGAGCAGCCTGGGACAGTGGAAGGTGTCCCTGGCCGTGGCAGGGCATGGAATGAGATGAGCTTTGCTGTCCCTTCCAACCCAAACCAGTCTGGGATTCTGTGGCTCTAAGGAGGGGGAGACATTAGGGAACAGGACAGGCACTGGCCTTAGAGCACAAATTCCATCATTCAGTACGGGAATAGGGGGATTGGAGCTCTGGGATCCACAGGGATGTGCTCCACATATTGCACAAAGTGCTGCAACGCCTTCTCTGGATTTGGGCCGAGGCTTTTCACCATATACAATAGGCTGCAAAGACAATTCCTTTGTGGGGCAGGGAAAGGGAATGTGCTCCAGAAACCCAGCGAGGGCAGGGGATTTGTGCAGGAGTTCCCCACCTCATTCTCTGATTTGATGGGGGCATTCATTATTCTCAATTTGAAGAATGTTTGGGAGATGGGAAGGACACCATTGCTGGAATTGTGTTTTCTCCCAGACCCTCTCACACCTCATGCTGCTCGTGCTTCACTTTACATTCTTTAACCTCTGGATATTTCTCCTCGTAATGAGTGTTTTGTGTTTTCCTGTCTTCTCTCTTTGTGTCCAACACTGATTTTATTGCTCCTTGAGCATCTTCCTCCATTCCCCGTGTTTTGCCTTCCCTCCCTGTGGCCAGCCAGCTCTGCCTCGATCAGTGAAGTGACAATGTGTCCCCAGCCCCACAAGCTGCTGAGCTGCTGAGAGGCCAGAGCAGCTCTGGAGCACAGCTGCAGAGCAAGGGGAGCCACCCATGGCTCACATTTGTAAACTGCTTGTCGCAGCTCCTCACTCCCCAGCCCGTGATGCTGCCAAGAGCAATCTCATCTCTTAGGCACCCATCCATTTCCTCTCTCCCCAGACCCTCCAGGTATCTGAGTCAAACCCCCCCTCCGCCCTGCCCCATCTGTCTGTCCCACATTCTGCTTTCCTCGGGGCCCATCTTTTCTTTCCAGCAACAGCAGCTCCTGCTGCTTGAGTCCCCACCTCCCAGGGACTTGGGCTGAACTGCTGAGAAAGAAAAGCTCTAAATAACAGGGGGAGGGGGTGATACCTGACAATCTCTGCAAAGGAGACACTTAACAGAACAGAAAATTGATAAAGGGCTTTAAGGTCCTCAGTGAAAAATCCGCAGCTGCAATCAATAGAGCAAAGGAGTTTTTCGAGTATATTAGCAACCAAAATTCTGGTAGTGACACAGATCCAATGTGAGGTGAGAATTGCTCAATAAGGATGGAAAAAAAAAAAAGTGTGTATGTCTGTGTCTGTGTGTGCAGATGTTTTGTGCTGTATTTTGGGAAAAAGCAGATTAAAGAACACTATGTCATTGATGAGATTACTTTATTGTTGGCAAAGAGGATTGTTTGTCTCTAATAGGGAGTTCTTAGAGAACTGGTTTTGAATGAATAGCCTTGGTGGTAGAAAAGCTTCCTGCATGTGATATTACTGGAATCTTCATAACTTTTGATTTTGGCCAGGTGGGCTGGGGCTTGAAGCAACCTGGGACAGAGGAAGGTGTCCCTGCCCATGGCATGGGTGGAAGAGGATGAGGTTTGATGTCCCTTCCAACCCAAACCAGTCTAGGATTCTATGATTTAAACCAAGCTGGCATTTCAAAGTTTAATTCTACAATAAAAGCTGTGTAGGACTTTCTGCTATACATCCTTGTGGTCAGTTCTTCAGAGAACTGAAGCCAAGTTGGGTGTTACACCTCAGACCTGTGGAGGGTGAACCATTGGCTGGAGTGGTAATTAATTAATTAATTACACACTGATGAGCAGATACAGGCAGAAAGGAGAAAATAACATTTGACAAAGTCTAGTGAAAATGTTTTTATGCAGGCAGATCTACACCACTGGTAAGAAGCAGTGGACACTGGTGTTCTGGTCCCAGTAAAAGGCCAAACTCCTGCCCAGCTGCTCACTCACTGCTCCCTGCAGCAGGAGGGGAGAAGGTTTGGAAGATCAGGAATGAGAAAACTCATAGGTTGAAATAAAGATGGAAAACCTCTTACTAAATATCATGGAAATCATCCTAGAAATCATGGAATGGTTTGGGTTGGAAGGGACCTCAAAGATAATCTAGGAGGGATGGCCTCCACTAGATCTGGTTACTCAGGGTCCCATTGGTGTGGACTAAACAGACTCAGCTTGGGGAAATTATTTTAGTGCCAAATTATATATAAAAACATAAATATATATATAATTTAAACAGTTTTAATTTTTTATTCAGGTAGTGAGAATCAGAAAGACAGTTATTAACCCACAAAGGGAAACAACCTTTCCTCCTCCTTTGCTTGGCTGACCTCATTCCAAGTGCTGTTCCGCCCCAAAGGTCTCACCCAAGCCCTTCACTGCAGAACAGGCAGTGCAGCACGGGGCTGCAGCTGGGATGTGCAGGCTCCTTTCCCTCTCATTCTCTCCCTCTGCTCTGGCCTGGCTCCTCCATAGGCTGTGCTTCCTGCCAGCAGCCTCCATCTGCTCCAGGGCAGGTCCTGCACGGACAGCAGGGAGCCCCTGGTCTCCCATGGAGTTCTCCCCATCAGAACCTTGTCACAAACACCCCACAGACACCTGTTCAAAGGGGGTCTGTCTTTTGAAACAGCAATTTGGGATCTAAGTGGGCAAAAGAGGTCTCTTTTCATGTTTCTGCAGTGCTGTTTTGAGGGCACAGAGAAACAAAAAGGTTCTCGTGGGTTCATTTGCTTTGGCCCAGTTTGCAAATTATCCTAAGTCCAGTCTAAATCTGTTTTGATTTCCCGGTACTAGAACCATCCATCAATGGAGACAAGTCTTGTCCACTGTTATTAATGTTCAACTCCTTCTTCCTCCCCTCCCATCCCTCATCATGACAACACTCTTCTGGCTGAATTCATGATGGACTCCTGCTCTGTGGTGTCTCTCCCCAAACTGAGGAGCAGCAGCCCAGTTCCAGGGATGGAATTTGCAATGCTGAGTTGGGGGGAAAGAGAGCAGGGATGATGCTGAGCACAGGGATGTCCATGGCCCTGCCCTGGAGATGACAATGACACAGGTTGTGTGGAGCTTCTTCCACATGAGTTCACGTGTCTATCCAAGAGCAGCACTTAGGCAACTTGTGAAATTGGGATTTGGAGCATGAAACTTATTCCTATGTTTAGACACTTAGACCTCTGTCTTCTCATAAAACACGTACGGCTGTGTTGTACCCTGCAGTGAGAGCACCTGCTCGAGGGACAGAGGGCAAATCCTCCATCCCTGCTGGGACCTGGGGATCACTGCAAGCATTTGGGAGAGGGAGAACAGCAGTACCTCCCCCCACCACCCTCACTGTCTGTGAGCATTTACAGTTGGAAAAGGAGCATCAATACATTGTGTGTGTGTGTTTTGAAACCGAGCATAAAATCTACATGTTATGGAACGAGCAGGTGGGAAATCTCTTCTGTGGGACCTGCTGGAAAAAAACTATGCCTTGAGGTTCTGCTCTGACTGTTAGGTGTTTTACATCTGACATTTACTGTGTAAGGGAAAAAAACCACAACATCCAAAGGGCAGAGACTCAACGGCAGATCTCTGGGATGCACCCAGCTCAGTTCTGTGCTGTAGGCTGAGAGCAAGACACGTTCTGCATTTCAGATCTGTGCCCAGCAGCACCAGCTCCTCAGTTTGGGTCCAGGGAAGCTGAGAGCAGAGGACGTGCCATGGGATCTCTGTGTGTGGCTGCTCACTTGTCCAGGGCCAGGCTCTGCTGCAGCTCAGAGAGGCCCTGGACTCATGTAGTGAATGAAACCAGGGCTTCAGGGAACCAACAGCTGAACCCTTCAGGAGGGGAGGAGAAACAGAAACATGGCAAGTACATTAAAGTATCATTTCAGCTCTTAGAGAGTGTCCAAAGGAAGTGTAAGAGAAGCCTTTTAAAGAGGGGCTGAGGACACAGGAGGAGACTGAGGGGAGACTCATCCCAGTTACAGCTTCCTCTGAGGGGAACAGGAGACAGACACTGATCTCTGCTCTGGTGACAGCAACAGGGCCAGGGAACGGCTGGAGCTCTGTCAGGGGGGTTTAGGCTGGAGATCAGGGCAAGGTTCTTTCCCCAGAGGGTGCAGGCACTGCCCAGGCTCCCCAGGGAATGGGCACTGCCCGAGGCTGCCAGAGCTCCAGGAGCCTTTGGACAAGGCTCTGTGTGGGACTGTTGGGGTGTCTGTGCAGGGTCAGAAGTTAGACTCAACGACCCCAGTGGATCCCTTCCATTTCAGCACATTCCACAATTCTATCACCTCCTGTTACACAAGAAAATGCCCCTCCTCAGCTGTTTTCAGGAAGGTTTATCCTAAAGGTTGATCTTGAGCGAGGTCATGGCGTGAATGTAAAACAGGGAATTGTGGTTTGGATCCATCTGTTGGCTTTTCAACTTCCCTACCTCTTCACATGCCACATGGTATGGAATAACGATGGAAGTTGCCAGCTTTCGTGTAGAAGGAGGTAAAGCAGCTCCAACTCCAACCCCAGCCCCAGCTCCCACCCCAGCTCCTGTCCCTGTCCAGCTTCCAGTTCCACTCCCAATTTCAGATCCAGCTCCATCTCAGCTCCAGTCACAGTCCCTGCCCCATCCATAGTTCCAGTCCCAGTCCCAGTCCCAGTCCTGGTAGTCTCAGCCCCATTCCCATTCCCAGTAGTCCCAGTCCCATTCCCATTCCCAGCCCCAGTAGTCCCATTTCCAGCCCCATTCCCAGTCCCAGCCCCAGTCCCAGCTCCATTCCCATTCCCACTCCCAGTTCCAGCAGTCCCATTTTCAGCCCCATTCCCATTCCCAGTCCCAGCCCCATTCCCATTCCCAGCCCCATTCCCAGCCCTGGCTCTCTCTGCTCCCTCCTGGACTGCTCTGAAGGCTCCTGGGAGGCTCTGCCTCAGCTCTGTGCCTTTATGAATGTGACACATCACTCAATATCCTCGACCAAAAGCCACTCTGTTGCCATGGCGACTGCATCCTTAGCCCAATTCCTGGGGCTCCTCAGGACTGTTTGATATTCACCTTGACACCTTCACAGAGACCTTGGGGAAGCACATTAATGTGAGAACCCCTCATATTCCTGGGCCAAGGTGATTCCTGCCAGCCAGGCCTTGGTCCCAGTGCAGAAGAGAGGCTCCCACCTCTGACTCCCATCCAACCCCCCCTTCCCTCTCTCCCTCCATGGCTGATGAGCTGCAAAGCCAAACCTGGGAAGAGCCTGGTCTCCTCTCTGATCAGAAATGCTGAATTCTCAGAGCTCTGCCCAGGCTCCTGCTGGAATATTGACCCCAGCCAACAGATTTCCCTGTGTTCTGAGCCCTGCATGTGACTGGCTCTCCTTGCTTTGAGCATTCCTTCTTTCTTGTTCAGTTGTTCTTTTCCCCTCATTTTCTGGGCTAGACATTCAGTTTTCTGATTCTCTGTCCTCCCCAGGGAATTCTTCTGGTAACTTTTCCTTACACATTCCTGGACTCTGCCCCTGTGTGTGTCTCTCCAGTGGCTGATCCACTGCCCACACTGTCCCAGTTCCCTGACTCCTGACAGCTCATGGGTCTGGCAATTCCATACCCTGCTTCTGGATCCTGCCCTGCCTCCTTACACCCATCACAGAAGGATCACAGGCAACCAGAAAAAAAGAGCTTTAATAACAGGCAAGATGCTCAGTCGGGAAAATTGTGGCTTTCCTGTGCAGGGCCAGAAGCTGGATTTGATGATCCTTGTGAGTCCCTTTCCAGCTCAGGATATTCCAGATTTGATGACTCAAAACTTTCAGGAGACATGGTCAGTGGGAATGAGGAATGGATTTGTCTATAGCCATTCCCCAGCCTTTCCCACCAGCTGTTACTGATGGCACCTGTGTCCTTGTGCTCTGTCTCATCCTGCCACGTGTCTCTCCAGCACTCCTGCCTATGGATAATTTGGGTTTCCCTAATGCTGTGCCCCCCACTGGACATTTCCAGAGATCTGCTTCAAAAACCAGTCCCAGAGTGAGTGAGAGCCAGAGCTTTGCTGTAAGGCAGAGATACTCTGGAAGGAGGAAGACTTTGGGCTGCTAGGAATGTCTTCCTTTCTTAGTGGTGGCCCTGGCAGTGCTGGGATAATGGTTGGATTAAATGGTCTTAGAGAGCTTTTTCCACCTAAATACTTGTGTGATTCTGTGAAAGATCTCATCCTACTCATCCTATATCCTGTTTCCTCTTCATTTGGATGTGAAATTGTGGTTGTGAAATTGTAAAATTGTGAAATTGAAATTGTGGTATTTTTACAGTCCCCTGTGGCAGGAAGGAAATGATGAATCTGACTCCGTCTTCTTAGAAGGCTAATTTATTATTTTATGTTATATTAAAGAACTATGTTATATTAAAGAATACTATACTAAGCTATACTAAAGAATAGAGAAAGAATACATTAAAAAGGCTTAACAAGATACTAATGAAAAATCTGTGACCTTCACCAAAGTCCTGACACAGCTGGATCGTAATTGGTCATCGAGTAAAAACAATTCACATGTTGGATAAACAATCTCCAAACCACATTCTAAAGCAACAAAACACAGGAGAAGCAAATCAGATCATTATTGTTTCCATTTTTCTCTGAGGCTTCTCAGCTTCCCAGGAGAAGAAATCCTGGTGAAGGGATTTTCCCGGAAAATATGACAGTGACATGAGATCTCCATAAAAAAGCTCTAAACCACATGGAATCTACAACAGGTGTCAGGAAGCTGCAGAAGGGAGGGTTAGGCTGGATATTAGAGAAAATTTCAGCACAGGAAGGGCGGTCAGGCATTGGCACAGGCTGCCCAGGGCAGTGGGGAAGAGTTCAAACACATGGGTATGGCACCTGGGGACATCATCTGGTGATGGCCTTGGCTGTGCTGGGGGAAGGGTTGGACTCCATGATCTCAAAGGGCTTTTCCAGCTTCAGTGATTCCATGACTCTGTGAAAGGCAGAGGAGTTTCTGTTCCCAGGTTTGGAGCACACACTGATGCCAAAGAAGGTTTTTGATTGTGCCTTGTTTGGGGATCTGGAGTCCTGTGTGCCCAGCAGCCACTCCTTGTTATCTCCTGGAGCAGAAGGATGTTATCCCACTTGTTCCTCAGCATGCTGGAATTGGGAAACTGAGGCACACGACACATGAATAGCTAGAAAGCAGCACTGTGTTGTCCACACTGCTGTGGAGGGGCTGGATCAGGTGGATGGAGGGCAGGGGGTGTTTGATGATTCCCTCGTGCTCTGGGCTGGTGCTGGGAGAGGAACAATTTAAGCTCAACCCTGAGGAGATGGGGCTGCCCTGAGCTGGCCTCACAGCCAGTCCCTCAGTCTCCTCCTGTGATGTTTGGGCTACTGCAAAAGGTTTACACTTTGCTGGGAAATAATCAAGGGAACCTTTTTGATAGGAAATGCTATTTGAGCATTTGAGCACAAGAATCCCTTGCTTTTGATGGTGCTCTCCCCAGGAAGGTGGCTGAGGGCAGGAGAGCCTCCTCTGCTCTGTGGCTGTGGCTGCTGCAGCAGCAGGGTGGCCAGGCTGGAGCCTCTTCTCCAGCTCTGGAGAAGGGAATATGCATGAGCTTCCCTCAGAGCACCCCTCACCCTCCCGTGCTGCTGCCAGCTCACTGCTGTTCCCTCTGCTTTCTGCCTCTGGAAGGTTTCCAGCCGCATTTTACTCATATTTACCATCCCAGGGCTGTGCTCTGTGTCCTCCTGCACGGGCACTGTGAATTCCCAGCCTGCCAGCAAAGCACTCCAGAGGAGCTCTGCATCAGCCCCATCACTGCACCCTCCTTGCAGTGGGGCACTGTCCTGGGGGAGGGCAGCTCTGGATTTGGGGATCACACACAGCTTTTGGTGTTCTTTCATGTATTCTCCCCACTGGGCTTTTCTACAAGGCACTGGGTGTTGTCTCCACCTCAGCTCAACTTCAGTGAGGCCCAGAGCCAAGCCCTGGCACTGGAGAACTCCAGCTTCAGGGGGATGTCTCAAATGCAGGCAGACAAGAATCTGAGCCATCTTTGTGCTTACAGCTGGCACGTTGTGCCACCCCCACACTCCCCATGTGACTCCATCCCACACAACTCACTTTCCTGGATCACAGACACACAGAATCACAGAATGGTTTGGGTTGGAAGTGACCTGAAAGGTCTTTTTGTCCCCCCCCCCTGCCATGGCAGGGACACCTCCCACTGTCCCAGGGTGCTTCCAGCCCTGTCCAGCCTGGCCTTGGGCACTGCCAGGGATCCAGGGGCAGCCACAGCTGCTCTGGGCACCCTGTGCCAGGGCCTGCCCACCCTCACAGGGAGGAATTTTTTCCCAATATCCCATCCATCCCTGCCCTCTGGCAGTGGAAGCCATTCCCCCTTGCCCTATCAATACCTGCCCTTGTCCCAAGTCCCTCTCCAGCTCTCTTGCTCCTTCACAGACCCTGAAGACAGTGAGGTGCCTGTCCTTGCTCCAGGCTGTCCATGGCAGCCTGGGGATGGAGCCCCTGCAGGGATCAGCCTGAGGAAACCCTTTGGTGATGGTTCCATGGGCCCTGCAAACTGCAGCCACAGGGTGAGAGCCTGGGAATGGCAGCAGCAGTGGGAGCACAACAGCCACAGCTGTGCTGTGTGCTGAGTCCCCAGGGTGAAGGAGGAATTGAGAATCTGACTCCATGTTCCTAGAAGGCATATTATATTATATTATATTATATTATATTATATTATATTATATTATATTATATTATATTATATTATATTATATTATATTATATTATATTATATTATATTATATTATATTATATTATATTATATTATATTATATTATATACATTACATTACATTACATTACATTACATTACGCTATACTAAAACTATACTAAAGAATAGAGAAAGGATACATACAAAAGGCTTAACAAGATACTGATGAAAAACTTGTGACTGCTTGACTGCTGTGAGTCCTGACACAGCTGGCTGGGATTGGTCATTAAGTCAAAACAATTCACATGAAACCAATCAAACAAGCACCTGTTGGATAAACAATCTCCAAACCACATTCCAATGCAGCAAAACACAGGAGAAGCAATCAGATCATTATTATTTTCATTTTTCTCTGAGACTTCTCAGCTTCCCAGGAGAAGAAATCCTGGTGAAGGGATTTTTCCAGAAAATATGACAATGACAACAGGCAGGATGGGGAAATCAGTGCTTGGCTTCCACCCCGGAGAAGAAAGGTCTGGCTGGGCTGGGAAATCCCTGCCAAACCCTTCTCTAGTGGTTGTTACTTCTGAAATACTTGGTGTACCTGTGAGAACATTTGATCTCTGATAGAGCAGGTTATCAGGAGACACTGAGGGGCTGGGTGGGTGCTGGGCAGGGAGGGAGGAGGGCTGGGAGCATTGGGGTGGGTGCTGGGACCCTGGGGTGGGTGTTGGATAGGGAGGGAAGCAGGCTGGGGGCACTGGGGTGAGTGCTGGGCAGGGAGGGAGGTGGGCTGGGAACACTGGGGTGGTGCTGGGGGCACTGGGGTGGGTGCTGGGACACTGGGGTGGGTGCTGGATAGGGAGGGAGGTGGTCTGGAAACACTGGGGTGGTGCTGGGACCCTGGGGTGGGTGTTGGATAGGGAGGGAGGTGGGCTGGGAGCACTGGGGTGGTGCTGGGGGCACTGGGGTGTCTCTGCTGCCAGGACTGGTTTGGGCTGGGATTGGGATGTGCTGTCGCAGGACTTGATGCAGGGCCAAGCATCAAGTTTAGAGCAATTGCTCGAGGGCATATCTGAGCAACCAGAGCCAGTCTGGATGCAGAGCAGTCTCTGGGGCTGTGCTTGGAGACCCAGAGGCCGCGTTCCTGCAGGTGGGAACACCAGGATGCTGCAGGCAGTTTGTGATGAGCAAACGAGGTGATAGCACCCCCCCACCTCCTGAAAGCTTGCAGACACTGTTCTGCTCTCACACCACATCTAGCAATGCCTCACAAGCCTGGAGATACCTGATTTTACACCCAGACCCTTCAGACAGACTCTGAGGATGCCCACCCCTGAGCCCCCAGCAGCTGCTTGATGTGTGCAGACACAAGAACTGACCTAAGATGGCACAGAAAGACAGAATTTTCTTGTCATCTGCCCTTCCAAGCTTTGCTTTCAGTCCATCTGCTCTCTCTTTTGGCATGACTCTTGGAACCACAGGAAGAAATGGATGTTCTCCCCAGCATGGCCTCTCCTGTTAGGAGGGAAAACAGGGTCAGGCAAAGGTGTGGTGTGCAGGCAGAGCTAGGGATGGTCCCTGCATGATGTGGCAATTGCTGCTGGCACAGGAACCTTGGCAGGAACCACTGGGAGAGTTCAGGAGAGGAATGCAAGCAGCACATCTTGTAGGAAACAGGGAATCTTGTTCCCAGAGGGTGATCACCTGCTGCCTTCCTTTGGCTGAACTTGTATGAGAAATGACCAGGGCTGGTGCAATCCTCCCACTCCTGCCAGCCCAGGGCCAGACACCTGTAAGGAAACAGGAGCTCTGGAGCTGTGTCACACCACCAGCCAGGCACACTCAGGGTGACACATGGTGGTGAAGCACTGGGAGCAAGATCTGGGAAGGTGAGTTTGCAGGGGCTGAGGAGTACAGTGTGCCCTAAACCTTGCCATTGGCTTTTTTGGAGTCACAGAAAGGTGGAAAAACCCTTTGGGGACCTTCAGCATCCTGATCTGTCCCCAGAGTTAACTCCAAAGTCAAAGCAGGTTGTCAGAGAAGCTGTGGTTGTCCCATCCCTGGAAGTGTCCAAGCCAGGTTGGATGCAGGGAACAAGGATCCTGTGAGGGGGAACTCACAGGGATCCAGCTCAGCCAAGCCCTTCATCCCAACAGCCTCTACCACAGAGAGACTTGGGTTTGGCTCTGACACATGGAAAGAATGAAACCTACCTTCATGTAGGGGGTACCATGGCAAGTGGGTTGGAAGTGCATAATCTTTAAGGTCCCTTCCAGTTTAAGCCTTTCTCTGATTCTGTGACTTTTCATTATCTTGTCCAGTCAAATTTTTAAAATTCCCAGGACCAGAGATGTTTGATCAAAGTAATGGTCTTTGCCACAAACCTTCCCCAGCCAGGCCAAGGAGCCCCAGCTCCCTCCCACACCACACACTCAGTACTTTGGGATGTTCCAGTGACCCTCCACTGGACTTTGCAGGCTTTTCTGGCCTCCTTAGAGTGTCCTAAAACTGCCCACAGCTCTCCAGATGCAGCCCCAGGATTGCTGAGCAGGAGGGAACAACCCCATCCCTTCCAGCTCTGCTCTTGCTGACACAGCTGGGGCTGTGTGTGGGATCTCAGCACCTCAGGACTGAGGTGCAGAGTGGCCGAGACCACCCTTGGGGGGCTCGGGAGTCCTGGAATGTTGCCAGCAGTGTCTGGTGGCTGGACTTTGATCCTGCACGGGAGACGACACCTGTATGAGGATGGGAGGATTTCACTGGGGTGAATGGTGAAGGGATAAGTTAGTTAGAGTGAAACACAGGGTTTAGGATTTCTGTACAGGGGGGTCTAAAGAAGTAAGATGGAGGAATTGGGGCGTGTCCTGTTCTTCTTCTTCTTCTTCTTGGCCTCCATCTTCTGTGGTGATGTTGGCACTTTGGGATTGGTTATTACTAAAAGTGCACTGGTTAATAAGGGTAAAAGGTATTGGGGGAAATTGATAAATATTGTATACGTAATTTTGAGTATAAAGATAGGTGACCGCCCCGGGGGCTCTCAGTGTGCTCAAGGCTGGCTGCTGTGCAGACTCTGTCGGGCCAAGAGAAAATCTTTTAGATAAACAATTAATAAACACCGAGACCGAGAAAAGATCTGAAGCCTCTTCTCGTCCTTTGAAGCGCAGGCTGTCCAAGGCCACCCCGGGCCTTTCCAGGTCACCTAAACAGCCGAGAAACCGACAGCTGTGCTGCTCTTTGGGGGCCTCTGTTGCACATAAATCTGGTTTGGGGATCTGCATTGGTGCAGGTGAGGATACCTGTCCAGCCCATCAGCATTCCCAGTACATCTCCCAGCCAGGAGACTTCCCTGTCACCAGAGCTGGGCTGACACCCAGGGACAGACCGCAGGACATGGCCCAGAAACAAAACAGGGATCTGAAGGAGATCAGATCACTCTCTGTAAATATTTAATAGTGATCTGAAGGAAATCAGATCACTCTCTGTAAATATTTTGGGCCACTCAGACTGCCTGGAGAGCAGATGTTTTAAGCAATTGGATGGTAGTGGTGCAAGGAAAGATAGAGATGGATTCACAGAGTAAGTTTAGACTGAAAACTTGAGGTGGTGGAAGGTGCAGTGGTAGTAACAGCCCAGAGAAAACCTCCACTTTCATGTCAGGAGGGAGGAAAATTCTGAGAAGGTTAAAAAAAAGGATGGCAAATTCCAAAGAGATCTGCCTGGAAGCAGGGTGGTACCCTGGAGAATTTGGGCAGGGTTGTCATGGGTGAGTGGGAGCTGGCAGGATTTCCTGACAGACACCCAGATGGCTTAACAGAACCCAGCGTGCCCCATTTGGCCCAAGTTGCTCACACCTTTCACACACAAGTGTGAGCCCCTGGATTTCTTGGTCTTCTTGGAGCTGCATCACATTCCTGTGAGCTCCAGGGACCCAGCACAAATATGGGAATTTGGAGTTTAGCAGTTTTCTCTGATCCTGTAACGTGGGAGTTTAAGGCAAGAAAAATGAAAGGGAGATTCCACGGGTCACTGGGGTGATTGTGGCCAGTTCCCCAGCTGAAATTTGTAGATTCATATTGGGGGCAAATAGGAGAAGAATGAGAAAATGAAAGGCACATCTCCAAAGCTACATAAATAAATATATATATATAAAAGGAAAGCATTTCATCCATCTGCTTGCATTTTCCTTGGTGCTTCCTTTCCAGTGCTTTAATAAGCAAGACTCCTAAAGAAATGCTACGGAAGAAATTTCCTTCCCCCAACAATCACTGTCCGTTATCAATTCCCCCAAAATGAAAAGATTCTTTTTAAAAAATAGCAGAGAAAGAAAGGAAAGAAAGGAGAAAAGCCGCAAAGGTTTCTGTGATTTAACAAGGCCATTGTGGGATATATGAAAGAAACTGAGGAACCCACGGGCTGACTTTGATGTGGAGCCTTTGAGACGCTGAGCAGGGAGAAGCAGCCCTGACCCAGGCGATGAAAGGGGCGAGCAGGGCTGGGCACAGCGGGCCGGGGCTCGGTCTGCCGGCGGTGCCAGCCCCGAGCACGGCTCGGCCCGGGCTGGAGCATGGGCTGGGGGTGCCAGAGCTGCCCGATCCTTCCGCTGGGAGCAGGGAGGGATCACAGCGCGCCCGGGAGGCGCAGGGACCGCGGGGAGCGCCGGGCTGCGGAACGGCCGGGGATGAGCCCAGACAGGGAACGGCCCCGCGGGAGGCACGGCTGCCCGCACCCAGGGGGGTACTCACAGGATACACACAGCGAGGGGGGTACTCACAGGATACACACAGAGAGGGGGGTACTCACAGGATACACACAGAGAGGGGGGTACTCACAGGATAAACACAGCGAGGGGTGGTACTCACAGGATACACAGCGAGGTGTGGTACTCACAGGATACACACAGTGTGGAGTGGTACTCACAGGATACACAGCGAGGTGTGGTACTCACAGGATACACACAGTGTGGAGTGGTACTCACAGGATACACAGCGAGGGGTGGTACTCACAGGATACACACAGCGTGGAGTGGTACTCACAGGATACACACAGCGAGGGGCGTACTCACAGGATACCCACAGCGAGGGGGGTACTCACAGGATACACACAGCGTGGAGTGGTACTCACAGGATACACAGCGAGGTGTGGTACTCACAGGATACACACAGCGTTGAGTGGTACTCACAGGATACACAGCGAGGTGTGGTACTCACAGGATACACAGAGCGAGGGGTGGTACTCACAGGATACAAGTCACAGTCAGGGATGGTACTCACAGGATACACACAGCGAGGGCGGGTACTCACAGGATACAAGTCACAGTCAGGGATGGTACTCACAGGATACACACAGCGAGGGGCGGTACTCACAGGATACACACAGTGACGGGGGTACTCACAGGATACACACAGCGAGGGCGGGTACTCACAGGATACACACAGCGAGGGTGGGTACTCACAGCATACACACAGTGACGGGGGTACTCACAGGATACACACAGCGGGCAGTAGTACTCACAGGATACACACAGCGAGGGGGGGTACTCACAGGATGCACACAGCGAGGGGCGGTACTCACAGGATACAATGCACACAGCGCAGAGTGGTTCTCAAGGGATTCACACAGGAGGGGTGGTGTGTGAATCCCAGGATACAATGCACACGGGGAGGTGTGGTACTCAAGGGATGCGCACAGTGAGGGGGGGGTTCTCGCAGGATACAGCACAATAGGAGGTGTGCTACTCACAGCATACAGCACACACAGGAGATGTGGTACTCAAGGGACGCACACAGGAGGTGTGGTACTCACAGGATACAATGCACACAGCGAGGTGTGGTACTCACAGGATACACACAGCAAGGGGTGGTGCTCACAGGATGCACACAGGAGGGGTGGTACTCACAGGATGCACACAGCGAGGGGTGGCACTCACAGGATACACACAGCCAGGGGTGGTACTTACAGGATGCACACAGCAAGGGGTGCTACTCACAGGATACACACAGCAAGGGGTGGTACTCACAGGATACACACAGCGAGGTGTGGTACTCAAGGGATGCACACAGCAAGGGGTGGCACTCACAGGATACAATGCACACAGGAGGTGTGGTACTCACAGTATGCATACAGGAGGTGCAGTACTCAGATGATGCACACAGGAGGTGTGGTACTCACAGGATGCACATAGGGAGGTGCATACCTCTCACTGTACGCAGTGAGTTGCATTACTCACAATGCACAGCACACAGTGAGGTGCATTACTTAGAAGATACACCGCGTGCAGCGAGGTACATTACTCATAGCATGCACTGCATGCAGTGTGCTGCATTACTCACAGGATGCATCACTCCCATGATGTATTACTCCCAGGATGTATTACTCTGGGGATGCATTACTCCCAGGACGCATTACTCACAGGCTGCACTGCATGCAGTGGGCTGCATTACTCACAGGATGCATTACTCTGGGGATACATTACTCCCAGGCTGCACTGCATGCAATGTGCTGCATAACTCCCAGGATGCATTACTCCCAGGCTGCACTACATGCAGTGTGCTGCATTACTCCCAGGATACACACAGTGAGATGCATCACTCTGAGGTTACATTGCACGCAGAAGGTGACATTACTCATAGTAACACAGTGGGGTGCATTACTCCCAGGATGCATCACTCCCAGGATGTGCTGTATACAGTGTGCTGCATTACTCCCAGGATGCATTGAGCCGCAAGGCGTGTTACTCACAGGTTACACTGCACAAATGGAGGCGTTTCTCCCAGGATGCACCCCGGAGTGAGAGGCAGGACCCCCTGTGGGTGCCACGGGGACCCTGGAGGCGGTGCCAGCCCCCAGAGCCAGTGCTGGCCGGGCACGGTGCCCATGGAATGCCAGAGGGCACTGCTGGGACACAGCCCTGGCCCTTCTGAGCCCAGCCCTTGCTCATGGCAGCCTAAAGGACACACGGACACGCTGGGGAGGCAGCAAAAAGCAAAAGCAAAAAGCCCCGAGGATGCTGAAGGGATTGGAGGCTCCTTGTGGAGAGAGGCTGGGAGAGCTGGGCTGCTCCAGCTGGAGAAGGCTCTGGGGTACTCCCAGTGTGGGGGAATCCTGGAGGGAGGGTGCAGAGCAGAACCAGCCTCAGGTGGGATGAACTGGGAGAATCCTCCTCCAGCACTGCTAAGGGTGAGAGACCAGGGCACAGAACAAAGGGTCCAGAAAATCCCAAAAAATGGGAAAGGGTGGGAAATCTCAACTGGGAAATCTCAACAGAACCTGGGGCTTCAGCTCACTCTGCTGGAGCTGAACTGTTAACTTGGAAGATGTTTTATTCCTAGTCCTCCCTGAAGTCTAATTTCCAGATGAGTGGTATGGGTAGACACCTTTCAGTCCAACTTCCAACCCTGCTGTCCCACAGGAACTCTCCAGATGGCCACTCAACTCCCACCAAGACCAGGAGGGGAGGCCTTGGGGTGGATGCAAGAACAATAAAACTAGTCTTTACACCTCCTCTCAGCATCTGCAGTTTATGCATATTTTTTAAAATGCATTAAATAATTTAAAAAAATTATTTAAAATAATTTTTTAAAAATATTTTAAATTATTACCCCACCTATTGGTTTTTGGAACCCAAGGAAACCTGCAGCACAAAGGCACCCTGTGCTGTTAATTCTGCAGCTGAGTTAGTCCCGTGTGGCTCTGGGCCACTCAGGCTTGCTGAGGTGAGCCCCAAGCAGGACATCTGCACACAGGGCTGGGCTGGCAAAGCCCCAGGGAAACAGCAGAAAATCACAGAATGTCAGACTGGTTGGGGCAGGGAGGAATCTCTGGAAATCATTTGGATTTCTGGAGGCCATTCAGTCCAATGTCCCCTGTCATTGTTGCCCAGGACAATTTCCAGATTACTTTTGGTTACTTCCAAGGATGGAGATTCCACAATTTCCCTGGCCAGCTGTTCAGTGCAAAGTGCCAAGTCTTGTCATTGGCAGGGAGGAATCCAGAGTGGGAGCCCAGGAGTGCCCAGGTGCAGCTCTGGCTGCATTGAACCCCTTGGGGGCTGCAATCCCATGGCTGCAGTGCAGGTTGGACTGGACCCATGGCATGCAGCTGCCTGTGGCTGAGGGTGATCCCAGGAATAAAACATCCCAGGCCCAGCTCCAGGAGTCTGTGTGTGACACCAGGATCAGAGCTGCCACCTCACTGCCCAAAGCCACCAGCTGTGGGCTTTGGGTATCCATTAGCACCAAGGTGATGGGGATAAATGGGAACAACACTGGGATAAAAACATGGCAGCAAGGCATCCCCAGGAGCCCCAGCCCCATGACAGGGAAGTTCAGAAGTTCAGGAGCATGGCTGGCAGGGAAACATGTTGGAAAATATAGACCTTAATTACAATGACCACGTGTGACCCTGCCTTTGCTGAAGTGCCCCTCAGGCAGGGGCAGTGCAGCCCTGGCAGCCCTGGCAGCAGGGACGGAGCAGCAGCAGTGAGGGCCAGGGCTGCAGGCACAGCTCCCCACTAAAAACCCCCCTTCAGTCCTTTGGGGATGAAAGTCCCCCAGGCTGCAGGTCTGTCTCCAGGGGAAGAGCTGGAGTAGCAGGGGCTTTGCATGAAAATGTGTCAGGAAACACAGGGAGAGAAGATTTCACCGGCAGAGCATGAGCAGGAAGCCACAGGGGAAATTTGTTGAGATAAGTGCCTGATTTTCAGGTACTTACACAGAATTTCTGTGGTGCCTCTAGCAGTGACTTTAACTTACAGTTTGATTATGTGAGAGACAGCAAGGCTGGAAATAACATATTCATAGAAACATAGGATGGTTTGGGTTGGAAGGATCCTTAAAGCCCATCCAGTTCCTGGGCAGGGACACCCCAGGTGGCTCAGAGCCCCATCCAGCCTGGCCTTGGACACTTTCAGGGATGGGGCAGCCACAGCTGCTCTGGGTAACTCCTTGTAAAAGTAAAACCAAAGAAATCATCAGTGCCAAGTCCTGAGCTGGGAAAAATCAGCTGTGGGAAGTACCAGCCTCTGCAGCAGCCAGGCAGAGCCAGGGCTGAGCCATGGGCAGGACCCCAGGGTGCTCTGATGATGATGCTCAGCAGCCTCTGCACTCACAGAAAGCTCCAGTAAACATTAATATTGATTACCAATTTACAAATGACCAAAGGGCATGGGCTGAAACCCAGCACTGGCAAAACCTCTGCTCTCAGCTATCACAGCTCCCTCACATTCCCCACGAGACCAGCCCAGACCCTGGCAGCACTGGGATGTGCTGGGCAGCTCCAGACTCCATCTGCACAGTGAATTATCTGTGAGGTACCTTCCACATCCTCACTGAGTCCCTTGCAGAGGGGGTGCTTATAAATAAATTAACTCCTTGCAGCTCTGAGGCATCTGACAGCAAATCCTCCTCTTTTCCACATTGTCTAGGGTTTGGTAAGGCAGCATAAAACTTTATTGCCTTAACAAATTATTTTGTATGATCTAAGGTGCCCTGGGTCTGAAATTCACCTGTCACAAGAAGAAAACCCACAATTATGTCACCCTCCTGTCTGCAGCATGCAATTTATCCAGCAAACTGATCTCCTTTTGTCTTAGGCTGCTGCTTGCCAAAGTGCCTTTGGAACTGGTTTCCTATGGGAAATGGCTTGATGAGTTTGTTAGGAGAACAGTTTCCTCCGCTGAGTGAGCTGATTCCTGTCTAAATCTTTTCCCTTGACTGAGACAGATTTTATTAAGCCATGAGGCACTTCTGAGCTCCGTGGTGAATATTAGAGCTTGTGCAAGAAGGGGTGGGAGGGACTCGATGCAAGAAGCACAGCGGGGTCTGGGGAATGTTCAGGTTAAACAGGTGTTTAAAGGGCCTGTACAGGAGGGAGGGGATCTTGAAGCTCTGTGCAAACACAGTGCAGGTGGACAATGAGCAGGAAGGGTCAGGAGGAGCAGCAGCACTCCCAGACAGTGAAGGCTCCAGCCCCTCTGCTGCCATTAGTGGTGCTGTTAAAATTCCCACAGATTCCCAGCTGACCCCAAAACCTCCAAATGTAATTGAGAGCACGTCAAAATGTTTCTGAGCAGCTTTTCTGGGCTGCCTGGGAAACACCTCACCTGGACCTGAGCAATCAGCTGGCCCTGGTGGGGCACTTGGGTAATGCCAGGTGTGAATGGATGCAGCTCCTTCCTCAGCACCGAGCTCTCTGTTGCTGCAAACAGGAATTCTCTGTCTCCCCTGCTCCCTGGTGCTGAGCCTGGCTGGCAGCACCGATGGCTGGGTGAGATATTCACTTGTTCCCAATTGCAGGTCGTTGTTCTGAGCCTCCTGCTCTTGGGTAACAGCTGAATTTGGATCTGGTGACTGTTCTGCCCCCCTCACCCCCTCCCCTCCAGGGATTTGTTCTCCCTTGGTCTCACAGTGGTGCTGAGCAGTGGGATGTCTCACCACCATCTCACCCCTGAAGGAAATTGTATCTTTTATTTTATTTTATTTTTCACTGCTGCTGAACTAAGGATCAGGGTTTGTGATGGGAACTTGTTTAGACATACTCTTTTACACCCTGTTTTTTCCTCGGTGTTTTCCCTGGCTCTTGCATGATCCTCTTGGCTGGGACTGCAGTGTTGGGAAAGAAGGAAGTGTTTCACAATAAGGAACATCTGAGTCAGTGGGAAAGACTGAGGTGGCCTTTATCAGAGTGCTCTGCCCTGTCCTGAAAATGAGTTCCCAGATGCCTCAAGCCCAGGTGAAAGCACCTTGTGACAGGTCAGTGTTTTCCCACTCCAGGAAGGAAGCTCAGCACAGAGGCAAAAATCACAGTTGGCTCCCATTGAACTGGGTGAGCAGCTGGTGAGCAGCTGTGGTCAGGCATCATTGTGTGTCCAAAATCACCCAGCACAGAGAAAATGGTACTTGGGGCAGAAGCAAAGAGTCAGAAAATCACAGAGTCAGAAAATCACAGAATCCCAGACTGGTTTGCTTGGAAGGGACCTCAAAGTGAATCTCATTCCAATCCCTGCCATGGCAGGGACACCTTCCACTGTCCCAGGTGCTCCCAGCCCTGTCCAGCCTGGCCTTGGGCACTGCCAGGGATCCAGGGGCAGCCACAGCTGCTCTGGGCACCCTGTGCCAGGATGGGGAACATTCAAGGTGGCAGTCCCAGGGTGAAGCCAGACTGGCATTACTGATATTCTGTGATTACATCCTTCAGCCCCCTCACCACTGTGCACCACTGTGGGAGGATTTAGTGACATAACTGGGGCTCAGCTCTTCCATTGGGGGCTTCCCACAACAGCTTCTTCCTCCTTCAGAGAGCACTGTGCTCCTTGTTCTGGCTACTGGGATTATTCCACAAGTAAGGAGTAAGTCCAGAGAGGGAAGGGGGACATGAGGTGAGAGCTGGAACTCCTCTGCTATGAGGAAAGGCTGGGAGAGCTGGGGGTGTTCAGCCTGGAGAGGAGAAGGCTCCAGGGAGAGCTCAGAGCCCCTGCCAGGGCCTAAAGGGGCTCCAGGAGAGCTGGAGAGGGACTGGGGACAAGGGATGGAGGGACAGGACACAGGGAATGGCTTCAAATGGACACAGGGAAGGGTTAGGTGGGATGTTGGGAAGGAATTCTTGGCTGTGAGGGTGCTGAGGCCCTGGCACAGGGTGCCCAGAGCAGCTGTGGCTGCCCCTGGATCCCTGGCAGTGCCCAAGGCCAGGCTGGACAGGACCTGGAGCACCCTGGGCTATGGAGGGTGTCCCTGCCACGACAGGGGGTGGGATGAGAGGGTTTTAAATCCCTTCCCACTCAAACCATTCTGTCATTCCATGGATTCTGTGAGTTCCTTCCATCAGTGCTGCTCTGGTAAGGGCATTTTCCACATCAGGCCCTCCTGGGCTGCCTCTTGCCACAGCCACTGGGCTTAGCCAGGAATGTCTGTGAGTGATGCCCTGCTGGGACAGGCCTTGGCTGCTGGCTGGGCACTGCTCTGTGCCAGTGCAACATCTGGGGCACTGGAATTCTCTCTCTGGAGGAGACAGGGGGTGGTTGGAGCCTGTGGACAGGGTAGTTGGAGCCTCTGGACCGGGTATTTGGGTGGGTGCCATAGCCTGTCCCTGCAGCTGAACTCCACTCACTCCTTGGTTCCCTCTGGCCCTGGGGAGAGAAAGGAAGGTACAGCAGAGCAGGAACCAAAGCTGCATTTGCCTGTAATTTAATCACAGCACTGCTGAATCTCCTACCACCATCAGCTCCCTTGCCCTTTTTGTACAAATGAAACAAAGCAGAACACGCTGGATCTTGCAGGAAGGAGGCCTCAGATGCCCAGAGTCCTGTGCTCAGGGGTGCAGAGAGAGGATTGTATGGATCACCACAGCCCCACTTCATCACCAGGGAACCCCAAGCCATCCTGGAACCCCAGGATAGGTTTTCTCCAGTGATGGACACGGTGGTGAGGGCACACATGAAGCCCTGCTGAGCTCGGGTGAGCAGACCCCAGGGAGCTGAGCACTGCTGGAGCTTTGGGAAGCACAATTAAACACCTCCAGGCCTGTGACTTACAGTCTTTGGCCCCTTCACAAGCTACCAACTTATCACAGAAAATGATGTGTCATCCTCAGGTCTCAACTTGTCCCTTCCTGCTGCCTGCAGACACAGATTTTTGGCAGTGTTTCCCTCCTTCACAAGCCCTCTGTCTCTCTCCCTGCTCCCCAAGTTCCTTGTTTCCCATCTCTCCCATAAGACACTTGCTGTCCGCAGATAAAGGCAAATAGGAGCTTGGAATTGGGATTTTTTGCTCTTTTTAATTTTTTTTTTTCCCCTAGGGGCTGAGTCCTTCCCCCTGTGCTGCCAGGGAGCTGCAGACCAGCCAGCCAGGCCTTCCCCCAAGCCCTGGGGAGCTCTGGGGCTGCTCTCCCCTCACACAGCTGCAGAAATACATCTTCCCTGGGATTCACATGCAAGCTGGGACAGGCACCCCCTGGTTCAGGGAAGAGGGACAGAGCTCTTGAGGCAGGAAATCTCTCCGTTCAGCCATGCAAAGCAGCCCTGAGGAGCTTTTGCAGGAATGCAGGAGAAAGGTTCTGTCCCACAAGGGAAGAGTCTGGACTGACTGTGGTGAGTGTGCCAAAACTCAGTGAGAAACTGTCAGGAAGCAGAAAGGGGTCTGATTTAATTTAACTTTCCAGGGGAGCTGATCTTGCCCCCCTGCATCCTCACATGCACATGTACAAACACCAGGATTGTACTTGTGTGCCTGGGTGGGGCACACTGCAATAAATTGGTATCCAAAATCCATTTTCCACACTAATGCAGGCACGCAGGGAGGCACTGTCAGGACACAGCAGCTTTCCAGATGCAGCACAGAAAGGGTGTCAGCTGCTGTGTCCTGACAGTCCCTCCCTGGGTGCTCGTGATTGTCAAGGATAAGAGGCTTTTGGGCAGTAGTTTTGACCCAGAAGTCAACATTTATTGCAGTGTGATCTTTTGCTTTGGACTTTTTCTTGCCTCACCCTCAGTAAGTCTTAAGTGAGATTGATTTCTGTTGCCTATGTTTCCTTGTTTGGGCCCCTGGTGGATGTGGTGTGTTTGTTGGGATAACGTGATGAGAAATAGCACAGATGCTGTGGTGTTTGTCTGCCAGAGCTGCTGGGGGACAAGTTTCTGCTGCCAAGTCACCTGGGCCTTGGGCTTCGTACAAGCAGCACTCTCCTCTTGTGCTGTCACTCACGTCCCCTCAGTCAGCCTGTGCTCACCTGGAGACAGCCCCCACAGTTCTGAGAGCCCAGGGAGGGTGAGCACCACGGTGCTGGTGCATCTCACAGAGTCAGGGAATTATTATTAGGGCTGGAAAAAACCTCCGAGATCATCAAGGCCAAACTTCACACCACTTAACTCCTGTTGGGGAAGGTGAAACAGGAAAGCCTTATAAATATGATTGTCTGGCAAAAGATTTTGAGAATATGGAAACTATAAGCGAGATTGAAATGAAAGCAAGCTTTGAGATCCCTTAGTTAATGAACAACTGGAAAACAATGGTGTGGCTGGCTGAAGGTAATCCCCTTTTGATGGAACAACACCCTCTGCTTGCAGACAGGCCCAAGGCTCAGAGCAGACCCTGCAGCTTGGCAGAAGGCACCCAAAGAGGAGTTTTTAGGGTTTAAAATGTAACACAGTGTGGTAATGTAATGATTCTTATGGGCTGTATGGAAATGCTGTAGGATTTGTATCTTGTACTAGATTGGTTAGTGAGAATTAGAATATTCAGCACAGAAGGAGATTTATGGTATTGTAACGGGAACCTCACTCTCTTACCCCCTCACCCTCTCTGCCCCTCTCCTCTCACTCCTGCTCCAGCTGTGTTTGGCAGCTCCCAGCAGGTCCCTGCACTTGGCCCTTTGCAATAAACCCCAAGTTTCTGACCTGGCTGCAGAGATCTCTGGTCTCTGTCTGTCCCCACCGTCCAACCCCCCAACACTCCTACAAACTCCCATGGCCACCAAACCACAAGTTTTTGAACACTTCCAGAGATTGTGACTCCACCTGGGCAGCCTGTGCCAGCGCCTGGGCACCCTTTCAGTGAAAGATCTTTCCTTGGTATCCAACCATTTCCTCTTGTTCCTTGGGAACAGAGCCCAGCCAAGCCCCCACCCCCAGCTCTTCTCTCCTGCCAGGGAGTTGTGGAGACCCAGAAGATCCCCCCTGAGCCTCTTTTACTCCAAGCTCAACAACCCCAGAAGGAAATATTTAATTTGAAGAGCAGCCTCTCAATTTTCTTGGCTCACCTGTGAGCCCCAGACCACACCGGGGGAATCCCTGCTCAGCCCCTGCCTGGCTGGATTTTGTCATACACCAGAGTTTCATGAGAAGCTTTTGGTTCTCTGTGACTTTTGAGAACAACTTTGACAAAGGCTTTTGAAAGACTCAGTAAATTGCATCCTTCAAAACTGCTTTGCTGACACACTTAAAGCGGGCCGAGGAACACAATTTTCCTTTAAAGAGGACATGCTGGGTTCTCTGTCTTATGTGCCATAACCAGTAATGAAAGTCAAGCACATCCCCTGCACACTCCCAGGCTTGTTTAACCCTTCTTGCTGCACTGCCTGCTGTGAGGTGCACAAGGCAAGGCAGCAAACTACTGAAAACCTGAGCAAATCTGCAGGTGAAATGAGAAAAAAAGGCCAAATCCAAAAAGTCTGATTCCAGAGAAGCAGGAGGAATGGCTTTTGAGGGGTGAGTAGGGCTTTTCTTCTTGGCTGGAGATCATATTTACAGTTTGCCCTCCTAGAGTTTTAAAAACAGCAGAGTAAATTGCTAATTAAAAGATACAGCTTGACAAACCAACTCTAAACATCAGTTATATATTGTTTGTAGCTAAAACTCAAGTATTTAACACTAGGATCAGTAGATAACTGATCCATCAGGATCATCCCACTCCAGCCTCAGCTTCTCCAAGAGCCTGAGCTCTCCTTGCTCAGAACTCCCCTGGCTCAGAAGGAAATCCTGGCTCAGAGGGCCTCACCTCTTTGTGCTGACATTTATTTACATGCCAAGTTTGGAGCAATCTTCAGGTTTTCCTCAGGAGTTTGATTACACAACTCAGGTACTTGATTAGATTGGTGGTTTGCAGTTAATAGTGAGCACAGCTACAAATAATGAAATATTTCACCTGTGACTTAAAAAAAAACCCAAAAATACCATCTCCTGGCATGGCAACAACGTTCTATAAGGGGGGAAATGGGAGAACATCCCCATCTCTGTCCCACTGACTCCAAACAGTCCTCTGCTGGTTGCTGGAGGAGATTTTCCCTCTCATGGGTTGTCATGAACAAGCTGTGTCCAGGTGCTTGGAAAGGCTCCTGCCTCTTCCCTGCTGCCCATCAATCAGTGTAAGGACATCCTGCCCTGCACTGAGGTGGCAAACTGTAAGAGCCCAAATGAGGGATGCAGGGCTCCAGGCAGCTCTTTAAAATGCAGTTTATTGTATCCAAGGTGTTACAGCAGTCAGGGTTGTGGGTGACAGAGCTGTGCCTACAGCTGTCAGCTCCAGCTGCAGGCAGGCCTGGACACCCTTTGGTTTTGGTTACATTGCATTATATACTTTTCTTTGCTGTGCATCTTAATGCAGTAGAACCAATCTATACCTTAACTATTGTCTCTAGCCTATCATAACTACTATAATTACCATATTCATGTTACTGTTCTCCAATCACTAAAAGTTAGTACATTACAGTTTAAGCCAGAAGTTGTTTTTCAGTTTTCTTTCAGTGGAACATTCTGAGACCTTTTTTCTACTTGCAACATTTGCTGAGTTGTTTGCCTGTACTATCTTTCTGCTTGGTAAAAAACATCTTCTTGTTTGAGGTGGGTTTATCCTTTTCTCTAAGGCATAAAAACCTCTTCTAACTAACACACCCTTTGCCTCCTTGGTTATCCAGTAAGACTGGCTCAGCAATTCTTTTCTTCTATATCACAACTTGCTTCCATCTCTATGCCTTCATCAGACTCTACATTCAAAAATCTTTCTGCTAAGCACACATATCTATGAGACTTCTTTGTCAAACTTTCATCCTCCCCAACAGCAAACAACTGGGACAATGCCTCACCAGAGAGAGCAGATCCACATGGAATGCATTCTATCTTCCCAAAGCCTGGCCAGCATGGCTGGGCAAAGCCCATGCCCCAGACCTGGGCTCACTCTGGAGGGAAGGGCTGGGGGTGCCTGGCAAACCCATCTCCTGCCAGGACAAGCAATCCCAAAGGCAGGGAGCCCAGAGCCACAGGCCATGTTCAGTGCTCCCAGGAGGGGAAGAGTCAGACTCCAGCCAGGAAGGGCATCCAGCAGGTGGGGGACTCAGTTAAGTGGAAGGGAAGCAGTGGAATGGAAAGAACTGGAGTAACTTGAAGGTGGTAGAACAGAAGACTAATGTCAGGACAGACATGGAATCATGGAATATATAATAATGGAATATCCTGAGCTGGAAAGGACCCACAAGGAACATCCGGTCCAACCCCTGCCCCTGCACAGACACCCCAACAATCCCACCCTGGGCGTCTCTGGGAGCTCTGTCCCAATGCTCCTGGAGCTCTGGCAGCCTTGGGGCCGTGCCCATTCCCTGGGGAGCCTGGGCAGTGCCAGCACCCTCTGGGGAAGAGCCTTTCCCTGATATCCAACCTAAACCCCTCTGACACAGCCTGGACACCAGTGATTTAAAAATCTTGGGTTAAAGACTGTTCCATGAACAATCCCTAAGGAAGGGCAGTGGGCACAGTCAGACTGGAGTTTGATTAACCTCAGGGGACAATCTGAGCACCCCAGGGCTAGTTCAGTAACTCCATGTGCTCTCTGGGTGACAATTCAGGTGCAGCCCCATTATGGTTGTAGGCAACACCAGGGATGAAGCAGCTGGCACAGGAATGGCCGAGCTCTAGCCCAGAAGAACCTCAACAAACTTCAGATCTGGGCCAAGGGGAGCCTCTCAAACTGCCCTGGGCCAGGGCAGGGTAACCCTGGCCAGCAGTGCAGCCAGGGAAGGAACGGATCAGCCTGCTGGGAAGGACCAGGAGGACAGATGGAACATGAGTCAACAGTGCACTCTCATGGCAAACCAGGGAAACCACAAACTGGGCTTCACGAGGACTGGGACCAGAAGGGAGGAGTTCCAGTTCCTCTCCTCAGTGCTGGGATCCCCTGTTCTTGTCCATCTCCCAAGGCCCCTTCTCCACCCTGAACAAGAGGGTGTGACAGAAGCACACAGGAGATGTGGCAGGGGATGGCTGAGGTGTCAGGGGATGGCTGAGGTGCCAGGGGATGGGTGAGCTATCAGGGGATGGCTGAGCTGCCAGGGCTCTGCCTCGTGGCCCTGCACAGGTGGAAGGAGTTGGTTTGTGCTGTCACACAAAGCTGATGCTGAGATCCTGGAGATCACAGATCACAAACTGTTGGACGGCACTTAGAGAATGACACCAAGGAGACAACAAGGTGGGATATGAGGGGAAAATGCCAACACAGCATTAGCTCTCACTCCATCAGGTCCCAGAGTGAAATGAGAAAAAGAAGGCCAAATGCAAAAAAGTCTGATTCCAGAGAAGCAGGAGGAATGGGTTTTGAGGGGTGAGTAGGGCTTTTTTTCTTGGCTAGAGATCATATTTACAGTTTGCCCTCCTAGGGTTTTGAAAACAGCAGAGTAAATTGCTAATTAAAAGATACAGGCACAGGAATGGCAGAGCTCTAGCCCAGAAGAACCTCAACAAACTTCACATCTGGGCCAAGGGGAACCTCTCAAACGTTTCCCAAAATATCTGCTGTTCCCCAGAGTCCCAGTGCTCCCTGCAGAATGAGCATTCCCCCACCATGCTCTTCCATCCAACTCCCTCATCCTCACAGCAAAGAGCTCCCAGGATAATTGTCCCTCAACATTAAATTGTGTGGAATTCTGTTTACCTAAAACTTCTCACCAAGCAGATGTCAGTATTGAGACCTGCTCCTCCAGGAAAGGAAATGAAAAGTGGAGCATATTAACATCAGTCTGTGAACCGTCAGTGTTGTGCAAATTGGACAGCTAAAGGTACAGTTTGGGATATTGCCTGCTTTGTGCACAACTGAGGGAATAATTTATGATAACAATTTTCATATAATGTAAAAAAAAGAAGAATAGATCACCATAGTAGCTGAGAGTGGAAGGGAGGTGGGAAAAGCAATAGAAATGGAAGAAAATGAATTAACCAGTAGCTGAATTTTTTTCACATTTGTGTATCTGCAAAAAAGAAAACTAAAGTAGAAAATTTGACTCATTCAGAGCAGACAATGTTTTGCTTGTTCTTAAAGGCATCTCAGGGAATGAATGCAAACTGAGAGGGAGATGTATGCAAATTCATGCAAATTCATCTGCAAATCAGCACATACCATCAGTCTCTTGGCACATTCCCAGCGTCTCTGTGCTGGAGCCGGAGGGACTGAGGAGGGACTGAGCAGGATGAGGGGCTGTGGAAGTGTTGTGGTCCCTCCCAGCAGGACCCAGAGCCCTGGGACAAGGCTGGCTGCACTGGGGCTGTTTTCCTGCTGCCCTTTTCTCCCTCCTGCACCATCAGCACCTCCTCCCTCTGTCCAGGGCCACAGGGGAAGGCTGGAGCACGGGAACCAGGCAGGGACTGACACCTGCAATTCAATTTGCTGACCATCATCCTTCCTCCTCCATTAATTTTACCCTCTGAGGGAACAGAAATCTTCTGTATTTTGGCTTCTCCAAGCCCTGCTCAGAAGTGTCTGTGTTTTGATTCTCACGCTCACGTTTCCTTGTACTTTAGATTTCTCTGCATTTAAGGATTCACCTCTTCTGTTTGCCAGCATCATTCCTCACACCCACACAAAGAAATGCTCATAGTTGTTTATTCTTTGCTTTTCTTCCCAGATCACTTTTTAAAAAATATTCTGTCAGAATGAAACATTTATGAGTGTTCTTCATTATGGGCTTCATCCTTATCTCCTGAGACCAGTGGTCCTTACTGACATCCAAACAGTAGGATTAAATTATTTCTCTTTCTTCCAAAGGAAAATAACAATTTATTGTGAGCTTTTTGGGTATTTTGTAGGGGATTTTTTTTTCTTCCTTCTGCTTTGTTGAAGCAGCTTTGTATGAATTGTTCTGGGAAAGTGAAGTATTAAAATGTATTAAGTTACTCATCATTTACCAATACATCAAATCCACCAAGACACATTTTTTTTGGCAGTGTCTGTCAGTACCAACACCAGCTTTGAAGACCATCTGAACATCTTCCCAATCCTTTCTACCATCCCACCCTTACCTGTGGTGCTCCTCACCTGCAGAATTTTGTCTTTTAGGACAGGAAAAGGGACTGGGAGTAGCACAGGGCAGAAACCAAGATTTATAGTTGCAGTCAAATGTTGGACTTGACAATCTTGGAGGTATTTTCATACCTTAATAATTCTGTGGTTCTATAAAATAAGAAGAACATTTTTAGGGCCATATTTTTATATAGCCCCATATACATATATTTTATATATGTATTTTATATTTTTAGGACTATATTTTAAATAAATATTCTGTCATGCATTTAGGAGCTCCACAAATAAAAGAATAAGGTGCATCTGGGTTTATGTGTAGAATCAATTGTCAGAAGAGTTTGTCCAGAGAGACTGTGGAGTCTCTGCCCTTGGAGGTTTTGGAGGCAGAATTGGAAAAAGCCCTGAGAAGTCCTTTCTGACCTCACATCTGACCCTGCTTTGAGGTGGAGGTTGGAGCAGAGACATCCTCAAGTCCCTCCAACCAATTACCCCATAAATTTGTGAATAGGAATATTTCCCCAGGCAAGCTGTACTCGAGCTTATGGAACGTGTGATCTGAAGGTGAATTCCCCACAGCTCAAAGATTTAGTCCAACACTGTTCCTCCGCCACAAACCCATGGACAATCACCCTCAAAGATCCCAGTGGGCCCAAAAATCCCAATCCCAGCCCAATGTTGTTGGGGAGACTTTGTTCTTTGGATGGCACAGACATGAACCCCAGTCCTGTGTCCCCTGGCACTCGAGGCTGCCCATGGGTGCCAAGGGAAGGTGTCAGCCAGGCTCTCCTGGTGGCTCACCTGTGGCTTGGACCAAATTATTTTTAAGTCTGTTCCATCTTTGTAAATGCCTCTGAGCTCCCAAATCAAGAGCCAAATCCTCCCTATTCCTGCCCCATCCTGTGATATTGATACAGCCTGGAAGTGCCTGGAAGGGGAGTGCAGATCCAACCCCCCTGCACTGTGTGTCATGGGATCACAGACTGCTCAGGGCTGGAAAGAGCCCTGCTTCCAGCCCCCCTGCATGGGCAGGGATGCCAACACTGCATCAGGTTGCCCAGATTTATGATCCAGGTACAGCTATTTATGGATGATGGAGGGTCACAAATGTATCAGCGATGTTTAAATTAAAGGATCCTATTCCTTCACCTCCCCTTCCCTGTACTGGTTTTGTTCAGAACTGCACAGCTTCCATTTAAACGTGCTGTTCAGCTTCTTCCATCTGGTAGTTTCTGGGATATTATTTCCAAACCAAAGCCAGGCTGGATGGGGCTTGGCACAGCCTGGTCTAGTGGAAATTGTCCTTGCCCTGGGCAGGCTGTGGATCCCTTTAGGATCCCTCCCAGCCCAAACAACTCTGATTTTAGGATTTGATGATATTTGAAGTTACCTGCCAACCCAGGCTGTGATTCAATGACCCCCAGTCAGACTCTGTGGAAGACCCAGCTCCAAGTGCTGCAGACATCTGGGAAGATCTGTCCTCCATGGCTGAGGATTAGCCTGGTACTGGGCTCCTCTTTACTCTGCACCCAGAGTCAAGGGTGCACTTCCTACATTTCTGATATTTCTAACATGTGCAAACAATAAACAGCTTGGCGTGGACAGGCTGGAGTTACACTTCCCCTGTTAGACAGGTGAAGCACAAGGAATCAGTGGGAGGCTCACAAACACTCCATATGCTGTTTCTGAGGGTTTGGACATGGTATCAACACCTTTACTGCCTTAGGAGAGAAAGGATAACCCTGTTGAGGCTGTGAGCTCCAGGACAGCCCAGTGTGGTCAGTGGCACCCTGCGACAGGCTGCAGAGGAGCCCAGCACTGCTCTAGGACCTCAGGAGTTGATCTTCACATCTCAGCACTTCAGCCACCCTGAGTTCATGGCTTGTTTCCTTCCCATCTGCCACAAGCAGAGCAAACTCAAGAGAAAATGATAAAAAGAAATCAGCATGACCATATTTACCATAGATGAGAGCAAATGCAAGAGAAATTATTAAAAATAAGAAGTGGAAAGGGCCACATTTACCATAAAACAAGACAATTTCATTAGAATTCATAGAATTCCAGAATGGTTTGGGTTGGAAGGAATCTTAAAGCTCCTCTTGTTCCACCCCTTCCACCAGGGCAGGTTGCTCCACGCTCTCTCCAACCTCACCTCAGACACTTATGGATAGTGAAAGTCGCTCTGAAGCTTAGGGAACAGCTCAAACAGAGCCAAGGCTGGCTCGTAAGGGCTGGCTATTCCTGGCTATATCTTGGGAGCTGTGGGAAGCATCCCAGGCTCTCAGTCCTGCTGCTTGACCAGCTTGCAGTGGAACTGCTGCAAAGAGGTTTTCCTCATTTTTGATGTGTTTGTGCCCCCCCATGAGCAGCACGGGGATCTCTGGGCACCCAGCCTGCTCCTGCCCTGGCCCTGGCCCGTGGGAAGCCTGAGTGAAAGCAGGTCCATGTCACTGTGTCCCATCTGTGCCACAGGAGAGCAGGAACCTGTCGGAACTCAGCACGTCCCTCCGGGTGTCCAGAGTTACCAGGACCCCTCTGGGGAGCTCAGAGACCCCTGCACACAGCCCAGAACATCTGTGGGTTTGATTATGACCCCTGGAGCAAGTTGCCAGCTTTGTATGAGGACCTGAAAGTCAGAGAAGTTTAAATAGTATAATAATAAAATTATGACAGGGTGAAAATGTAGATTTTAGGATTTTTGGTATGGGGGTTATGGGGACAAGATGGAGGAACTTGGGGGTGTCCAGCCTTTCTTCTTCTTCTCCTTGTTCTCCATTTTCTGCAGTGATGTTGGCACTTTGGGATTGGTTTAGAGTAGAAGTGCACTGTCTAACACAGGTGATGGGTATTGGGAATTAAGGTAAATATGTTATACGTAATTTGTAGTATAAAAGGACAACACACAGAGTGCCTGTGGCTGCCTTGCTGAGCAGACCTCGGCTGGGCAGAAAGAAAATTTTATAGATAAGAATTAATAAACAACTTCAAGACTGAAAACTGAAGAGCTCTGACTTGTTCTTCAGACGTACAGGCTGAAACAGAGACACCCTGCACATCTGGGGGCAGCAATCAACAACTAAACTCCAAGAGGAGCCCTCCTCTCCTCCCTGCCTCAGTTTCATCCGTGTCCAGCAGGATGGACATGGAAAAGTGGTGTTCCCCCTCTTCCAGGCCTGGGGGGCAGGAATGCCTCTGCTTGCATGCAGGCCATCACCTGGACAGGACAATAAGATTTTCAGTCATGTCCCTGAAGGGCAGACCAATGGGACACAGAGGTCATTGGCTCTCTCATTCAGGAATTCATCTTCCTTAAGGAACCTTCCAAAGAACCAAAGTGATACAGCATCAGTTCATTGAGTATAGAATGCCCTGAGTTGGAAGGGATCCACAAGGATCATTGAGTTCAACTCCTGCCCTACAGGACAATCCCAGGAATTTCACCATGCTGGCAGAAGACCAGAAGGCTTTGTGGGTTTCCAAGACCTTACAGGAAGGAACCTTAGGTAGCCTGGTGTGACCTCAGAGCTGACACTTGTCTGAGTTGTAGGTTGGACTAAATCACTTCCTGACCTCAGGACATCCTTCCACTCTGAAGGACATCCTAGGGAAAAAAAAAAAAAAAAAAAGAAAAGCCCAGGCACAGCTCATGGAGGTGCCGTGTCTCCCCCAAGCTGTTCCAGGACATGAGTAAGTTCATCCCACTTTTTGAAGCAAAAGGAATTTTCTTTTCTGGACTTAAAAGACCATTCCTTTACTAATCTCACACCTGCAGCATTTGTCCAGAGCTGCAGCTGTAAATCTGCTGTGACAGCTCAGCACAAGGGGGAGGTCTTGTCTTACCTTCCAGTGTTCCAGAGGTGCTCAGCACACTCCTCAGAGGTGCTGGGATTTCCTAGAGTGGGTCTGGGAGCTGAAACCCCTTGCAGAAAGGTGGATGAGCACAGGAGATGCTGGGGGAACTGGGACTGGGGTCAAGGAAGAATGGGGAAGGTGAGAAGACAAACAAGAGGAGAGGATGCCTCCCCTTGTAGGTGGCAGGAGCTGAACTGCCCTTGTTTCACCCTCCTTCCTCTCTGCTTTGTGGGTTAACTGCTGGGATCTGGAGTTTGCCAGTTCCAGAGACAGTGGATCCCCTCAGCAGCACTGCTGGTCTGTTCTGGCCCTGGGACCACCCCAAACATCATCACTCCTCTGGCCCTGGGACTACCCCAAACACCATCACTCCTCTGGCCCTGCTTCCAGTACAAACTGGGCTGGCCTGCACTGTCCCTGCAGTCATTGGGCACCTTGTTTGTTCTCAACAGCAGACTTGAAAAAGCAGCTGCCTGTGCCAGCCCTGCTTCTCCAAAGGGTCTGCTGGAGACTGGGGGAAAGAGCAGCTGGATTGACCATCAGAACTCAGGGGATAAAGACAAGTTGGCCTCTTTCAGTCACTCTGAGAGGATTCACTGTCCTTCTGCCCCACGCAGCTCACTGAGCACCTGGCACCACAAGCCAGCTCCAGCTCTGGGCCTGTTCTGAGCCCTCAGCCTGCTTTTTTGCCCAGTGGGCCAGCCCTGCTCTCATGTTCACCCATGACCTGCCATCGTTTTCTCCACCGCTCAATCCCCACCCCTGCCTCCCCTGCTGCCGTGTTGTGTCCCATGTCCATACCCTGATGCTCAAGTCATGTCTTTACCCTCTGACAAAAGTCCAGCTGCACACAGTGACACATGAAGAGCTGTGTTTACCTCCAGAAATTGAAAGATTTAGATCCCTGGGCTTAACTGGCACATTGCTGTCACAGAGCTCCCTCCACAGCTGCTGGGCTCTTCACTGACCCAGGGGAGCACAGGGAGAGGCTTTGGGCTTTGCACCAAGCCCCAGAGCTGGGTTTGCACCCCTGTGGCCCACAGTGGTGTCTGGGACGTGTTCCTGTGCACGTTTAGGGCAGTGGCACCATCCTCCCAACCCGGCCGGCGCTGCCTCGTGGCGAGGCCCACAGCGCGTGAGGAGTTAATGAAAACTGCTGGATTAAAATCATTACATTGTCACTGGCAATCCCTGCTGTTAGCCACGGGAAGGGCCTCGTCTGCAGCTCCCTCACAATAAAATGAAGGGTAATTTCATCCAGTCACCTGCTGCTGACCTATTTAAAGTAGCCGGAGCAGGGCAGAGCAGGTCGCTGCTGCCTCAGCCCTTGGCAGCCGGGTGACACTGCTGGTGACACATCCTGGGGGCACCTCTGTGGGGCACAGGGCGCCCACAGCACCCTCTCAGTGTGGGCAGGGTGGTGCTGTTGGCATGGCCTCAGGCAGGCTCTGTGCCTGGGCAGGGAAGGGGCTGCACAAACACAGCTGAACCCAGCCCGGGGGTCACAGAGCCCATCCTGTGCACCCAGGGCTCCCTGTGCCTCCCTCCTCTGCCGCTGCCCAAATCCCCCCCAGCCCCTGGGGGCTGAGGGAGAGGAACCTTCCCTGTAACCATTGCCACTGGAGCTGCACCTTTCCAAACTGGGCTTTTAAGACTTGAATTAACTCTTCTTTCTTGGTTGCACAACCAAATCTCTGCAGTAGTGACCTGCATGCTGGTGTCTCTCTGGTTTGGAGGTCAGGCTGGGAGGCCCCCAGACAGCAGCTCCAGCACCCTGGATGTGCCAGAGGACAGAGCTGTGCTGAGAAGAAGCACAGCTGTGCTGAGCCCCCGCCTTGGGGTCACACTGGTCACCAGCAGGGATTGCCTGGTTGGGCTGGGTGACTTCAGGGAAACACAGAGCACAAGCCTCCCATCCACCCTATAGAGGATATTATAAGGTTATCATGTCTCTTATATTATTCAGTCTTTTTCAGCTCTTGGAGTCCCTTGGCGACTATGGGAGAAGTGCTGCTTTCATTGAAAAAATTCAGAAAGCTCTTGCAGCCCCACTGGCACAGAAAAAAAGCAGTGGATGTGATCCCAAGGGCTCCAAAAGACAAATACAGGGGGAAACACTCCTAAAACCCTCATGGCCCTAAGCCAGTCATGGGCAGGCATGAATCCACCAGAACCTTCTCTGCTGGTTGCCTCAGCCCTCTCCAGGGTTTCTCTTACCCATGCACATCTTCCCTCAGACTCCCATCTCCTCCCACCCTGGAGCCTCTCTCACCATTTTCTCTCCACCCAAGCAAACTGATATTCCCCTTTTCCACAGGCCACTCCATGGCTCCAAACTCCTCTGGTGTCACTGGAGACAGGTGGAGGAGGCAGCACAGGGGAGGCAGGAAAAAGGACTAATGGGGTGGGTGACACTGGGCACGTGCAGGGTGATGCCACCACCTGTCACAGGGACACTTGGGACCACTTCCAGTGTTAACTCATCCTGGCTGGAGAGAGTCAGGGTCTTACCCAGCTCAGCCTGATCATGTACAAAGCTCCAAAAAACCCACTGCTGGCCGTGACAGGGGTGATGGAGCTGCTGGATGGGTAGAAATAATGGACTCAATCAATTAAATAATTAATAATCCCAATCATTAAGGTTGGGAAAGCTCTCTAAGATCTCCATGCTCAACCAGCACTGCCAGGTCTGCTCCTAAACCACATCCCCAAATGCCACGTTGGCAAGGTTTTGAACCCTTGCAGGGATGGTGACTCCACCACTGCCCTGGGCAGCCTCACCACCCTTTCTATGAGGAATTTTACCTCCCATCCAACCTAAAGCTCCCATGGCACAGCTTGAGGCCATTTCCTCTACTCCTGTCACTTGTTACCTGAGAGCAGAGCTCAACCCCCCCGCTGGCTCCTCCCTCCTTAATGCATAAAAGAGCCTTTGTAGTGGCAAGCTGTGTATTTTCTTAAACTGATGGAGAAGGAAAGGGTGAGAGCCAGTGGCACAAAGATCATGGGGACAGGGCTGAGTGGAGCTGCACCAGGGCTCCCTGATGGATCCAGGGGAAGACCACTGGGATGGACAGAGCTGGAGAACTGTACCCATGAGGGAAGAACCCACCACACCTTCACCCACTGCCTGAAGGGCTGGAGAGAGGATGGAGCCAAACTTGGGTTGCAGAGAAGGGACAGTGACAATGGGAAAAGGTTGCCCAGAGCAGCTGTGGCTGCCCCTCGATCCCTGGCAGTGCCCAAGGCCACGCTGGACAGGGCTTGGAGCAGCCTGGGACAGTGGAAGGTGTCCCTGCCCATGGCAGGGGGTGGAAGATGAAATGAGCTTAAAGTCTCTTACAACCCAAACTAGTGGGGGATTTAGGGGTTCTTTATTACAGAACCTGTATGTCCCATTGTCCTGTGTGTACAATGGGACACACAGAAAAAATTCTTTAGCTTGGAAATGGACAAGCACAAGCACAGAGTGCCAAAAATCTCTGCTGCAGACAATGTGAAGTGAGTCCTGTCCTTGAAAACAGGTTTCCCTTTCTTTCGTGTGACGAAGATTAATAACTTTCAATTTTTAAAACACATAAAGGTTTCTTGTAAATGTTTCAGGTGACTCCATGAAAAAGAATTGTTAAAAAAAATTAAATTTAAAAAATATTTAAATATTAA
This sequence comes from Melospiza melodia melodia, assembly GCF_035770615.1. Classification (NCBI taxonomy): domain Eukaryota; kingdom Metazoa; phylum Chordata; class Aves; order Passeriformes; family Passerellidae; genus Melospiza; species Melospiza melodia. Next base: position 7,447,049 of record NC_086219.1, on the reverse strand, counting down.
ATATTCACACATTTAATATATTTTTACATATAAATATATATGGTTAATATTTAAATTATCAAATATTTTAAAATATTTTTAAACTCCAGTATTTTGAACCGGTAAAAACTACTCTGCTTGGCCAGGCCATGTAATTTTAACACTTTTGTGATTGTGAGTGTTTTCCTGCTTTACCTGCAATGGGAAATCATCATTTCCAAGGGCCTTTGCTGGAGGCACAAGGTGGATTACCAGACCTGTGTCCTTCGTTTAGGAATAATAGCCATTAAACTCCTTGTTGCTATGGGGCTGCAATTTCCAGAGGCGATCCCCATTATCGGAGAGCTGGCTGCTGGCAAGCAGTTAATGAGGGAGCTTTGAAATGGCTCAGTGCAAACCCAGCTCCCTGCAGGCTTCAGAGCAGCAATGAAAGAGGAGAGGGAGCCCAGGCTGGGCCCAGCTGTGAGAGCCCCGCTCTGGGCTGGGGAGGCCTCGCTGCTGCTGCAGGGACTGGAGCCAGCACAGGGGATTTTCTGCAGAGATTGATCACAGAATCACAGAATTCCAGAATGGTTTGGGTTGGAAGGGACCTTAAAGCTCATTCAGTGCCCCCCCTGCCATGGCAGGGACACCTTCCCCTGTCCCAGGTTGCTCCAAGGCCCATCCAGCCTGGCCTTGGGCACTGCCAGGGATCCAGGGGCAGCCACAGCTGCTCTGGGCACCCTGTGCCAGGGCCTCAGTGCCTCACAGCCAGGAATTCCTTCCCAATACCCCTGTCTGTCCCTGCCCCTATCCCCCCTTGCCCTGGCATTCCAGCCTTTGTCCCAAATCCTTCTCCATCTTCTTGGAGATGCTTTAGGCCCTGGAAGGGCTCTGAGGCCTCCCTGGATCCCTCTCCAGGTGAGCACCCCCACAGCTCTCCCAGCCTTCAGAGCAGTTCCTGCTCCCAGTGCCCTGAGGCAGCCTGGAGTTTTCCAGTGGCACAAAAACTGAACTTTCTCCTGTGTGTAAAAACCTGTGGATAATTAGGGAGGTTGTGGCATTCAGGACAAGTCCGTTTGCTGGAAGGGCTTTGAGGCCTCCCTGGATCCCTCTCCAGGTGAGCACCCCCACAACTCTCCCAGCCCTCAGAGCAGTTCTCTCCCAGTGCCCAGAGGCAGCCTGGAGTTTTCCAGTGGCACAAAAACTGAACTTTCTCCTGTGTGTAACAACCTGTGGATAATTAGGGAGGTTGTGGCATCCAGGACGGATCTGTTTGCCCTCTGGGTGCAGGTCCAGGAGCAGGGAGAATTTTTGTCTCAACATGTGGGCAAATTGAGAAAGATAAAAAATATGTGGTTTGTGTAAATGCATTAAATAAATGAAATGTATAGAAAGAAAATGCATATAATGAAATGTACATAATGAAATGTACTCTTGTCAGGGAGCCAGAGAGCTCCATGCTTCCTGAGGGACCACGAGCTGGGAGCCAGGGATGGTGCTGTGGGCAGAGTCAGGGATTGCCCCAGCCCCATGGCACCTGAGCAGGGGGAGCAGAGCAGCCCCAGCCCCATGGGGAGGGGAAACCCAGAGCCTCCTTCATCAGGGGGGCTGGGGATGGTGAGGCAGATCCAGCATCAATTCACACACCAGGGTCAGCACGAGTGGAACCCACAGCCAAGGAACGGGCACGGCTGCACTGGGGGCCAGCACTTACAGCAAATCCCAGGTGAGGACCAACGGCTCAGGTTGAGGGTTAAACTCAGCCCTTTGGGCCAACAGGCAGGGAGGGGAGGGAGAGGATCCAGGTGAGGCTGGCCCAGGCCATTGGTACTCCCAGGGCCTTGGCAAATCCCCCTGGAAATGAGGCATATCCAATCCTTAGCAGGGAGCAGTGTTCCTTGTTTAGTTTGATTTTATCACCAATCTGTTTTCAAAAAAAAAAACCCAAATCCTTAGGTGTTGGGGTCATGACATGTGAAAAAAAAAAGAGTAAAACCATTGTGTCTGTGTTACTTACTTTGAAGAAACCTTTGAAAACTTGTCCTGGCTGCCTCCAATATGGAATATTTCCTCTCAGGCTTCTGACTCATGTTTCCTGACTCTCTGAGCTGGGCAATGACAGCACATGGCACTGCTGGCCACCCCTCCACTGCCATCTGAGCCACCCCACTGCCACTAATCCTGGACACAGGAACGTGCAGCTGGAGCCCCTCTGCAGCTCAGCTCCATCTTTTGACTTTGAAAGCTCACTTCAACTGCACAAAACCATCAATAAAATGAACCAGCTGGTACCAGGACACAAAGGCTGACAATGGTGCCTGCCAGGACACAAAGGACACCCAGTGGGACAACAAAGTCCTGGCTGGGCTCTGCAATGTGGGGCCATGGGAGGGGGAGAGCCCCCCTCACCCCCCTCCTGGTTCAAAGGGCAGCGAGGAGAGAAGGGCAATTAGAGCTGGCAATTGCCTTCCCTCAGCACCCCCCGTGTCACTGAGAGAGACTGACAGCCCAGGGAGGAGGGGACAGTGCAGCCAGCCCTGTCCCTGGGACATGTCACTGCTCTCCTGGCATCCATCAGTGCCTGCACCCCTGAGAGCCCCCCTTGTTCTTTTCCCAATTCCTTCTTTAACTGCTCAAGCACCTGGACCCGATTCATCTGCCCAGTCTGTTTCATTTGAGGTGCTTTTTCTTCCTGCCAATAAAAAAATCTGACCGCAAAATATCCCCCTCAGTCCCCTCTAGCCAGCAGAACCAGACTTTGCCATGTTCCCTGTGTGGGGACCTGCTCTGAACCAGGGCTGGGCAGCAGCTGGGGCCTTCCTGAAGAGCTGTAGGTGCCTCTTCTGGCAGGAAAATGGCAGGAGATACTGGAGAACAGGACTGGGGGAAAGCCAAAAGGGAGACCTTTTCCTTATGTGATTGTGGAATCACAGAATCCCAGGATCGTTTTGGGTAGAAAGGATCATCTCATTTCAACCCCTGCCGTGGTTGTGGTGATGAGAGAGCCTTGGGTGAGCAGAACTACCACCCAGCTGCTCGCTTCCCCAGAAATTGGGGGAAAAGAGGGGCAAGAAAACTCACAGGCTGGGATAAGATGGGGAATTCACCAATTACTGTCACCGGTTTAAACAGACACAATTTGGGGAAATGTAATTTAATTTATTGCCTTAAAATTTGGGTGGTGGGAAACATCAAACCAGCATGTTTCCTCCTCACTCCCCAGTCCTTTCTCAGATTCAGTTTTGCTTCTTTACTCCAAACTCCCCTAATCAGCCCCCTCCAAAAAAAGTCATGCAAGGGACATTGAGGGCAGCAGGTCAAGGTCAGCACAGAGTGGTTTCTTCCTCTTGCTCCATCCTCCTCACCTTTCCTGTGCTCCAGCACAGGAACCCACAGGCTGCAGCCCTTCAGGAAAACCTCCTGCAGTGTGGTCCCTCATGGGCTGTGCTTTCATCAGGAATATCCATTTTCCCTGGAGTGGTTCCCCATGGGATGCTGTGTGAGTGTCTGCCATGGCATGGTCCCATCCGCAGCTGCAGGGAACATCTGCCCTGCTCTGAGTCCTCCTTGGGCTGCAGGGAAAATCTACAGCCCCATGGAGCCCCTCCTGCTCCACCTTGCTGCTACTCTTCCACTTCTCACTGTGCTTTTTCCTTCCTCCCATCTGGCATCTCCTCCCCTTTCTGAAATGTTTCCACAGAGGCACCATCAGCTTCACTGGTGGCTCAGCCTTGGCCACAGAGCTGATTGGGACCAGCCCCCTGAGGGGGCTCTGTTGGCTGGGACCCCCCCACTGCACACCTCACCCCCCAAATCCTTCCTGTGAAAGCCCATGTGGGATGGCTGCACCCCCAAATTCAGCCAGGGAAATGGGATGGGAGCTCAAGGAGGAGGAGGAGTTTCTGGAAGCAGGAGAGGTGTGGGGGGCCCAGCAGGTGCTGCTGGAGGGAAGGGGCTCTGTGTGGGGCAATTTCCCACACTGCTGATTTCCAAAGTCTCTGCATCAGTCACCTTAGTGCCAAAGGTTGTTTCTGGGCAGGGATGGAAAAATAATTCAGCTGGAGGGAGCCTGATGGGCATTGTGGCTCTCTGCTGCAGGACAAGCTGTGTAAAACACCTGAGAATGCAGCTTTCCTTGGCTGGCAGTGGAGGCAGATGCAGCCAGACCGGAGAGCTCAGGAGCTGGGCAGATCTTTGTGCTGATCTGCAGCTGAGTGGGGGGAGAGGCCTGAACAGCCCCCAGCCAGCTGTTTGTTTTGGTCATTCCCCATCCCACTGACTCCTGCTCAGAGCTATTCCACAGATTGTCCTTTGCAGCCTTTTGGTGTTATGAAACACAAAATCCTTTGGCTGCAGTGCCTGCCTGATGTTCCCTCCTGGCTGTGGCTCCCTGGGTCACAGGGATGCCCTGGGAGCAGGAGGGAGAGGCTGCCCTGGAAACCACAACATCATCTTATGCCCTTTCTGAGGTTTCTCTAAGCTGGGACCCAGTGAAAACCATTTAGTGGAGGCCACTCTCAGGTCCCCTCAAGGATGGGTTGAGAAATATCTGTTGTTTGGCTTAATAAGTAAGTTTTAAATCAGAATAGGTCACTTAGAGCTAAAACATTGTGTGGTTTAGCTGCTTGCTTAGCTTTCCTTTCTTGGTCTGAGTAGCTGGATTTGCAGAAGCCTCAAGTCACAAGCTCTGAACTCTCACCCAGATGTGCTTTTGGGTGGAATGGAGTTCATTTTCTCAGTAATTTTCCCTGTAGCTGGTACAGAGCTGTGTCTTGAACGCAGCAAGAGGATAAGGCCGATAACACACTGCTGTTTGAACTGTTGCTGGGCAATGCTTTCCCTAAATCAGGAAGGGTTTGGGCTCCCGAGCTCTGCTGGCTCAGGGAGTCTCAGGAAGCACAGAGCAGGAGATAAGGAGGCTCCAGCCACCAGTGGAAGCTGCAACTACACGAGATAAGAGAAGTCAATGGCCTGTGTGTGTGGAGACAGCAAGAGTCCAGTAAGGTGTGAGAAGACCCCAGACCAAAAATCACCACTGGAGGCATGAAGAGCATGTGCACAAACTGTGAGGGTAGAAAAGCCCAGGGATCTTTTTTCATGGTCCCTCTGCAGAGACACCTAGCTCAAGTTGCTCCCAATGCTGTAGTACTCATTTTTTTTTTTCTGGATGTCTGAGACTGTGCTGCAGGGAGCCAAGGGCAAAGAAATTTTTTTAACAGTTTGACATCTCAGATGGGACCTAAGACCACAGTCTGGGATCCTTTAATCTCCAAAGATCCATTACCAGCAATGTGTGAGCTCCCATGGATCTTTGGCGTGGGAGGCTTTTTAGGAATGGAATTCTCCAGTTTAGTGCTCCCATGCTGCCCCTTGCTTCCCTCTCACCCTCCATCTGTGGGTGGCTGACGAAGACAATTGGAGGCATAAACGATAAAGATGGAGGGTTGAAATAAGAACAATTTACTGGAAACAGCCATGAGATGAGAAAATAAACAGCAACAGCAACAATACTAAAGACAAAGGGTGTAAGAAACTATTCATTGGGAGAAAAAAACACCCAATAATAGACAATATCCAACCACTTCCTCAACTGAAAGGGATACCTTTCCCCCTTCTCCCAAAACAGTCCCGTTCCCTGATCCCAGCGATTCCACAAGGTGGTACAGAGCAACCTTCAGGTCCTGGTCATGCCCTTTCCAAGCTACTGCAAAAACTAACACTGTCCTGGTCAGAACCAGGACCCAGGCTCCAAAGTTAAAATTCCATCAGTGGATTTGGTGAAAACACTGGAGTTTCTTTATCCTGGGGGCTGGGGGGTTGAACCCCTCTCCTGCTGCTTCCCCAGGCACAGCCTGGTCAGCACAAGGCACACACAGAAAAGGATTTAAATCCCTCTTAATTCTGAAAATGATGGGAAAGTAGACCCAGCACTGAGAAAGGAATGCCTTTAACAGAGGGACTACAAAACTGTGGAGAGAATCTTTGGCACAGCAGCTCTATCAGAAAAGCACACAGATATTTCATATGGAGGAGACAGGCCATTTATAACCAGAGATGGAGCCCCACAGAGCAGTGGCCACCACAAGGGACCTTTGACAGCACAGACTCACATTTCTGAGGCATTGACTGGGTTCCCATGACAAAGGGATTGTTGGTAGGTGTGGGATAACTGGCCATGAGGCCACCATAAAGAACGTTGGTAGCAGGGACAGAAGAAAACCAGAGTTCCCAGAAATGGGGAATGACAGAACCATGAGGAGCCTGATATACTCTAATCACCAAAATCTAGGCACAGCTCTGGGGCACAGGAACAGGTTCCATGGGATATTTTGGGCACTGTCAGATTCTGAGATGCTATTGGAGATACTGGAAGGAAGGGATGGTAATGGGGAGAAAGCCCCACCTGTGAAGATCTGAAGAAGGAATAGGATGGCAGGATCTCCTGAGGTGCACAGTCCCCTGGATCTGGAATGTGACTGAGTGCACAACCATGCCCTCCTCCTTAGAGAGTATTTATGATGTACTTTATGTATAATATAATATAATATAATATAATATAATATAATATAATATAATATAATATAATATAATATAATATAATATAATATAATATAATATAATATAATATATCGATATAATATTATTATATGATATATGACATGACATAATATATATTATGTAATATGATATATTATATAATATTTTAAGATGATATATATTATATTATATTATATTATATTATATTATATTATATTATATTATATTATATTATATTATATTATATTATATTATATTATATTATATTATATTATATTATATTATATTATTAATATATGTTATGATTATAATAATATAATATTATATTAATATAATCGCAGTCTATTATCAACATTTCCAGTTCATACCCACATACCACACCTCCCCATTTTCCACTCTGCAGTACCACTGGAGCCAGGAAATCACCAGCAATCCTCCCTCTGGCTGCATGGCTGGACAGATGCTGTGCTGCTTGTGGAGGGGTGAGGCCTGGCCCATTAATCTGTACTCAGAGAGGCTGGCAGCTGGATTAGTGCTTCAGATGCTCTTAACATCTGCAGCTGCAGGACAGCCCCCAATTCCTCAGCTGGAAGCCGGAGGTAGCAGCAAGGCTGGTAAGAGCTCTTTTTGGGGGGTTGGGGATTGAATTGCTGCTGCCAGGTAGATGGATGATGGAGATTTTATGGCAGATTTTTTGGGAAAGATGGTGGTGGTGCTGTTTTCCTGGCACTTCCAATCGTGTCATGCTGTGGGTGGGATTCCCAAGGGTAAGGGGGTGTTGTTGGCTGTGTAGAGGGAACAGGGCAAAGGAGCCTTGCAGGGGGGCTGGAAGGACCCTGTGGAGGAGCCACAGTGAAAATGTGTCAGACCTGAAGGTCTCAAAGCCTCAGTTTCTTGTGTTTGGAGGTGAAGATGGTTGAGAGAAATGGGAGTCCCAGAGCTTAGGGCTAAACACAAGATGCTGCCAGACCAGAGGCAGAGAGAGGGAAGGTCCTGCTGAGGACTTTTGTGGCTACTGTGTTTTATCTCATAGAATGGTTTGGGTTGGAAGGGACCTTTAGGACCACCTAGGACCACCTCATTCCAACCCCCATGTCCCCTGATGTCCCCCATGACTCCAAAGCCAGTCTTGTCCCTGCAGCTCTTCTTACCTGAGCTGGGCTTTGTTACCTCTTTGCTCTGACTGCTTTTTTCCTGCACCAACTGTATTCTCTCCATCGCAGGGGTTTATAAGCCCTTTATTTGTGGGGACCAGCAGCACAGGGGATGAGAAGAGCCTCCTGAGCAGCCATGGAGGGGTTACAGCTGCGGGTAAGGATGCCCTCATGCACCTCCCACTATCCTTCAGAGTGCCTGGCAGAGAAGGCGGGAGAAATTTCAGCTCCATCTCTGTTCTGTGGGCCTGGGAGCTGGGAATGACTCCCTTGTGTGTCACTGTGGGAGAACTCCAGGAGGCTGTTCAGGATTAAGCCCAGAGAGTGCCTGAGCTCCCAGCTTAGCTCTCCGTGTCCCCTCCCCGTGAGCAGCTCCCCAGGCTGGCTGGAGGCACTCCGGGACCGGCCTTCTGCTGCTTAATCGCCTCCTGTTCAGATGTCAGGAGGAGATGAAGCTGCTATAAATAGATGGTGAAGCCCTCCTGGTTTCAGCTGTGATTCACACACATGGCACAGAAGCATTAAGAAGAATTAACATCCAATCTCTCAGGCACTTTCCTGTGCAAATGCCATGCTGTCCCTGTCACTTAAGCTCCTTTCCCAGGGGAGATCAGCAGCACTCTCTGGAGGGCCTGGATGGGCCAAATGGATGGGGAAAGCCAGAGCAGGACTCCTGGGAAGATAAACCCGGAGCAGGACCCGTGGGGAGAGAAAGGGGGCTGCTCCAGCCGGTGCCAGAGCAGCGCCTGCCCCTGAGGCAGAGCTGCCTTTGGGACATGCCCAGGGCTCCTGCTGCCCCCTGCCCGGGCTGAGGCTGCCCAGGATGGGGCTGCTCAAGTGCCCACACGCCTGGAGGAAGGACAGCAGCCTTTGGGACTGAGGCAGCTCCTGGAGGTGGTACGTGAGGGGCTGGGGGGGTTTCTGGCTCTCCCTAATCCCTGCTGAGCTGTGCCTTGGCCGAGCAACCCTGGTGGGGCAGGACTGTGACCTGGGTGGTCCAATGGGAATCCCCAGTTTTTCTCCCCATCCTAATTTTGAAAAGCTCGGGGGAAAAAAATGTATCCTGCTGTTAGGCTGTCCCCATGGGAAGCTGTGTGTGCTCATTCCTGCAAGTGTTTGCATTCATTTGCATGTGTTTAAGTGCTCGGTGTCCCCCTCCCCCTGCCTTGCTGTGTCTGTGCTGTGAGCTGTGACAGAGACACAGAGTCGGGGGAAAACGAGAGGAAGGAGAGACCAGACAGGTCCTGGAGTGGGAATTGTGAGGAGGGTTTATGGGGGACCTATCCATCAGTTTCCCAGGTGTTGGGAATAAGTGGTATTTCCCCTGGAAAAGTAGTTTGGGTGGAGGAATATTCCTTACACATTCGGGTATTTGATGTCCCATCAATAAGGGAGATCCATATCTCTAATCCTGGTATTGCCTGGGTTTTTTTGCTTTCCCACCAGATCACAGGGCAGAGAAGGAAAAAATCCTTTCAGGGCACTCATGATCCACATGAAGTAAAGGGGAGTTTGAACAGAAGGATAAGTTTGACTAAAAGATGAGCTCAAAGTTGGTATCTTTGTGTCCTCAGTTAGTGGCCCAGGGAGTCTGGAGTCCATGAGATGAGGAATATAGATGGAAAATAGTCTTCTCACCTTGTTCTTTGGCACTCAGGAAGCAGGGCTTCTCAGTGAAGCAAGGAAAGAGGCAGGAAAATGGTCAGAGGAACTGAAAATGTGTGGAGGAATCAATGTTATTAAGATGGAACAAAATCCAGGGTAGTCACCCATGAGCAGAGGGCTCTGTCCCACTCCTTGCTGCAGGAAAACAGCTCTGGGTGACATCCTGGAACACACACTGAGCCACAATGTGAGAGGATTAAAGAGATCTCAGCACAGGCTTTTCCTTGGGTGATGGAATCACCTGCCTGCTAAGGCTCTGAAGGAGGTTGTTATATCCAAACAAGAATGGGATTGGTGTCAGAATGGAATTCCCCTATTTAGAAACAAGTCACAGGCTGGAATAGGGATGTGGAGCGCTCAGGCAGGCTCAGGTGTGACTGGATCTGCAGGCATCTGCACAGTCTTAAGCCATCCTTGAATTTTAATTATGTTATGGAAGAACCTAACATAAGCTGCTTTCAGAAATTCCCATAGGAATGCCTGACCAGGCTGAAGGTTTTCAGGAAAAAATTATGATATATTTCTGTTATTATGCAGAAAGTGGAACTGCAACTCAGAGTTCCAGTGAAGGCTGGAAAACCCAGCTGGATCCACAGAACCATGTGCGAGCCTGGGAGAGGCTCTGCAGATTCCCTGGCTGTGAGTGACAAGGCTCAGTTGGTTTGCAGAAGCTTTTGCATGAGCTATCCTGTATCTCCAAAACAGGGGGGGGGGAAGGCTGTGTGGGAATCTAAAGGGAATATTTCAATCTGTCTATCCTACAAGTGAGTCCAGACAACCTGAAACAGCATAGGAATGTGGAGCATATTGGATGCAAATGGCAGGCCATATGTTTTATAACATTAATTGCCAAACTTTCAAAAGCACCCTTCTGACCTCCTGCAGGCAGTGAAGGAGCACAGCTCAGGCTCAGGCACCTCCTCATTTGTCATCTGTTCCTTGTTTTTCTTCAACATTGATCTGGTTCTCTCACCAACCTGGATGGTCTCCAGTGTTGTGAGAGCTGCACACACTCAAATATCAGGCAGTTTTCCAAAACATGGCATCTGTAAATGCCAAGCTTACAGATGGTACGTGATAGAATGGGATTTACAGACACAACAGAGAAGGGTAAGGGCAGCACAGAGTGAAAAATTCCATCATTCATCTAGAAAAGCTGGATCTGCTCAGATGGTCTGGCTGGTGACTGCCATGAACAGATGCTGGACTCTGGAAAAAAGGGGCTGGAAAGGTATCCAGGAATAAGTCATGGTGATTGAGAAGGGAGGAAGTGAGAGCTGTAACTGAGACTCCTGCCAGGCTGGGATGATGAGCTTCACCTGCAGGGAGGGGAGAAGGCAGAAGGAGTAGTTGGTGTTCCACAAGAACCAGCAAGGGGAAGAGAGTTAATGGCTCACAGAGCTCACAGAGCTCACTGAAAGCCAGGAAGTAATTCCTGGTTCCAGTTACCCCAACAGGAGCTGGTCTGCCCTGCCCTGGCTCAGCAATGTTACCAAAATTATCCAGAATGGTTTGGGTTGAAGAGACCTTAAAGTTCATCCCATTCCACCCCCTGCCATGGGCAGGGACAGTTCCACCAGACCAGGTGAGTCCTGTCCCTGCAGCAGCTTTGTTCTCCAGCACAGGGGCCTCTCTCCCAGGTGACACAGCAGGTGTTTTCTCTCTCCTAGCCCATTCCTTTTCCATTCCAGCAGGCACCCTGCAGCCGGAGCTTCCTCAAGCTCACTGCCATGGAGCTGAAGTGGATCCATGTCTTGGTCGTGTTCCTCCTCCTGCTGTCTGTGGCCATGACCGGCTGCTTCCTGTGGCAGTACAGCCTCCCCAAGGTGGAGCCCAGTGAGTAGGGGGTTTAGCCTTGGTCATGGTGTGCCACAGAGATGTGGAAGACTAATGAAAGCTTTCTTCCCAAAGAGCACTTCCCCAAACAGAGATTTCCCCAGAGGGCAATAAGGCAAGGCCACAGACGAGGTGAAGGCTGGGTCAATGGAGGCACCACGTCAACTCTGCTGCTGTCCAAAGAAGCTCCATCACTCCTGGCCTAGGTTTGGATAGGATGGGCTGTTGAAGTGCTAGAGAGGCATTTTATGCCTCTTTTTAGATTCTTTATCTTTTATTTTTCCTGTTGTTACTCCAGTTAGTTACTCCAGTTTAGAAACAGTTTTTTTTAATACCTTACTTTCAGCTTCAGGGTTTGCTGTCTTCCTATTCCCCAAATCTTTGCCCTGGTTTAAGCCTCCTGGTTCACACGAGAATTCATGGAATCACAGAATCATAGAAAGGTTTGTGCTGGACAGACCTTAAAGCCCATTCTGTTCCACCTCTGCCATGGCAGGGACACCTTCCACTGCCCCAGGTTGCTCCAAACCCCATCCAGCCTGGCCTTGGACACATCCAGGGGCAGCCACAGCTTCTCTGCACACCCTGTGCCAGGGCCTCAGCATCCCCCCTCACAGCCAGGAGTTCCTTCCCAATATCCCATCCATCCCTGCCCTCTGGCAGTGGGAAGCCATTCCCCCTTGTCCTGTCACTCCATCCCTTGTCCCAGGTCCCTCTCCTGGAGCGCCTTTAGGGCCTGGGAGGGGCTCTAAAGTCTCCCTGGAGCCTTCTCTCTCTAGGAGAACACCCCCAACTCTCCCAGCCTGGCTCCAGAGGGGGTCCAGCCCATGGAACATCTCCATGGCCTCCTCTGTTGATTATAGGAAACTCAACTGATCCACTCAAGGCACTGCATGCACAGGGATTAAATATACACAGTGTCAATGGATCAGAGTTTTAAGTAGCTGAAAGGTGTCATAAAATCCACGATGAAGGTGCTAGAAGTATTTCAGAGACCAAGGGTTGAGAAGGTTTCAAACCACACATTTTTGTCTCAGAGTACCTGACTGCCTGTAGGCTGTGCGTATCCATGCCTGTCCATCTCCAAGATTTCCATTTCTCTCCTAATCCCAGTTTCTGATGCTTCATGTTCACATGGTAAGCAAGAAGATGGCATTTTGTCCCAGCTGTCAGAGCAGGGTAGCTGTATTTATGAACACCTTGGGATCAGCTGGGAAAATAGTGCCTCCAAGTAAGGGAGTTCCCATCTCTCTCAAAGTTTAAAGATCTTTGCTGGCCACAAAAATTTTGCTGGCCACAAAAATTTAAGCTGTCTGTGGTATATGGAGGATGCAGCTGATTCAGGAGACAATGGAGTGGATGTGGGGCCTACCAAGTGTTGTAGTGCTGGATTTCAGGTGGCTCTCACAGGTCACTCCTGGCCTCATTTCTGAGGTTATCATACAGGGATGACTCTTTGCCACTGCTGTCCTGAAGCCCAGCTCACACTTCCCTTTAGACATGGGCAGGCCCTTCCAGAGGGCTAAACCCACTGCCAGGCACTCCTGCAGCCCCAGTTCTTTACTGTCCCAGGTTGCAGAGTTAGTTGAAGCACATCCTGTGTCCATCCCATGTTGGAATAAGCCATAACAGGGCACAGAGCCCCTGTCAGCCATGTTTACATCAGACAGAAATAATTCAGCAATGTCCTTTCTCTATGCAGAAATATCCCTTAAACAATGCAAGCAAGAAAGCTCATGGGGGCTGCTGGTTGAGGTTCAAGCTTGCTCTTGTGTCTGCTGAGGTCACCTGTGTCACCCTGAACTGTTTTCCAGATCCATCCGTGATGGAGGTGAGGTCAGAAGCTGTGCAGATGTGTCCCCGCTACCCTGAGCCAGTGCCACTGGACCACCCCCTCCCCATCCTGAAGGAAGCACTGGAGAAGGTCTGTGGGGAGGAGGGAGCAGAGGGACACACAGCTCTGGGCTGCTCTTCTGCAGGGGAGATGGGGGATTTTGCCATCCTGGGGAAGGAGGTGGGGAAATGAGGAAGGGAGAACATGCAAACCTAGAGATGGACGTGAGCTCCTTCAGGGAGCAGTTCTCTTGCCCAGAGGGTGAGCTGGGATGGACAAACATCATCATTGTCCATCAGAAGGTATGGTGAGCTTCCACCTGCAAAAAATAATGGCTCTTTGCATCTGGTCTACTATTAGGCAGCCCTCATGTCTTTGAGAGTACCTGGCTCAGCTGCTCTCTGGTTCCAATTCATCAGCCAGGACCAAATTTTCTTTCTTTTCTGGCTTTCCCCACAGGCCTATTTAAAAATTAAAAAGATGCTTATACATAATTCCAGGGAAGGGAGTGGAGGGGAAAGGAAGGAGGAAGGAGAAGGAGAAGGGGAAGGGGAAGGGGAAGGGGAAGAAGGTCTGCATCTGTCTGGAAGAGGGTGTGATACACTGTCATGATATTTTCAGTATAAGATGGATCTGACATTTTAGCACTGCCTGAAATTCTGGCAGGCTCCATGAGCTCTGAGGAAATACTGCTCTGATTGTCTGGACCATAGGAATAATCATGCTTTGACAGGACATTCCCTATTTTTAGCCCCTCTCACGTGCTCTCTCACTTGTCTCCTTCTCTCAAGTAGAGGGCAATCAGCACTGTAAACAATATTCAACGTGCAAGTGAATCAGGGATTTACAAAGTGAAAAAAAATGTTTTTTGTTGTATTTTATGTTACTTCTCTAATAATCCCTCCTATCTTATTTGCCTTTTTGTTTGCCTTAAGGCACTGAGCAAATGTTTCCATAGGAACATGCACCACAGCCCTGAGGTCCTGCTGCTGAGAGCTCAGGACCAGGTTTGGGCAGTTTCCCTGCACACACCTGGCTTTATCCACACTGAATTTCAATTCCCATCACTTCATATCCACTTTTATGAAGTCTCTGCCTGCCTGCAGGTCCAGGCAGGTCTAAAGGTCAGACTCTGAGAAAAAGAGGACCATGATTGTTGACATGAATCTTAGACTGACATGAGTTGGAACAGACCTCAAAGCTCACCCAGTGCCCCCCCTGCCATGGCAGGGACACCTTCCACTGTCCCAGGCTGCTCCCAGCCCCATCCAGCCTGGCCTTGGGCACTGCCAGGGATCCAAGGGCACCCTGTGCCAGGGCCTGCCCACCCTCACAGCCAGGAATTCCTTCCCAATATCCCATCTAACCCTGCCCTCTGGCTGTGGGAAGCCATTCGCCCTTGCCCTGGCACTCCATCCCTTGTCCAAAGTCCCTTTTCATGATCTCCATGAGAGCAGAACCTTCTCAGGAGGTGCTGGGGCACCAGATGAACACATCTACAGATGTACCAGATAGGCCACTGGTCCATGGGGAGGGAGGGAGGGCAAAGGACCCTGACAGAAGGGCTGGACAGAAGCTGGATGTTTCCACTTGCTGCTCTCAGTGCACTTCCCCTGGCCATTCAGTGAAGAGATCCCGAGGACATGAATCAGTTTGGCTTTTCTTGCCTCAAATGCTGGGTCTGGAAGTGCATTTCTTATGTCTTAACCATGGTGTGCAAAACAAAATGTGTGCCTGCAAATGCAAACGACATGTGCAAGATGATGACATAGCTTTGAAAAAGTCCCAAAAGGGCAAGATTGATGCATTCTGCTTGCAGGACGTGGGTGCAGAGCTGATGAGGAGTTCCGTGCAGCTCAGTGAAGAGTTCTGCATGGCCCTGACACAACAGGGAGCCAGGAGCAATCACAGCCCTTCAGCTGCTCAGAGCTGTTTCTCAGGTTGTGGTTTAAACAGAAGCCCGTGGGAAATAGTAACAGAAAAAAAAAGTTTCTAGAAATAGGGAAAAGTAGGCTTTAGAAATAGAAAGAACAGAAAACTTGGAGTTAAGTTGTAGCTGTAAAGTCTGAAAGTAGAAAAAGTTGAAATTGTATAGCAAGCAAGGACATTAAACAATAGCTTGAATCTTAGGTTTGGTTAAGATAGACCTCAAGACTGTAGGAAAATATGTTTAGCAAGACAAAAGAAGATTTTAAGCTTAGTAATGGAGTATTGTGTATTGTTAATAGAAAGAAGATAAGCAAGCATTTTGTGAAGCAGGTGTATGTGTACTTTTAGTAATTGGCTAAAACAATTGTCTGTAAGCTTTCGCAATATGCTATTGGCTAGAGAGTTTTTTAAAAGAAATCTTTGGTTATTGCTGGCTGTATGTGAGCTTTGTCATCTTTGTATTGTCTCAGCCATGTGATGAGGCTGATGCTGCAAATAAAGCTCAAGGAACGTATCCCAGCAGTTCTGTCCCATTCATGAATGAAAGAGAAAAAATAAGAGCCCAAGCTCCAGAGTGTTTCATGGCATGGGAAGTGTCATGGGATATCTGAAAAACCTTTTTCTCATACATCTTTGACCCTAAAATACCAGTGCAAAGAACAGATGTGTAGAATACAAATTTAAAAAGAAGAAATTGCAATTATGACATGTTGATATTTGGTTTTAATCATAAATATTACAAGCATAAGCACCACATTCATCGACACAGTGGATATGTAGACTGAAAAAGGACACAGGATAATTCAACAGAAGCAATTCTAGAAGAAATAGATAAACAGTTAAAATACTTTTTTTTCCAGAACACCATTCATAGGACGACTCTCGAATGCTTGGGAGTGATGAGGGTGGTAGATTTCTATTTCTTGGTACAGAGTGGATGCATTGTAAGACTTGTTCTGGGAGCTCATGGTTTCCCTCTCTCCCCAGGTGGACCAGATGCTGCGGCAGAAGATGCACAGCTCGGGGCTCCCGGCCATGTCGGCCATCGCCATCTACAACGACACCGTGCTCTGGACGGGCAACTTTGGCAAG
This sequence comes from Melospiza melodia melodia, assembly GCF_035770615.1. NCBI lineage: Eukaryota > Metazoa > Chordata > Aves > Passeriformes > Passerellidae > Melospiza > Melospiza melodia. Next base: position 7,431,041 of record NC_086219.1, on the reverse strand, counting down.
AGGAACGCCTCCGACCCTGCCTCGGGGGCACCCAACGAGTACACCATCTACAGGTGAGGCTCCTGGCACAGAGTGAGAGCCAGGAAAGGGAACACACCTACGGAGAGCTGCTACCTCTGGGCAGGGAGGAATGATGCACCTGACTCCATGTTCTCAGAAGGCTAATTTATTATTTTTTTATGATACTATATTATATAAAAGAATACTAAACTAAACTATACTAAAGAATACAGAAAGGATACTTACAGAAGGCTAAAAGATAATAATGAAACTCATGACTCTCTCTCCAGAGTCTGACACAGCTTAACCGTAATTGGCCAAAGAGTCAAAATAATTCACAGCAGAAACCAACGAAACAATCGCCCATTGGATAAACAATCTCCAACCACATTCCAAAGCAGCAAAACACAGGAGAAGCAAATGAGATAATATTGTTTTCCTTTTTCTCTGAGGCTTTTTAGCTTCTCAGGAGAAGAATCCTGGGCAAGGGGATTTTTCCAGAAAATGTGATGGTGACAGGTACCTGCAATAGAGACACCATCACAAACTGCAGGTCCATGCAGGAAACTCTGCTGGCTTATGCTGAAACTTTGTGGGACAAAGTGAATTCCCAGATTGTTATATGCTGGTGGCTTACTGAGTTACTTTGGATTTATTTATATATTTTTTTCATTTAATTATGACAATATTTTAAAATAGAATAGCAAAGACCCTTAAGAACCTGAAAACGTACGGTTCCTTACATGGGAATGGCTTCACGTCCAGGGCACAAACCTGAAGACCAAGAGCTGGCACAGATTTGGAGAGCAGACAGGAGACAGCGCCACAGGATTCAAAAAAATAAGATTAAATGTTGATTAAGGAAAAACTGATGTTTGTGATTAATATCTGCAGAGAACATAAAGCAGACCCATGAGTTTATTTATTGTTCCAGTGAAGTCAAATTCATTTTGGCCATTATTTTTTAGGTTAAGACAGAATAAAGCTCTTTATGTGTGCTAAAAACCAAAAACCAAGATGAAGGAAATACTTTCTTGCTCTAAAGATCCATTTTCAGTGAATTGTTACTGTGTTATCTAAGAAACATGGGCTGCACTCTGACTAGAAAATTTTGTCCTCAGAATGAACAATTTTGGACTGTTTCAGCAGCTGTGACTATCTGTTTCTGCCCCAACCGTATAACAGAAAAATGACCTTGCACTATTTTTCCTCCAGAACCATTAAATGATTTGGGTTGGAAGGGACACTCAGGGTATGATTCCAACCCCCTGCCACAGGGCAGGAGCCAAGGCCACGTCCCTGGGTGGGCTCGAACCACCAACCTTTCGGTTAACAGCCGAACGCGCTGACCAATTGCGCCACAGGGACGGCCTGGATGGACACAAAAACTGTGGGAATCTGCCATTTAGGGACAGTTTGGTAGTGCTGGGTAAATGGTCCAACTTAGTGATCTGAAAGGTCTTTTCCAACCTAAATGATTCTGTGATTTTAACATTAAAATTCCAGTAAACTGTGTGAGAGTGTTTATGGTGTTTACTAACCAGTAATTTACAATTTATGTCATTTTATGAATGCCAAGTGAATAGAAAGAGATCAGCAGCCCACTGCACTGCTGGCAACATTCAGAGGTTATGTTGCAGTCTATAGAGATTCACATTTAAGGATATTAATTCAAACTTCCTACCTGTGTTTTAGCCATTCCCTCTAGAATGAACAAAGGTGTAACACATAAAATCACCGTGATCTCTTCTTTCCTCTTGATTCACAGGCTTCTCAATGCTAAATTTCTCCAAATGTTTCTTCCCTAACAGAATTGCCAGTGTCTCCAAGATCTTCCCCACCATTATGTTGTACAAGATGTGGGAGGAAGGAAAAGTCACATCCCTTGATGACCCCTTGGAGCGTTATGCCCAGAACTTTGTTATCAAGAACCCTCTGGGGAGGCTCAAGGACTCAGAGCAGAGATACACAGCAGATGGCCTGGTGTTTCTGGAAAAAGGCTCGGTGCCCCTGAAGCCATCTCTGGTCACCCTGCGCAGAATGGCCAGCCAGCTCTCAGGTGAGGCAGCTCCCTCCATGTCCCTGGGCCTCTCTGCCCTGGAAAGACACCTCAGAGAGAGCAGACCATATTCCAGGAATAAAAAGGAGCTGCTGGGAGGCTGTTTCTCAGTCTGGACCCTGCACTGTGCATTTCCCAGGGATCAGGCAGGGCTCTGGGAAGCAGGGTGTCAGCAGTGTCATGGAGTGCTCCAAGGGAACTCCTGTCCAGGGCACCTGCCAGGAAAGGGCTGAGATGAGGAGGCTTTTTCCTCTGCAAGGTGAACACAGATTCCTTTCAGGTGAACACAGATTCCTTTTCCTCACTACCCTGACCTGAAATCAGGTTCCAATTGCACAACAGTATTTTGTACTACAGACCTGAGCACTCCCATTTTTCTGAGATGTAGAGTTGAGGGTCACATCTCTTTGCTTTGAATAGAAAGACCTTGATTGCTGAGCTAAATTTAGCTGTCAGTGTGGTTCCTGATCCGGGATTCCTGAACTATTTATAGCTTGGCATTTGCTGTCAGAGAAGTGTTAATCTGCTGCTACCTTTAGAATTGGGGAACTCATACATCAAGGGAGAAGGAGCTCACAGGACTAAGAACTTTACCCTTTCTCTGAAACAAAGCTGCTAATACTTGACTGAGGGATTACAAAATATAATGGCCAAAGAGACTGTGCTGATATCACGTGTGGTATTTTGGTCAATTTCTGTAACAACTGCATTTTTCCTGATTGGAATAAATGTCCTAAAATTAGGACCTAAAATCAAAATAGCATGGCTGCAACTTGCAGGACCTCAGGATGGGGTACAGCATCATCTGAAAAAAGCCAGTATGAAAATGAGGGCTCCCCAAAATGGAATGATACTGAAACCTGGAAAGAAGCAGATAAACAACCCAAAGTGGCCAGTGGCCACATCCCTGCCCAGCCCCTCTCCCTGCAGACAAGATGTGGCTCCATCCAGCCTGATGTTGTCTTCAGGGGCACCAATTCTGCCTGGTCCCCTCTGACTATCCTGAGCACCTGAAGCTGCTCTGACTGCTCCTGTCACCCAGAAAGGTGTGACATGCATCCCAGAAATGTTGTAAGGAGCATAAGTCAAGAGAGTACCTGGTCGCGGCATAATTGCTTGTACTGTGCAGCCCTTCCATTGCTTCCATCACTGTGTTAGATTTGTGCCCCTGCTCAGCTCCTTTTATGCTCCTGTGTATTTTTGGATTTTAGAATGTGGCCCAAATTTCCCAGAGCACCCCCAGAGGACACACCAACCGTTGGACCCTGACAATTCAGCAGAAGGAGGTGTACAGTTTCAAAATCCCAACTGCAAATCAAAGGAATGTTCCGGTTCCACTTTCCGTTTGCTGTGTGTCAAACCCCAAAAAGGAATAAGTTCTGCTTAGCACTGGCATCAAAGCCACTGCATGACACATTGTAAAGTGGGTTTCATCTAAATTCTTCCAGTGAAACTGATATGTAATAGATCCTCATTATCTGGTCTCTCCATTGCATATTACAGAAGTAACTCCAAAGGTTTTTCTCCTCAGCACTTGATGGGCCCATTGCTGGAGGGAAGCTCCAGCTTGTTAAGACTGTGATTTTCCAGTCCACACGAATGACAGGATGGGATGTGATTGTAAATTATTAACAACGTGCTTGTCACTTCAATTAGCAGCCCATGAGGTAGAAATCAATGACTGGATTATTTTATGCTCTGGTTTATCATTTCCAATGAACCTCAAGGAGACACTGCACTGCTGTCACAGAGCTGGTGAACTCTCCCACTGCTCCAACATTTTCTTTGCTGCCGCTGTGCATCTCTTATCTGGTCGTGCAGCTGCACAAATGACCCCAGAGCAGGGGGCAGAACAGTGCTCTCACTCCAGCTCAAATGCCAAGTTCAGGCCAGCGGAGAAAAATAAGTGTTGCTGCCAAAAAAGAATGGGGCTTCATTCAGCCTTGCCAGGATGCAGGACAAGAGGAAAAGGCCTCAAGTTGCACCAAGGGATGCTTAGATCACATATTAGGAAACAAATTTTCAGAGGAAGGATTGTAAAGCATTGGCAAACATTGCTCAGGGAAGTAGTGGAGTCACCATTCTGGATGGCATTAAAAAAATGTGAGAAGTGGCACTTGGGGACATGGGTTAGTGGTGGAGAGGACAGTTCTGGCTTAATGGTTGGATTGCATGATCCTGGAGGGTTTTTCCAACCTTACTGAATCCATGAGTAAGACATGGTCACTGAGCACACTATTGTGAGTCATTTTTCCGTCAAAAACATACATTTCCCAATTTCCTCCCAAACATCCACATTGAAGCCCATTGCAAATGGCAGCAAGGATTCCATTCCAAAAGTGATCCAAGTTCTGGCCTAGGCAAGCCATAGATCCTGTGCAGAGAAGCTGGGGATTAAAAAAGTACAGAACAAAAATTTTAGGGAATCCGTGTTCGGAGACAAAAGCAAAAAGAACTTGATATTTTATGCATTTAGAAACCCTGAATAATTAAAAGTGGTTACCTTGGTTTTTTCTATATTCAGAAACCCTGAATAAATGTTGCTAAAGATGAGGAGAAAGATAAAAATACTTTACACCAAGCCTGGAGTTGTGCAGAGATGTTAGGCCCTCTGTGGTGAAGTGTAAAGAATGAAATCCTGTTAAAAGGAGATGTTACACGCATTTGTAGTCCAGGGAATGCAGACACGTGGAAATACAGGGATTTCCCAACACCCCATTTGCCCCTCTCTTCCAAACCACACTTGGGGATCCAGGAAAATTTCCATCATTCCTCAAGGCATTTTCACTGAGATGCAGCAGCCCAGAGTTGATGTTGGGGTTGGACCTATGCAAGGCAGAGTCAGGAGCCCATGACTTGATGCCATGTCCTTGATGCCATGTCCTGCAGCCCAGCAGGAGCAGCTCCTTGCCGTGTTTCCAGAGCTCTCGTGTCCACCACTGGTGCTTCCATTTTGCCATTGAACCTTGCCTTTGTTCTGTGCCCCCCAGAGGCATCATTTCCGTGATTTCTCTCTTTGTGTGGCCCAGGTCTGCCCCGGAGGCTGCGATCCACCAGCCTGCTCTGGAAGGGCAGCACTCAGGACGCCCTCGCGCTGCTCAAAGACGACGTCCTGGTGGCTGACCCAGGAACCAGGTCAGACACATTCCTTTAGGAGCTTTTGGTCTGGATCAGGGTTCTCCACCCTCAGCCCCATCCCCAGCCTCCATGGCTGGTGGATAAAGGCAGCTATTTCCAAAGGGAGCTTCAGCCATCTCCCCACATGCCTGGAAAAAAGATTGTTGGAGGTGTCAGCGTTGGGTTTGGTGTTTTAAGCCCAGATGAGCCAAATTAAACTGCTGTAGTTCACTTTATGAGCCTTAAATGATGCAGGTTTTCAAAAGTGGAAAAGTACTTTAATTTAAAAAGTTTAAATAATCACAGGTTTCGGTTAAAATCATGTCTGTGGTGAGTTGTGTGTCTCTAAATTATCAAAAAGGTCTCTGAATGCTTGTTTCAATTCCTGTATCTTGTTAAAAGTCTGTTACGTGGGTTGCAAACACTCAAAAATATCATGGATTCATAGAATCCCAGACTGATTTGGGTTGGAAGGGACCTTAAAGATCATTTTTTTTCCAGCCCTCTGCCATGGGCAGGTACACCTTCCACTATCCCAGGTTGCTTCAAGCCCTGTCCAACCTGGCCTTGGACACTTCCCCACAGCCTTCAATAGGATCCAGTAGACAGCAGATGAGGGAAAAGATTCAGACTAACTGGGAAGAAACTTTCTAAGACTGCAAAATTGTTTGGTAATTAATTACAGCCTGAAATAATTTACCCAGGATGGCTGAGGATCTGCCACTCACTTATGCTAGTTCTGTCCCACATCATGTAGGAGGCTACAATAGATATTCCTTAAAGGATTTTAGGATTTTAGTACCATCGTCTTCTTTGGTATTTTTATCTTTATTGTAACTTATCTCCATTGGTATCTTTATTTTATGATCCCCATGAAGATAAATAAGGACATTCCCTCACAGTCTCTCAATACCTTATATTTAATTGATATGTTGGTAGTTTTCTCTCTCTCTCCTTTTTCCTGGTTGTACTTCCCAGCTAACAGATCATTCTTCCCAAAGGAAGTTCATATTCACTGATACAGATATTTTAACATATTTTTCTATGTTGAAATCCAGCTCCATTTCAGATACAAGGTTTTACATACAGAGTGTGATACTTCTAAGGGTAAAAATACATATGCTCACCATGCTTTTATTCAACTAAATGGGCTGGAAAAGGTTGAAGTGGTACCAAATTTATGATCTAAATAGGTCTCAATGAGATGTGTGGCTTCACACAATTAAAAAAACCAACAGGGTTGAAAATTTAATGACTTTTGAAAATGTATTTTTTAAAAAATGCCCCTTCATGTTTTCATGCCATTAAACTTCATTCAATTCTGAAAACATAAATCACTTGATGGTTATTAAAGACTGGTGTACTCAAGTTTCTTTAATGATTCCACATTGCTGGATGCTGCTTTGTGGGCTTTTAAGTGCTCTTTAAGTGCTTTTACCATCTTAAGGTAGCTTAGGTATCTAAGTGATTATCCCATGGCAAATCCCCAAAGAGGTTTACCCAGGATTTTGAGACCTTTAAGGTGAGCACCTGGAACTCCCCATACTGCTCTTAAAAATAATGGATGGTGAACAATTATAAACAGCAAGTCAGGTTATGCAAATATAGAGGAGTTGTTTCTTTTCCATCTCCAGCTCTCTCTGTACATCAGGGTTAAACAGCTCTGCTGATGTTCCCGTAAAACATTTCTCTTTCTTGATTTAACAACAAATCATGGCAACAACATGCAGCTTTTCTTGTGGGAATCCATAAAATCAGAGGGTTTGGGAAAGCTGCAAAAGGCTGGCTTCAGAGACAGCAGAGCTGTGATTAGAGCTAAGCAGAGCCATGAGATAGGTCAGAAGAAAAATTATGTACAAAGTAGAAAACTAAGGACAAATAGAACAATGGTCTGTGTATTAACATTTGTCTAGAATAACTGCCTAAACTGCAGAAAAAATATATCTAGCAAGATATTTGGAAGTTTTAAGCTTAATAATGGAGCTCTGTGCATTGTGTTTTAAGGTTTACAAGCAGGTATCGTATTCAAAATAAGCAAGCATTGTTTTAACCACAGGTACATGTGCTTATAGTGGTTGGATAGAACTACTGTCAATGTGCTTTTGCTTTGTGTGATTGGTCAAAAAACTTATAAAGTAAGTTGTAACATTAAGTTCTTGGTCTGCTGCTTGGGATGTGAGCTGATGGCATCTTCCCATTGTCATAACCATGTAATGAGACTGATGCTGGAAAATAAAACAGCTCAAGGCACATTCCCAGCAATCCTGTCCCATTCATGATTTGTACATAGCCCTTGGCCAGTGATATTTCGCTGTCTCCCCTTCATCTGCCATCCCATAAAATGTGAATTTTTCCCTAAAGAAGAGAGACCCAGCCACTGATTTTGCATATCATTGATGAACAGCTGATCCCAATATATTCCCCTTCCTTCCAGATGCCACTACAGCAACCTGGCCTTCTCCCTGATGGCTCACGTGCTGGCTGAGCACGCGGCCGAAGGGCAGTACCAGCGCTGGATCTCGGAGAACATCCTGGAGCGCCTGGGCATGGAGGACACAGGGTTTGACATCACGGCGCCCGTCCGCTCCCAGATGGCCGTGGGCTTCTACGGCAGCCAGCAGCCAGCCCCGCTCTACGACCTGGGCTGGTACCGGCCCTCTGGCCAGATGTACTCCACAGCTGCCGACCTGGCCAAGCTGGCCATGGTCTTCCTGGGCACCTACCACCGCCGGCTGCTCGAGCCCGACACGGTGAAGACGATGCTGACACCGCTGCTCAAGTGCTCCGTGGAATACTTTGCTAACAAGACAGGCACGCCCTGGGAGATTAACGAGCAGCTGGGATATGATGTCATCAGGAAGGATGGGGACCTCGATGGTTACTCAGCAACCTTCTCTCTCATCCCCAAGCTCCGCCTGAGCTTCATTGTGCTGATGGCAGGGCCCAGACCTCAGGGTGGGGACATTGTGACTCAGACATACGAGTATCTCATCCCTGCCATGGAAACAGCATTCAGAGAGGCTGACAAAAGCTTGGTTCCTCCTCCAAACCCAATCCCCTATGTTGGCTACTACACCTATTCCAACCTGACTTTCTATGAGATCAAGGTTGGAATTGGTGGGGTGCTCCTCATGCAGCAGTTTGGGCCTCACGTGGAAGAGCTGATCCCTGAAAAGTATCGGACAATCAAGCTCCACCACTTGGAAGATCGTGTTTTCCAAGTCGTTTTTGACAAGGAGTTCCCATGTGTTCTGCACCTGGGCTCTGCCTCCATCTCACTGGAGACACAGAATGGGCAGCTCTTTAACTTCTACCCCTTCGACCGCAAGGGTTTGTCCCCTGGCTTTGACGCCCCGGGGCTGAACACCTACAACGTGGTGCGTGTGCTGCGCAAGCCCGTGTTCTACAGCTAAACACTCCCTCCACTCCTGGGAGCTGGCTCCAAATCTGTGTCTTACCAGACTCTCCTGCCTCTGTGGCATTGTGGATGCCATTCAAACGGGAAGAATGGAGGCAAATGACTCTTTTGCCAAACAAATCCTTCCCACTTTTAAGACTACTTTAATGACTTGTCATTGGCCCAAGCAGTGCACAAGAAGCCAGCTGGCACCTGGACACACCTGCAGGAAAAAGAAGTGGAAATGTGCTGGATGGATGTGTTTGGATGCCATAAAAAAAAGCCAGGCACTAAAGTGTCCACTCTAATATTGTCTGTTTGATGACTACTGTGGTGATCAAGTACTATCATCAAAGGGCTGAGAATTCCCTGGGTCTCTCAGAAAATGTCTCTTTGTCAGTGGGATATTTTTCCAGGGCTTTTCAAGAGCCTGTCTATCACAAACAAGATCCCTTACGTGGGTTTGCCAAAAGCATTATGTGCTAAAAAATGGCACCAGACTGAGACCAGGCTCTGCTTGGGATCCCTGGGGAGTGAGGGTCTGTTTCTCTCCTGGATCATAAACTTTGAAAAGTGCAGAGCAATGTAGTACTCTCTTGGCTCCTTGGCTGGTCCTTCAAAGGATGTGGGAGCAGTGTAGGAGGTAAAGCTCACTGCTGGGTGAAGGGGCACAGGAGCATAAGGTGGGATGTTGCAGCTGGACCCAGCTCTGTAAAGGTCTCGGTACCCAGGAAAGTGTGTGAGCATGGTGTGGAATTTCAGGAGTCATAGGAACTTTTCTGTATGTTTTGGGCAGGATGTCTGGCTGCAAATGTACCCACTGGGTTTCTGCAGCTGGGAATGAAGATCTGAGGGAAAGTGCACCAGCCTGGGGAGCACCACCTTGGCAACAGTGCCCCTGCACCTGCAGAGTCACTGGTGCATTTCCTTATCCCTTCCTGTGCCCACGCCATGCCAAGGCAGGCAGGACAGGGAAATGGGTCACACCAACCCCAGGCAGTGCTCCAGGTGTGGGCAGAGCGCCCGGACTCCTGCCCAGGAGGAAAAGGCCCTGGAGGTGCTGCTGACAGTGGCTGAACATGAGCACAGGCGTGCCCAGGTGGCCAGGAAAACCAACAGCTCCTGGCCTGTCCCAGCCATGGCGTGACCACAGGACCAGGGCAGTGATTGTCCCCTGTGCTGGGCACTGGTGAGGCCCCACCTCAAATCCTGGGGTCAGTTCTGGGCTCTTCATGACAGGAAAGACCCTGAGGGGCTGGAGTGTGTCCAGAGAAGGGAACGGAGCTGGGGAAGGGCCTGGGACACCAGGAGCAGCTGAGGGAGCTCCTGGAGCAAAGGAGGCTCAGGGGGCCCCTGTGGCTCTGCACAGCTCCTGACAGGAGGGGACAGCTGGGGATGTCAGGCTGTGCTCCCAGGGAACAGGGACAGAACAAGAGGAAGCACCCTCAAGTTGCACCAACAGAAGTGTAGGCTGGATATTTAGAAATGCTTTTCTCAGAGTGTTGGAATTGGAACAGGGCAGTGGTAGAGCCACCACCTCTGGAGGTGTTCAAAAGGTGTGTGAATGTGGCACCTGGGGTGATGTTTAGTGGTGGCCCTGGCAGTGCTGGAGGAACAGCTGGACTCAATGACCTTGAAGGTCTGTTCCAACCTCAGTAAATCAATGATTCTGAGCTGTCAATGGCCAACACCACCTCACTGTGATGAGGACAATGTCAGACACGAGGGCAGACAGGATCATCACAACTTCACAGTCCTGGCTCCTCAATGCCGCTCCAAAATTAGGGAATATTGTGGTTTCAGCCCTGGGTGGAGCTGAAATACAAGCAAGCAGAGGAGCAGGGCAGGATAGTTCTGACCTTAAAGTGAATATCCAAACTGCAGGGCATGGCAGAGGCTGCACAGCATGGAAATCCAGAGGGAAGTGTGACAGGCACTGCACAAGGTCTTATAGAAATTGCACAATCAAAGACCCTTTCAAGTGCGTGTTCTGGTATGAGGTGTGTCCTGTTGCAGAGCAATATCCTGCTGCTGCTGGTCCACACAGACTCTTGGAAGTGGATATGTCCCAGAGAGGATGAGACAAAAATCCCTCTCTGATCCCTTCTCTCTGGTTCTCTCAATGCTTTCACTCTGCGGGCTGTTCTTCAGCTTCAGTTTTGAATAAAGAGGCCATCACTGAAGGCTCAGAAATTCCCTGCCTTTTCTCAGATAATTTCAGTTCCCTGATCAGCACCTGGAACCATGCAAACCTTGCCTTACAGAGCTGCTGCTGTGTTGGTTTCCTCTGGACTTTGTAGAAGATCACATCCCGTACCTTGTACAACGCCATGTGTCCAGTATTTAGTCTGGGCTATAGGAACAGCAATAAATCCTGTGGAAATGCCACTGCCCTGTGTGGTCACACCCAGAGGGATGAGCGCAGGCACATTTGGTGCTGATTTCCTGAGGACAATATCACTGCCATGACACTCCTGACACAGCCAAGCCCATGGGATGGGATGTCTGATTGCAAGATCCTGGAGTGGTCTAATTCTGGTTCTTTTGAGTGAGAGCTATGAGCCAGTGAGGGGCTGTCCTTCTTGCTTTGAAACAAAAGATGTGGTTGTTTAGCCTCAAAAGCTTCCAAGAAAAATTAGGATTTATATCCCATGTCAGTCACTGGCCAGGAGGAAGCACCACACTGGACAACCTCCATCTGTGTGATAGAAAGCTGGAGATGTTTTAGTTTTCCATCAGAACCACAGACACCAAGAAATTTTTTCTCACACCTGTTCACCAACTTTTGGGGACTCTAATTCATTCTCATTTACAGCAAATCATGTTCTTTGCCACTCCTGAGTCAAATCCATTTCCTGAGCTGCAGCAAAGCTTATCTCACCAAAGCCTGGCTCACCCTGGGAAGGTGAACAGGACTCAGTGTGGGCAGGAGAACCCTTCCCTGGCACAGAGGGGGAAAAGGGACCTTGAAAGGTCTGTACAGAGGATTTGGGAGAGGCTGTGCATGGCAGACAGGAAAAGGTGGAGTTCTGGGGTAGTCCACTCAGTCATGGAGAGCAGCCAGTCACAATCCTCAGTCCAAACTCCTTTTTGTAACTTGGTGCCAAAGGAGCATCCTGAGAAGAGCAGAACCTGCTCTGTCACCAGGAGGGAGGGGGATGACAGGGGTGACCTGACTCAATTAGCAGGTGTTTTACACCAGCTTCAACAGATCTATGTGAATTTGCCTTTTATTTTACTTGAACTTTTACAGAATCTAAGTTACCGCTATGAATAATGTTTAAGGTTTTGTGTATGCTTGCTGCTGAATTTAAAAATATCCCACTGTTATTTCACCCATGTCAGAGACTGGCTCCACAATCCGTACAACAAACATGCAAACTCTGCCCATCTGCTCACATTTCACTGAATCTGTGCTTTAAAAAGTGACTCAATGTGTCTGCAACAGCCTATAGAAACACAGGGCTTAAAAATGTTCTCAGAATTACTCATCAGGGAACCAAACAAATAGAAAATGCTTCATTAACATTCCCAGCATCAAAACCAGACAAAAACAAAATTCACTTTATTGGTTTAAGAGACCAAATCCTGCCCTAAGGAGCAGTAATGAAACCACATAATATTGTTATAGTGTCCCTTAAACTGTAGTTACTCTACAAGTTAAAAGACTCTGGACCACTAAGAATGAGAATAATCTGGCAAAATATAAACACCTACATCTCAGAACTTCAAACCCTTTGAACTCCTTTCTCAGTGAGTTTTAATGACTCCAGTCAGCAGAGTGGATTCCTCCATGTCAAAGGGTAAAATTGGGATAAATTGATGAATCACACTCTACAAATCCCCAGCCTGGGATGGACCCAGGCCCGTCTGTCATGAGCATCTCTTCAGTTGGAAGGGAAACTCTTCCAGAACCTCTCTCAGGTAAGGACAAGTTCTCAACTTGCTCACCACCATTGCCCTGAAGACATGAGTGTCACAGATTAACAGCTCAAAACAAAACAAGGTGGTGCTTGTGCTCCCATTCTGACCTGACATTCCTTACGATGACTTCTTCCCCTTTGCAAGGACTCTGCCTTCAGGAGTATCAGCTCAGGTGAGGGTCACTCTGATATCTGATATGCATTAAGGGATGGCTGTGCTCCCATTCTGTCTTGCAGCTACACCTCATTTATAAGGACTTTGCTCCCATTCTCTTTTGCAGTTGTGTCCCACTTATCCCCAGCCCTCACTGCTCCATGGAGCCCTCACCTTTCATTCATTTCCTCTCAGAGCCTGAAGTAGAAATTCACATTATATCCCCCAAATTCACATTATCCACATGATCCACCCATTGTCCTGAAAAGTGCTTCTTCCTCAACATGCAGTGCTCTGGCACACTCACCCCAGCCCCTCATGGCTAATGAGCAAACTTGGTTTTAATGGTCCAGGTAGAATTATTGCACAGGCAGAGCTGAAATGCAGTTATATTACAGTCACCAGCACTAGCCAAGCTGACAAAAAATTATGAAAAAACAATAAAAGTAAATTGATGCTTCATGCCCAGAAACACTCAAAGACATAAAAACAGAAAGGAAAAAAATCTTTTTCCCCTGGGCAGGATTCCAGGCCCTTTTGCAGATACAAACAGGAATTGAGGGAATACAGCATAGGTGAAGTATAGTCACAAGCTATCACTGAGATGGTGTGGGCAACCTGTAATTAAGGGTCTAATTATTTACCATGGACACTTGGAAGTCTCCCAGAGCTGCCCATTGCACACACAAAGGTTTCTGATTTCATGGCATTTTGAGGGCTCTGGGCATTCACTCCAAGCCAAGACACAAAGATTATCACAAATACACATCCGGACATTCCTGCTGCTCCTCCAAGCTTCTTGGGAGGAATTTGGGTGGAGTTTGCAAGTCTGAAGTGACCTGAGCCACCCTCTCACAGGGATGTCACACAGTCCCTCTCAGTGCCATGCTCTGGGTGACAAGGTGGTGTCAGGTCATGGGTTGGACTCAATGACCTCAAAAGTCTTTTCCAACTTAATTGATTCTGGGATTCTGGCATCCTTGGAGTGTCTGTCTCTCACACTTCTCCATCATTCCCACTCTGCTCTCTTCAGCCCAGGGGCTGCCCAGTGCCACAGCACAGGGTAAGAATCTTCTCCCCCTCCTTCCCACTCGTGCTCTGTCTGTAACTGCTCTGGGCAGGTGCTGAGCCTCCCCTGGCAGCCATTCCCCATGCAAACCCAATTATCAGGATTGTGGGTTGGTGCCAACTCTGCCTGGCAGAGCTCCTGTTTAGTTCCCAATTTATTCCTCCAAGGAGTGATATTTCTGCTAGGGATGGGCAGGCACATTTCGTTTAATTTCAGCTCCACCTGAGCACCGTGGGTGAGATGTGAGAGCATCCTGCTGGCAAAAGGTTGTGGAAAAACATGGGAAGAGAGGAGTCAGCAGGAGGATGGAATGAGCACAAGAGGGAGCCGAATATAAAAATGTCCAGCCACAATTTCCAATCACTTTCAGGTAATTATCAGATATACTGATGAAGATGTAAGAAAAGCAGTTGGTTAAATCAAAAATCTGAAAGACGGGAGCAAAGTGCTCCCAAACAAGCAATTGGAAAATATTTTGCCCTGCAGGCCCCAAACTGGGAGAAATGAGCTCTGCTGAGAAGAGCAGGTCAGTTCCAGGGTGACAAATAGGCTGTTTCCCACAACTTGTGGAAGAAAGCTGCCACAGCTCCTCCTGGGGAGCTGGTAAAACTGGGGAAATATTCACCATTCCAGTGTCAGTTCTCTTGGCCAGAGTGTTTAGTTGCTGTTGGTTTGGGTTCAGCCCCATCACTCCCAGAAATCTGCTGACTCTGTGTTTGTTGTAAGAGATGAACCCCCTCAGGGGTGTCACCCTTAGGGGTGTCACTCCTGCCATTGCACCTCAGTGCCCCTTCCCTGTGAGGGTGCAGAAAAGCCTCTGATCACTCAACACCATGCAGGTTCCCTGGTGCCTGCCAGGGAATCTGGGACAAAGTGGGACACAAAATGTCTCTGGGAACACCTCACACACTGATGGGAGTCACTGGCTGGAGGGTGGGACACACTGTGGGACACAGGGGAAGAGCATTTGAGGATTACACAATTCAAGTCTACAAATGTTTATCTGGGGGAGATGGGAAAAACACCAATCAAGGGGCTTTGGAGGGCAACAAATATGAAAAAATAAAGAGATGAGGAAATAAAAGGAGCCTCCAGCTTCCCTTTTGCTTGTCCAAGCTGGAAGATGTCAGATCTCAGTCTGAGCCTTCCTTGTGCCAGGTGATGCTACGTGAAGTCCTGTATCTGCTGAGATGTCCTGACTGACCTGTGGGAGTCAGGAGGGGCTGGGCTTCATTGTGTTAATGGCCACTGTTTGCCATGACAGTAAATTCAAAAATGGGAGATGTCCCTAAAAAGGATGTGCACAGATTTTGGGATGGCTCCCAGGATGGCAAACTTTCTGGATGTTCACAGCCAACACTGACTGATCTAGAGAGTCTCAGCACAAGGAATAGTTTTGGTGGGAAAGTGTTGGGGTCTCTGCTGCTCAGAGTGACCCTGAGATGTGTTAGAAAGTCTCTTTTCCCAGCCTGGTGCTTGAAGAAGGGGTCAGGGCTCTTCATTTCTCGGTCTCAAGGTTGTTTATTGCATCTTATCAATAAAATTCTTTCTCCTGCCCTGCCGAGGTCCATCCAGCAGGACAGTTCCAGGCACTCTGCCTCCCCTGGGGCAGTGTTATGTCTTTATACTAAAAACTACATGTACAATGTTTACAATTACTTCCTAATACCCATCACCTATGTTAGACAGTGAGCTTCTACTCTAAACCAATCTGTAAGTGCCAACATCACAGCAGAACATGGAGGCCAATAAGAAGAAGGAGAAAGGCTGGACATGCCCAGTTCCCTCCATCTTCCTCCCTGAACCCCCATATCAAAACCCCAAAATCTACTTTTCCACCCCGTGATAATTCCCCTATTATTCTACCTAAACCGTTGTGGCTTGCTGATCTTCATATAAGGTTGGTAACTTGCTCCACGGGTCATAATCAAACCCACAGGTGTTTTGGGCTCTGTGCCAGGGTCTCTGAGCCCCCTGGCAGGGGTCTTGGCTTCTCAGGACGGCCAGAGGGATGTCCTGGGTTCCCACAGGAAAGGAACCTTAAAGCTCATCCAGTGCCACCCCCTGCCATGGCCAGGACAGCTCCCACTGTCCCAGGTTGCTCCCAGCCTCATCCAGTCTGGCCTTGGACATTTCCAGAGATGGGGCAGCCACAGCTGCTCTGGGCACCTGTGCCAGGGCCTGCCCACACTCACAGCCAGGAATGCCTTCCCAATATCCCACCTAACCCTGCCCTCTGGCAGTGGGAGCCATTCCCCCTTGTCCTATACATGGAGGAGGATTTAATTAATCCAGGAGTCAGTGATTTCAGCATCAGGATTATTGTCTTTATCCTTTTCTTGCATGGGCTTGAAGGAAGCTCAGGTAACACCCATCTGTCCTGACACCCCACTCATGTCTGAAACAAAGAGTGGGTGATGTTCCTGTGAGGTGTCTGGGTGTCCTCAGGGCGATGCCCTGCCCTGGGAGCTGTGCTGCTGCTGGCACAGAGCAGGAGCTCGTGTGGGGTGTGAGCTCAGGGCTCCCAGAGCAGGAGCAGCTTCAGGGAGTGCAGAAGGCCCTGAGGAGCTGGGGTGAGAAGGAATCTGAGCCGAGCCCAGAGTGGAGATTCACAGGCACCACGGAGTGCTCCTGCCCAAGTGCAGCTGGGATTTAATCTGCTGCTCCAACAGTCTGGAACACGAGCAGGATGGAAGCAAGCCAGGCCACGCTGCATGTCCTGGAAGCCACCCAGGCCTCCCTGGTGCAGAAAACAAATGCTCAAAACAGTCATGGGTGCAATCAGCAGTCCCAATCACGCAAGGGCAGGGCACATCAGACAATTCCTGTGATGGCATTGAGTCACTGTGTGCTGAGGTGCTCCTGTGACACTGTGACCATCTGCAAGGATGGCCCTGCAGCCCTCTCAGAATAAAGGAATGCTTGGAACAACCCACTAACCCAATAAAAACTGGGGGTTCCATTAATGGAGGGTGAAAGGGAGGAGGAAAAAGGAAAAAAAGTGGAATATTTGAGCACAAGGTGTGGGAGAGGGGCTGGCAGTGTCTGAAAGGAGCAGGGGCTGAGTGGTGAGCACAGAGCTGCCTGTAAGGGCTCTCGGGTTTTGGTTGTTGATTGCTGCCCCCAGATGTGCAGGGTGTCTCTGCTTCGACCCGCGCGGCTGAAGAAAGAATCAGAGCTCCTCAGTTTTCAGTCTTGAAGTTGTTTATTAATTCTTATCTATGAAATTTCCTTTCTGCCCAGCTGAGATCTGCTCAGCAGGGCAGCCACAGGCACTCTGTGTTGTCCTTTTATATTACAAACTACCTATAAGATATTTACACTTAATTCCCAATACCCATTACCTGTGTTAGACAGTGAGCTTCTACTCTAAACCAATCCCTAAGTGCCAACATCACTGCAGAAAATGGAGAGCAAGAAGAAGAAGGAGAAGAAAGGCTGGACACACCCAGATTCCTCATCTTGTCCCCATAACCTCCATACCAAAGTTCCTAAAATCTACATTTTCACCCTGTGATAATTTTATTATTATACTATTTAAACTTCTATAACTTTCAGTTCCTCATACAAAGCTGCTCCAGGGGTCACAATCAAATCCCCAGGTGCTCTGGGCTGCGTGCCAGGGTCTCTGAGCCCCTCAGTGGGGTCCTGGCAACTCTGGACACCCAGAGGGATGCGCTGAGTTCTGACAAAGGGCAGCAACCACCCTGGAGACCCCCACAGGAAGACTCAGTGTGTGCAAAGAGCTCACAGCCACACCAGGGCTCACCTGTGACACTGCTGGTGCTCTGCTCAAGGGGCTTCTGTTACCAAAAAATACAAAATTAGCAGTATGGTTAGATGTGGGGGAAGCTCACAGGGGATGCTCTTTTAACATGCCAGTGTTCCTCTTTGTCCCTCAGCACACTCAGAATTGGAGTGGTGACCTCAGGAGTCAACAGCAAACGTTGAAATTCCTCAATTCCTGTGCAACACAGTCCCTGGGCCAAGTCTCCACTCAGCTCCACAGACTCTCCTCACCCAACAAGATATTGAAGACTGAATTATTCTCAGACTCTTTCTCATTTCCATCTTGTCCTAGAAAATTTCCCAGCACTACATTACCTCTGTAGAATGTATTTTTGAGGTAGGAGACCACAGGAACTCCTGACCTGCTGCTTGTTGGGAGGATTTCTCTGCCCAGTTTTGGTGCAGACATTGGAGTCATCTATGGAGACACAATGCAGTAGTTGAAGCCTTGGCTGGGGATTTCAGCCCTTCACAGCTATCTGCAGTTTCTCCCTAAGAAATTCCTTCCTATTCCAGTTTTTCGAGGAAATCCTCACACCTCACAATGCTCTGTTTGAGCACTGATTGATTATTTTGTAATCTCCGCATATCAGCACTGAAGTGCTACATCAGGGACTCCACTGGGCCCAGCAGTTATAATTTTACAAAGTCCTTTTCCCGACAAATAATGTAACTCAGAATCCCAGGAAACCACTAAGCAAATTAAAATCCGATGCACAATAAACAATTCAGCTTTAAAAAATACACAGCACAATAAATGAACCAGAACTGGCCCCGTTCCCATCCACAAAGGAAGATTAGTGGGAGCAGTGTGACCTCTGCAAAGCATCAAAACATCCAGGAGTGCAGTATAAAAGTGTCCACCCCCTTTAATTGCTGCTTTGCCTTGATTGAAAAATATCAGATATTTTCTGAAAGGGACCATAAACCTCCCATAAATTTTGTTCCAGAGAAATGCAAATCCCTTTCTGTCAGTAACCCAGCACCCAGAGTGTGCCCAGTGCAGAGCAGCTGAGCCCTTGTGGAGAGGAGATCAAGGCCCCAAGATCTGAGCTGGATTCATCCTCCTGCTCAGGACTGAGAGGCACTGGGGCCAAGAGTTCTAGGGGGTGGAATTGGATGGGCATAAAGGTCCCTTCCAACCAAAATCATCCTGGCAGTCTGTACAATTCTATTTATTTCCCCTATTATTCATCATGGATTCAGGACAAACTTTGACATTTCTGGCAAACGCATGCATTTCCCTAAAAGTTTGTGGGAACTCAGCACATCACTCCTGATGTCCAGAGTTACCGAGACAACCCTTGGGGGGCTCGGAAATCCTGGAACGTTGCCAGAAGTGCCTGGTGGCTTGAATTTGACCCTTCGAGGGATGTGCCACCTGTTTGAGGACATGAGAGTCACTTGGGAACGAATGGTGCAAGAATGATGTATTTACAGGGTGAAATATAGATTTTAGGGTTTTGGTACAGAGGGGTTGTGGAGACAAGATGGAGGGATCAGGGCATGTCTTGTCCTTCTTCTTTCTTCTTCTTGTCATCCATTTTCTGTGGTCATGTTGGCACTTTGGGATTGGTCCTTGGTGAAGGTGCACTTGCTAATATGGGTGAAAGGTATTGGGAAATAAAGGTAAATATGATGTTCGTAGTTTTTAGTATAAAAGAAGATGACCGCCCAGTGGGAGGTCAGAGTGCCCTTGGCTGCCTTGCTGGTCAGACCTCTGTCGGGCTGGAAGAAAATTTTGTAGATAGGAAATAATAAACAATTCGAAGACTGAAAATCTGAAGAGTGCAGACTCACCCTTTGAAGCACGGGCTGTCCCAAGGCCATCCTACACGTGTCTGAGCAAACAGCCGAACCCGACGTAAGTTCTTAATTTAAAAACTGAGCAGGAAAAGTATAGGAATCTTGAGTGACAAAAGAGATTCATTATCACTCCCTGTACCCAAAACACTGGCAAAGCAATTCCGGCAGCTCCAGTTTCTGTCCAAGGGACTGTGCTGTCCCCATGGGCAAAGCAACCCTGGGATTTCCCAGCCCACTTTGGGACATGTGGTTTGGGAGCTGTCTCCGTGGTCACAGAGCCCCAACACCTCCCACTGCCATTGTCTTCCATAATGATATTTGTTTTTGCAGTTTTGACTCACATCTTTCAGAAGATTTATAACAGCTCAGCACCTGGGAAGGGATTCCCAATTGGCTTTTTATTTTTTTTATAACCTGACAAACCTTAACAAATTCACTTTTGCATCTGTTCCAAGGTGTCCATGGGCAGGGACACGTTCCACTATCCCAGGTTGCTCCAAGGTCCAGGACACTTGCAGGGATGGGGCAGCCACAGCTCCCCTGGTCCTCAGAGGGACAATTTGGATGGTGGAACCCCAAACAAATGACAGGAGATGGGTTAATTGTGAGGAGCCCTTTGATTGTGGGTCCTGCAAAGCTGGATTTTCCTGTTTTGCACATGGAAAAATCTACCACAGATGTGTTTACAGTGATGTCTTTTCTCCTGATTTATTACAATGGAAATTCAGGAGCCATCTGTGCCTATTTTTTTTTTTTTTTTGTAATATTAGAAAAGAAAAGGTAGTGAGGCAACAGAGCCAAGCTTACTAAACTAGGAAATTTCAATTGTGTTGCATAAGGATGTATTTTTCTTGTTTTGTTTAGGCTGTATTTTGCTAATGCTTATTTTATTTGAAAAACTGGAAAGCATTTTCTGATCCTTATTTTTCATTTGGAAGCTCAGAACAAACTCAATTTTTTACCTACACCATGAGATACTGTAGTAAATATATTTTTTAAATCTTTTGTTTGTGGAGATAAATGTGTATAAAAACTGTAAATTCATGTAAATGTATGCAAATATAGTATCTTGAAGACAAAGAAAATGCTGTTTCAGGTGTTTGGGTGGTTTGGATGAATATGGCATAAGCATCTCTTTGCTGTTGTTTATGTGGTTCACCACAGAGATAAAACAACAGCAGGCTGTGGCAGAATTCTCACAATTTCCCACTTGTGATTTAATTTCTGGTCCCATAATCACAACTTCAGAAATCTTCATGAGCTAACCATGGCAAATACTCCTCTGGCTGTGTGGTATTTTCAGGGTGCCTTGTCGAAGGGAGGAAATGATGAATCTGACTCCATGTTCTTAGAAGGCTATTATATTATATTATATTATATTATATTATATTATATTATATTATATTATATTATATTATATTATATTATATTATATTATGCTATACTAAAACTATACTAAAGAATAGAGAAAGGATACAGACAGAAGGCTAAAAGATAATAATGAAAAACTCGTGACTCTTTCCAGAGCCTCAACACAGCTGGATAGTGATTGGTCATTAAGTCAAAACAATTCACATGAAACCAATAAAACAACCACCTGTTGGATAAACAGTCTCCAAACCCTATTCCAAAGCAGCAAAACACATTTGTAAAGACAAATCCACTATTCCTCTCACTTATGTAGCCTCTCAAAGGATTAAATTAGAATTTCAACCCAGCCCTCACAGGGGAAGAGCTTTGCAGACTCTGCATGTGAAGCAGATCATGGTGACCATACCTTACAGGGATTTGGGGGAAAAAACCAATCACAAAATCAAAGTTCAAAGCCCAAAACTGCTGAGGGCTATTCCACATTGGAGGGTCACACAAGGGAGCATTGAAGATGATGTTAAGGAATTTCAGATGCTGGGATTAGGATTTGTGGGAGGGGATGTTATCCCCAGTGTCTCTCTCTGAGAGCTGTATTTACATCAGAGCATTCGTGGGTCCAGATTTCTCTGGGAATTAGCAGAGCAGCAGCAGCTTCGCACAGGGTGACAGAAGGTGACACCAATCACTGGGTGGAGCTGGATTTGGAGCTCTGTCCCCGTTAATCCCAGGGATTTTCACAGACAACCCCAGCACAAGCCCTGTGCTCACCCTGGAGCAGGGCTGTGCACTCAGGTGGATCTGTGGGGAACAGCAAAGAGCACAGAGAAGAGAATCCAGGAATCTTCCTCCTTTCCTTTCAGGTTTGTGGCAAATGTCATCTGCTGCTGGGTCAATATTATTTATAATTTTGAGGACACAAGAAGTGGTCCCCAGAATACAAGGTGCTTTTTTGTGCTTTGAATGAGGGTCTGAATCTTTCTGTTCATTATGAGCTATTTAAGAACATTCTCCAAATATTCCTGCAGGCAATTGCCATGAAGTCTGTGTGTATCACTTTTGTGCTATAAATCTGCCAGAGGGTGGGGTTAGATGGGATTTTGGGAGGAAATCCTCCCTGTGAGGGTGGGCAGGCCCTGGCACAGGGTGCCCAGAGCAGCTGTGGCTGCCCCTGGATCCCTGGCAGTGCCCAAGGCCAGGCTGGACAGGGCTCGGAGGCAACCTGGGATAGTGGGGGCTGTCCCTGCCCATTTCTCTTTTCAATTTCACATCCCACATCAAAATGTAATCCATGATAATCCCCAGGTTTTTGCAAAGCTGCTCCACTTCTGCTGAACTCCTGCTGGATTACCTGGCGTGTACCTGCTTGTGTTTATTCCTTAAAAAACACAGGACTGCACCTCCAGGCTCCAGGACTCTTCCTCTGAAACCTCTCCCTGAACAAATCCTCTCCCACAGCCTGGTTTCATCTGCAAATGTCAGCAAAGTCTGTTCAATACAAGGTGTTAAATGGAAATATTGGATCCTGCTGGCTCACACAGATTCCTGAAGAATCACACTTGACGCAACACCCTGGTTTGACAGGGAACAATTCCTAACTCCTCTCTGAGCATGGCTTTCTCCAATCAGCTTTACAAGGATGTTGTGATTGCTCTGTGATGAGATAATTTTCTCAAAACAAGCACAATAAACTCAAATTATTCAGTTAAGGTTACACTTGAAAGACATTCAAATATGGATAAGTGGGAAGTACGCAATCCACACAGCCAGATCTGGCTTTTTTCACAGCTGAGTTACTTTTTTAGGCTCAAAATATTGCAGAACATGTGGGTTTGTTTTTAAAGATAGCACGAGTTGGCAGCAGAGCCACAAAAACACTTCTCATCACTTTTGGTACGATTTAGGGCAATCTGAAGAGCTTGAACATCTTTTCTTCCCTAACTATGAGTGGATTATTTTGATGTGTAGTATTCCCTTGGAATTTCTTGACTTTATCACACACAACAATATCCCTGTGGTGGTTTTTAACCCTGCCCAACGGGTCTTTTCCTTCAGTCTGAACTCTGCTTTAGTACAATCTTTTGTAAGAGCTGCTCATTCTTTCTCTCAGTGAGAAGATTTCAGATTTTAATTATTGAAGATTCCCCTTTCAGAAAGGCTCATGGCCCTGGGAGAAGCTGTGGAAGCAGGTGCTTGATGCCTGAGCCTGGAATGGCTGCTTTCCCTTCCCATCTCCATCTTTTGTCACCTTTCTTCACAAAATATTCACCTTCCCTTTCCTATCTCCATTTTATGTCACCCTTCTTCAAAACAAAAATGCACTTTTTGTCTCCTCTTTCTACCCTTTCATAGCCCCAAGTTTAAACGACCCCACCACAGAGATGTAAATAAAAAGATTCTCACCTGGAACAATTTTCCACAAGCCCCACCACAGGCCTGAGCCAAGGCTCCCTGGGATGCTCTTCCCAATTTCCCTTCGATTTTCTACCTTTAGTGAAATAAAAAGAATGAAAACAGCTACATCTCCAATATTTGTTGACCTGTTAAATTAATTTTTTTTTATACAAGGTCTTTGTCTTTCAGGAGGTCATCTCAGGGACCTGGTGAGGAGATATAATGATATTCATTATCTCAGTAGACAGAAGCACAGGTGAAATCTCAGTTAGGAATTTTAACAGAAAAATAAAGCCCCAGCCTTGCTGATGAGCAGGTCCTGGGTTTGTCCTTCCCAGCCTGGATGGTCTTGCCAAGACAAAGACATGGAAGGCATGGTCAGCAGTGAGCACTGATGAGCTGTTTTGGAATAAATCTCCATTGGGAGTAATAGAATTGGCAGTGTCCATCACCTGGAGGAGGGAGAAAGAAGAGGGTGGAGAAGACAAACCCCCAAACCAGATATCATCTTCATCTGCAGTGAAGAGTCACACGTGCTAAAAGGGGCTGATGGTGCCCCTTGATTTTCAACATATTTGTTTTGCTGATCCTGTTGTGAGTGACCCAGAGACACGTGAGGCAAAGGGAGTGCCAGGTTCTGCCTTCTGGAAGGGGATCAGTTGGATCCAATATTCTGGTTACCTTTGTAAAAAAGGTTAAAAAAGGTGACCCAGAATTCCTCAGCTCACCCCCTGCCCCCAACAGCAAGGCCAAGGGGGAGCTGGTCTGTGTGATGCTGGGCCAGTGAGCAGAACACCCCAGAACCCCAGAATCCCACAATCCCAGAATCAATTAGGATGGAAAAGACCTCTGAGGTCATTCAGTCCAACTAATGACCCAATACCATCATATCAACCAGACAATGGCACCAAGTGCCACATCCAGGCTCACCTTAAACCCCTCTGGGGATGGCGACTCCACCACCTCCCTGGGCAGCCCCTTCCAGGGCCCAGTCACTCTTTCTGTGAAGAATTTCTCCCTAATGCCCAGCCCAAACCTCCCCTGCTGCAGCTTTAAGGCTTTGTCCTCTGGATTTCCCAAGTGAGGATCTTCTGCTGCCCACAAAGACACAGATCTGCAGTCAGGGTGTGCTGGGCAGGGATGCAGGGTCAGCATCTCACCTCTCCGTGTTCTCCTGCTCCAGGACTGGCTGGCTGGAGGCTCCCAGAGCACTCAGGGGTCTAAAAAGGAGCAGCAACTCCAAGTCTGTGCTGTCCAGGGTCTGGGAGGGATCAGCAGATGAGACTGGGCAGCTTTCCACCAGAGAGCTGGGATGCAGCTGCACCTCAAATCCTGGAGCAGTTTTAGGATCCTCAGGACAAGAAAGACATGGAGAATGTCCAGGGAGGGGAATGGAGCTGGGGAAGGGTTTGGAGCCCCAGGAGAGGCTGAGGGAGCTGGGAAGGGGCTCAGCCTGGAGCAAAGGAGGCTCAGGGGGCCCTTGTGGCTCTGCACAGCTCCTGACAGGAGGGGACAGCCAGGGGTTGGGCTGTGCTCCAGGGAACAGGGACAGGAGGAGAGGGAACGGCCTCAGGCTGGGCCAGGGGAGCTCAGGGTGGGCATCAGGGAAAGCTTCTCCACAGAAAGGGTTGGGCAGGCACTGGCACAGGCTGCCCAGGGCAGTGGTGGTGTCACCACCCCTGAGAGGGCTCAAAAACATCTGGGTGTGGCACTTGGGGACAGGGGTTAAGGGTGGACCTGCTACTGCTGAGTCAATGACTGGACCTGATGATCTTGGAGGTCTTTTCCAACCTCAGAGATTCCTCGATTCTATTTAGGCCGGACACGTGAGGGGAAGGTCTTTTCTGGCAGCGCATGACTGATGAAGATGATGAGTGAGATCCATGAGGAAAGGATTCCAGAACCCGGATCATGGGAGGGCCCATCTGCCATTGAGTTGGGTGGGTCGTTATTCCAGAGCTCCTGCAGGACGCGCCTGGAGATGGTTTTGTGATGTTCCCTTCCTTGATGAGGAGTGACCACAAAGTGCAGAGAGGTTTCTGTTCGTTTGTTTTGCTTCCAGCAGGTGCCAGGGTGCTTTTGGCAAAGGTCAGCTAAAAAGCAGACACATAATTCCATAATGGCATAAAGAGGCACTGCTTGTGTTTTGCACGATTTTGATTTTTGAAAAATCCACAGTGGAGCTAAAAATCTCATTTTCCCAAAGACAGAGCAAGAACAAAATGTCATGTTTTCAACACCATTTCATTTTAAGTGGTCCCACTGAAAATTAAATATAGATTAATTTTTCCCTCTAACAAAGTAATTTTCAACATTAGTGGGACAGGTAGAACAAATAATTCTGCTTTCACATGTCTGCCCACGATGTGAGTCTGGAGCTCCTCTCTGCTGTTTCAGGAAGCTGAAATTATTTTTTCTTACCCCATTTTCAGTTCCACTGCATTGCACAGGGGGTTGGATCTCATTTTGTCCTGGACAGTTTGAGAGTTTTCACATCAATTTCTTCCTGCTGATCCACCCACAACCACTCCACCTGTGACAATCACCTATTATTGTACTCCTGTGTATGGTACAAAACAGGCTCACAATCTTCGTGACATTTTTTCATTTATTTGAGAGTTGCCCAATAAAAATAATAATTCTTTCAATAACTAATGAATATTATGGGTAACCAAATGGGTAACCAAAACCATCCAGTGAAACACAAGGCATGTGTTTATGCAGGTGCATTTATGTTTTGAATCCCCAAATATAAATTTATTTACTCCATCAAATCAAGTATGAAATTCCTAAAAATCACTTTCGTGGTAGTGATGATGATAAGTATAAATTTCCTGGGATTTTGATTACTTGATGAACAGTTTATGTCCAGAGTGGGACCACTATGGCTAACCTGGTGTGCACACAGACACTGGAACCATTTTCACTCCATGGGTTTTCCACAATAACTGATTCCAAGTGAATTAGCACACAGATCTTTAATCCTTCCCAGAAACAAACAGCAAAAATGAAAGTGACATTGGAATTAAGGATTCTGCACTATGACAGAGGGAGGGGGTTTAGCACAGTGAGATGAACGAGCTGCTTGTGCAGGTGTTTCCCCCGGATCCCAGACCTGCTGTACCCCAGGTTCCAGCTGGGGACAATGTCATTAACCCCGGCTCCAGCAGAGGCTGATTCCTGCTGAAGGGAGAACCAGTTCCTGCCAATTGTCCTGCCAGACCTTTTTCCTGACCTTTGTTCCACATTTTCCCCTTCCACAGCCCCATCAGCTGAGCTCAGGCTCCTCCCCGTGCGCATTTTATCTCCTCTGAAGGGAGGATGCTCTTCCACTCCACAGCAATTACATGAAGCCTCAGAGGATCCCGTGGCACATCCCCCCCCCTGCACGCAGCTTTGACCTCTTACTCCAAGAAAATTGAAAGAATTTTAAGCTAAAAAAAAAAAAAAATCTCCAAATTAAATCTAGAAACTTGTTTTTCTAAGCAGAAAATCCAAGTGACTGGTGACAGCAAGAGACAGAGATGGGCTCACAGGGAAAGATTTGACAAAATACTTCGATCCTGGTTTCTGAACACCACTTTCTGCTCCCTGCTGAACTGTTTCCAGTGAAAGTCTCCCCTAACAGGGACAGCAGCCAGGAAAAAAATAGCAAAAATTATTCAAAACATGTTTTAAAAGGGTCTATAAGCACATACAGAAAGAGGGTTTTCACTTCTAAGAGAAAACTATTATTTTTTATATATTAAGCAGTTTATATTTCAGTTGTCTTTGTTCCCCACTCAAAGATTCTCTTCACTGAGGTCTTTGGCTGATTGTTTCTCAGTAGGGATGCTGAGCCAGATGAACACAATTGTATTTTAAATTTCTTTACACTTAAGAACATTTTTAGCAGAGATTGATCTAGTTGTTGGTAAATTCTGTTAAATTCATGGTGCCTGCGGATGCTAATCATGTTCTGGAAGAAATATTCCGATGCAAAAGCCACACTCAATTGCACCTGAATCACGCAAATTGCAGCTTGAAAATACCAGAAATCTCTTTCTTCTCTTGGTTTTGGGTGTTGCTTTGATCTGGGAAAGGGTTTGTGGAGGTAACTTCATGGCTTATTCACCCTCACAGGCAATTAATGTTGAATTCCTAAATGCTTGAAGAAATTCCTAGGCAGAGCTAATGGGTAACTACAAAAATCCTTCACTACAGCATTTCAGGGTCAGAGACAGATTAATGTCCTTTTAGTAGTAATTTGGTTTCCACGGTAATCTTGGAAACAGTTACATAGTTTAGATTCTTGATCTGGCAAGTGAGATTTTTTTCCACACATGATCTTTATTTGCAGTGGTGTTATACTTCTCTATGACAAATGAGATGGAAGGTCTTTGTTCAAATGAAAGGGCAGCTGTTTATATACCTTGAAAGAAAAGAAATATTTTTGTATCATTCAGTGTGTGCCTTTTGCCTCTGATGTTCTGGAAAACTCTTGAATTCGTTAAATTCAGGCTCCAAGCAGAGGAAGGTATGCAAAGACCTCAGGGATAAAACAAAAGAAACATTTTTTTAAACAATAATGCAGCAGATAAGGTAACCTGGTTAAACCTTGACTTTTTAAAACAAAGAAACCACAGAGCAACTTCTGGGAGTGCAGATTTTATAGTGTGGGATAAAGGTTGGGTTGGCTCTTCCTCCATCACAGCCCCAGGGCAGGGCAGGGTTAAGGTCACTGGTGCCTGCTGAACTCTGCACTGGTC
This sequence comes from Melospiza melodia melodia, assembly GCF_035770615.1. Lineage (NCBI taxonomy): Eukaryota > Metazoa > Chordata > Aves > Passeriformes > Passerellidae > Melospiza > Melospiza melodia. The sequence continues at coordinate 7,403,217 of NC_086219.1, read as the reverse complement.
TAAAACATGCCCTTGGTGTTTGGGCTCCTGATTTTTGTTGGGGGTGTGTGAAATATCTGTAAGATCTGCAATATCAGGCTGAGCTCACTTTGGAAACTGCACAAGACAATTAAGTTGTTCAGATTGAGTCTTTGCTCCCCTGCACAAACCCCTTGAACAGCAGATCTAAGGCCTCTTACCATGAGCCTTTTCCTCTCCCGCCTCTTAAAGTGATTCAGCTTCCTATGAAGTAGTTAAATATTCATGGAGCTAAAGACTGCTCAGGCTGGTAAATCAGGAGCAACTTGCTGGGAAACAGCCTTGAGTTGCAGAGTGTGTGTGAGCAGGAGGGGGGACAGCTGGCTGAGGACACAGGGGGGGTTGGATGAGTCTCTTGCAGCAGAAAAGCTGCAGAAAAACACCCCAGAAAAGGGGGATGTCCCTGCCCTTGGTGTTGGCCATATAAAACACCTTTGGGTTATTGGCCATGTCACAGCTCCAGGGCTGGGCACGATGCTCTGCCACAGCTCCCTGGTGGATGAGGGAGGGCAGGGCGGGACAGGATTTTGGGAATGGATTCCTCCCTGTGAGGGTGGACAGGCCCTGGCACAGCTGTGGCTGCCCCTGGATCCCTGGCAGTGCCCAAGGCCAGGCTGGATGGGGCTGGGAGCAATGTGGGACAGTGGAAGGTGTCCCTGCCATGGCAGGGGTGGAACAGGATGAGCTTTAAGGTTCCTTCCAACCCAAACCATTCTGGCACTCCATGAGCAGGCAGCCTGACGGCTGCCAGGTCCCTCCACGCCACATTCCAGGTGTCAGACCCGAGCTGGAGCAGCTCCAGCTCTCTCTCAGCCAGTCCAACCCTCTGCCAGTGCTGCTGCCTGAAATCCCTGCTGTGCTCCACAGCCCCACCCCACACACAGCCAGGTGCAGGAGCTCCGTGGCTCCCTCCATCCCAGTTTCCACCCTCTCCCACCTACAGACTTATAAAATGTGATTATGGTGATCTCATTTTGAGGAATTCCGTCCTCCAGTCCCAGTCCTAACCTCAAACCTGACACTGCCATCCCATCACTCCTGCCCAGCATCTCCCCAGCAGTCACTGCAGCCCTTTCCACCCTCCTCTGCTTTCCCTTTGCTTCAGCCACAGGGACATGCGACACGAAACCCAGCCCTGACACATCAATGCGTGCAGAGCAGGAGAATTCACAGACAGCAGGAAAGGCCTTGGCTGTAAATCTGTAAGATTTTGATCATTTGGATCGGAGCTCAACAGCTCCCAGATTTTTCCCAGTGTTTAAACATCCATCATGCAGCAGTGCCTGTCCCTGGCCATCACTGGGGCTCTTCTGCCATCTCCTGGGAGAGGAGGATTTTTACATCAGTAAACCCAGAGTCACTAAAGGGAATTTGAATCTTCATTTTTGCCCTTTTCTTCAAATAAATAAATAGACCCACAAAACCACCACCAAAAAAAAACCAGGCAAAGTGCTCCTTAGTCTCTCTTCAAAGGGGTTCTAACACTTAAATAATTTATTTGTGCTTCTTGGGCTCAAGGAATTTGTTAGGTTTTGTTACTTTTGAGCACAAACCAATGCTTAGCTGTGCACCAAGTCCGGTCCAAATGTGTGAGCCACTCAGCAAGACAAAGAAAGTAAAATATGCTGGGAATTTTGTGGTTTTTCCTTTACCCCAAACCCATGGTAACAGCATGCCCATCACTGGCATAATGACTGCCAGGATGTCTTTAAGAAAACGAGTGAATTTCTTACAAATGAGTGAATTTCTTACATTTGAATCAATCTGCACTGAGAGCACAGTGGATTTTGGGCTCTCACCTCCAGGTTCCCAGCCTGGCATCTCCCAGCCTACCCCGATGAGGAGGAAGGTTTGCAAAGCCATTAAACAGAAATAAGTGTTTGCTCCCAGGCAGTTCCTCCAGCTCTTGCTCAGGCACAGTGAGAAATTTGTGGCTGAGATGAAATTTCACACTTGTGCTGTAGAAACATGTCAGAGAATTATAAAGTGGTTTGGGTTGGGAGAGACCTTAAAGTTCACCCAGTGCCACCCCTGCCATGGCAGGGACACCTTCCACTGTCCCAGGCTGCTCCCAGCCCCATCCAGCCTGGCCTTGGACACTGCCAGGCACAAACCCTTTATTGCTTCTGCCTTTCTGGCCAGTGCAGCAGTGAGCAAACCCCACTTGCTGATCTTTGAGATCCCTTTCCAACCCAAACAATTTGATGATTCCATGCAAAGGTCATTGACATCTCTTTTCCTGGTCCTTCCTTAGCTCTGTGGTGCCCAAAAGCACCTTCCTGTAGGATCTGATGCCTCATTTCCATCTCCTGCTTAAGGCTGAAGGTGAAAAGGTGCCTGATCCAGCAAGTTAAAGGCAGGTCCTGCTTAGCCAGGCTATGATGACTCTGCATTCCCAGGACATCCTTGGCTTGGTGTCCATTTCATTGTTTTTCAAACAGGGATACTTATCCATTCACAGAATCACAGAATCCCCAGGCTGGAAGAGACCTACAAGATCATGGAGTCCAACCCAGCCCCAACACCTCAACTAAACCCTGGCACCCAGTGCCACATCCAGGCTTTGTTAAACACATCCAGGGATGGTGACTCCACCACCTCCCCAGGCAGCCATTCCAGAACCTTATCACTCTTTGTGTGAAAAACTTTTTCCTAATATCCACCTACATTTCCCTGATGCAGCTTGAGGCTGTGTCCTCTGGTTCTGTCAGTGCTGCCTGGAGAAAGAGCCCAACCCCACCTGACCACAGCCACCTTTCAGGGAGTTATAGAGAGTGATAAGGTCACTCCTGAGTCTCCTTTTCTCCAGGCTGAGCACCCCCAGCTCCCTCAGTTGTTCCTCACAGGGCTTCTATCTATGGTCCATAGGATAAAAATGTGGTGATCACAGCAGAGCAGCACTTGAAAACCAAGGATTTTGGGATGTGTTTCCATGTTTATAAAGTGCAGAAGGGAAACAAAAAGGCTGATGGAAGTGGAGTTTACTTAAGCCAAAGGGCTTTGTTCAGAGATATCCCAGTCCAGGAGTTTGTGAGCTCAGGGGCTGCTGCAGCAAAGAAAACTCCATCATACCTAGTCCCCAAACTTCAGACAGTCTCATAAGCAAACAGGGGTGCAAATATTCCTTAGATAGCAGGGACACACACAGAGGATGTCTGGGACATCCTGAGCACAGCACTGTTAATATTTAATGGCTTTAAATTGTATTTGCTTTATTAATCTGACTAACTGCCCGTCTGTACCCTCACATCCATCTGGGTGACTGAGCTCTGTGTGGAACCCACAGATAAAAACCTGCCTGGTCATGGGTGTCATTGTCCAGAGGTGTTTCAGCCAAAGGAGAATCTCCCTGGGAATTTCCAGCCCTGGCAAAGTCAGGGCTTTCCAGCAGGGACTGGACAATTTCACAGCAAATGCAGCAACTTGTAACTGCCTGGGTCAGTGCTTACCCAAAGGGTTTGAAGAGTTATGGAATTCAACATTTAACCCCCTTCCATTAGGCACAGGAAGAGATCGTTAAAATGTCCAAATATCTCTTCCCATCTGCTTCTGCCTTTCCATAGACTTTCTTCAGCAAAACCCGTAATTAATGTGTGGAAAGGGAGTTTGTTCATGGGTTCACAGGCAGTGGAGCATCCTGTAGCACTCCCAGAGCTTCTCCAAGCTCCAGAAAATCTTCTGGAGCCCCAGACAGATGCAGCAGAGATGCTCCTTTCAGAGAACAGACAATTCCCTTGGGATGGAAGTGAAAGGAGGTGTGGGCTCGAGCTGCTGATGGGCAATGGATCCCCAAGGTCAACCTGCAGCTAATTCAGAGACCAACTCTGGATTCCCACTCTTTCTCCTGGCTCCAGCCATTTCTTTTACTCCACAATAATTATCACATTCCACATTTCCACCAACCATCCTTTAATTCCAAACTGATTTTAAAAATTAAGTGAAACTCAGCACAGCTATTTTCAGCCATAACTTGGCAAGAAATTTGCAGTTTCTGGTTAAGACTCAAAGAAGATGGTGAATTTTCAAAGCATTTCTCTTCTTTTTTCCAGTTTTATCAGTTGGTTTAATAAAATTACCTCACTCTGCAAATCTTCACTTGCTGGCACGGGGATAGAGAAAGTGTAAAACTTCTCAGGGTATATGATATTTTTCCAAATACCATTAATCATTAAACACCTTCTATATGATCCATTGCTAAATATTATTGAGTGCCAGAGGGTCTCTGAAGGAATTCTGGGGCACTGAGCTTGCAGGAGAAGAGTCAGGTGTGAGCACCCATTTATGGAATCATGGATTCATGGAATATCCTGAGCTGAGGGGGCCCCCATGGATCGAGTTCCACTCCCGGATGCTACAGTTGCATTGAACAGAAGCAGGAAAATCGAGTCAAATTAGGGGGGAAAAGGGAAATGATTAATCCAGAGCTCAAGGCAGCATCTGGGAAGCTCTGAACATGTCACAGGACCCCTTTCTGACACATCCACAGGGCTGTCTGGGGAATGTTGTTAAAAATGGGCTAAAATAACATTTCAGGGGTTGTTTGGCGTTCATGTGCTTTGTGATAGGAAATCTTTACCCTGGGCCCAGATAAGATGATGTTTAATGGCTTATTAACTAATAACTCCACAACTTCCTGGCAGGCTCTGCTTCCAGGGAACAAGGGGGATGAGAGGAAAACACCCTCAAGCTGTGCCAGGGGAGGTTTAGGTTGGGTATTGGGAAAATGTCGTCACAGAACAGCTGGTCAGGCACTGGCAGAGGCTGCCCAGGGCAGGGGTGGAGTCACCATCCCTGGAAGTGTCCATAAATCATGTGGATGTGGCACCTGGGGACAGGGGTCAGGGTGAACATGACAGAGGTGCTGGGTGATGGCTGGGCTTGATGATCTGAGAGGTTTTCCAGCCTAAATCACCCCATGATTCTGTGAGAAACAGACTTTGTGGACTAACCTGCCTGGTGTGAGGGCACAAACAATGCCGGGGGAATTCCTCACCCTTCCCTGCCAGAGATGGAAACCCTGCCTGGCTCTGGAGCTGCTGCTGCCCCTTCCCCATGCCCAGGGCAGCCACATGGATCATCCCTGCAGCGCCAGCCCAGCCTGCAGCTTTGCTTTGCCACATTCCCAGCAGCCTGGGGAGTGCCTCTCCAGGCACAGCTCCTCCACCCCAAAGCGCCACCGCTCCTCTCTCCCGGCCTCGGCCATGGCTTTGCCCTTTCCCACCATCCTCCATCCCCAGGTAGGAAGGATGCCACCCTGTCCCTTCCCACTGCTGCTCCACTGGAGAGGCTGCCCAGGGTGTGCAGGACACGGCTGGAGGGGAAATGTTTGGCCACTGCAGAAACTGAGAGAAGACAGGGAAGCGCCCCAGCAGGGACCCCAGAGCTGCTGAGGGAGTGACTGTAATTGTGCCCTGGAGGGCTGCAGCAAAGGTCCCACCACTGCTGAGGGGGAGGCAAAGTGTCTCCCCCCTTATTCCAAGGCTGCCAGAACTCTACAGGGTAAATAGAAGGTTCAAACCTGCTGTCAGGTGGTTGTTGGAATGCAAAGGGGTTGATCCCAGATTTTGAAAAGGAACATAAAAAGCTGTGAACGTGATGCAGCAGCTTCTGAGGGTGATCAGGCTGGAGAAGACCGACGCAAGGCTCAACTAAAGGTAAAAAAATAAAACACAAATTCAGAAATCCTGGTTAATGTGAAAACTGACCCCAGTGATGAATAAAAGAGGTTTGTAGAGATTTCAGCTGCCAAATCTGCTAGGTGCAGGGAGATCACCTTGAATGCACCTGCAGAACATTCTGATACTTCTGTAACCCCAACATTAACACAAAAGAAGCATTAACCTTAAACCTAATGTTGATCCTCACCAGAAAAATACCCCATAATGTAACCCATGAAACAAATCCTAACCCAAACATTGGCCCAGACCTTGGCAGAAGCACAACCCTAATACCAACCCTAGCTCTACCCCTAACCATAACCTTAACTCCACTCCTAACCCTCACTTGTCCTCCCAGAGGATGAGGGAGATGCCTGGGTTTAAGTTTGCTCAGTCCAAACCTCAGGCTACACTGAATGTTCACAGAAATCCTTTGGGGGACACGTCAGCAAAAATCCACCGAGCTGCCCATTAACCTCAAAAGCCAGGGGAAAAAAGGATTATCCCGTCAGAATATTAAAATCTGCTGTAATGGCATGGATCACTGTGCTATGAACCCTAAAAAAATGCTTCATCTCATGAAACATAAGGGAAAAAAAATTAGAACTTTAACAATTGGAATAAGGCAAAGAAATTTAAGGTGTGGACTAGGTTAGACAGTCCCAAAGCAGGTTTTGGGATCACTGAGATGCAGTTGATGGGCTTTTTATAACAAGCACAAAATAAGGAATACTAATAATGACCTTGGGCTAAAATTACATTTCACTTTTATTTAGAAAGATGTTCCACTCTGGGCACATGAATAAATCAGTGTGCAGCACATCTGCTTCACGTAAGTGTAACCTGACAGTTTGGAGTGGCAGCTTCCCCCAAATTAAGAGTTACTCCAAGCCCTGGTAATGGGTTCATCAACAGCCCATCGCCAGGTTGTGCATATTCAACCCACTGATTTTATGACAAACCATTTGTCAAGGTCTCCGAAGGTGAGAACAGATTCTGAGTTCTCAGCATTTCTGAAAATGTACACAGATGTCTTTTTTTTTTTTCCTTTAATAAGAAGAGTCTACTGGGGATGGTAATGATGTCACGGAAGTCAAAAAACAGTGAGCTGACAAGAGATGTTTAAAATTATTTTATCATGTGAATAACAACAAGCTCTGCCTCCAGAACTGGCAGCTGTGGAGTGGGTAAGCAGAGCAGGCACCACTGCCCTGCTCCCCAACACCCCCAGGGTCCCACGGCAGCAGTGGCTGGGTGCAATGGGAACCTTCTCCTCAGGGAGGACAAAAAGAGTTAAATTAATCCATGATCTCTCTGTGCCCAGCTGTAATGGGGCTGCATTCCAGGCACCCACCAAAGCCTCTCCATCACTGCCCTCCACAGCTGGACAGGGCAGAGAGAATAGGATCGAGGATTCCTGGGTTGAGATAAGGGCCAGGACAGACCCCTCAACCAACACCCTCATGGGCAGAACAGGCTGGAATTAGGGACATTAACTGAATGTATTGCTAACAAAATCAGAGCAGGATAGTGACAAGAATAAGCTGACCTTAAAAACACCTTTCTCCCACCCCTCCCTCCTTACCAGTTCTGCCTCCTCCCTCCATCAGCACAGGGAATGGAGCTTATGTTCAGTTCATTGCATGTTATTCCACTGCTGCTCTACCACAAGGACCCTCCCAGGGGAGACAGTTCTCCATGGACTCCTCCAGCTTGAGCCCAGCCCATGGGCAACAGCTCTCCACAAACTGCTGCCACGTGGGTCACTCTGGCACAGGGTCAGTCCTGCAGGAGCTGCTCCACTCTGGGTCCCCTGTGGGGTCACAGAAACCCAGGTACCAGGGCCACAGGTACTACCAGGAGCCTGCCCCAGCATGGGCTGCCCTCTCCATGGGTCTGCAGGTCCCTGCCAGGACCCAGCTCAGCACGGGTTTCCCACGGGCTCACAGCCCCTCTCAGGCACCCCCTGCTCGGGCCTGGGCTCCTCCAGTGGCTGCAGGTGCATCTCTGCTCCCCACAAGCCCTCCCCTGCAGGACGCGGAGGTTCAGGGACAACACACCATGATCCAGTGAAGCCAAATTTATTATCCTTAAAAAGACTATATTTATAATAAATCTCTACTGTCCACGTGTCTCTAGCTAATACATGATTGGTTAATCCTGGCTGTTCACGTGTCTAAATTAGAATGCTGATTGGATCACCTAATTTTTCACGCGTCTTGCTGTGCTTGTCAGGCCCACCCATGATTTACTTTTTTTTCCTGACTTTCCCAAACTTGCTGAGTCCTGATGATTCTTCTTCTTGTATCTCTTTCAAGGATATACCGACCCCATTTCTGAATATGTCCATTATTCATTGTTTGTGAATGTGTCCATTGCCCATTAGTACAAACAGGCTGGATTGTGCATTGGCTGAATATGGCCCTTGTCTAACAAAAACTCCTCAATCTGCGAAAAACTCTCAACACCCCATGGGCTGCAGGGGCACAGCTGGCTCCCCATGGGCTTCCCCAGGGAATCCCAGAGCAATCTCTGCCTAGAGCAGCTCCTGCCCTCCTCCTGCCCTGCTCTGGTGTCTGCAGAGCTGTTCCCCTCCCGTGGTTTCATCCTGCTCTTCTCTGGCCGCAATTCCAGCTGTGCAATAACCTGGGGGCTTTTTGCTCTCCGCTCAGTTATCCCCAGGGTGTCCCCACCATTTGTGCTGCCCTCTGCCTTGGTCAGTGGTGGCTCTGTCCTGGACACAGCTGGAATTGGCTCTGCCAGGCACGGGGGGAGCTTCTGGCAGCTGCTCACAGGAGCCACCTCTGCCACTGCCCTGGTACCCAAACCCAGCCAGGCCATCCCAACACCCCCTCACACACAGATGGCTGCAGAGTGACAGCTGAAGGGGCATGGAAAAGCCCAGGTGACAACCAAGCACAAGACACGCATTCACTCACTCCTCTCCCTGGGGAGATGGGGGAGACAATCAAGAAAAAAGGGTAAATCTCATGAGCTGAGATGAGAGCAGTTTAATGTCTGGAAGAAATAATAATAATAACAATAACAACAACAGCAACAAGAGACAGATAAATAAGCCCCAAATTAGATGTAATTTCAGCCCAATAAAGTTGCTCACCACCCATTAACTGTTGTCCAGCTAATCCTCAAGCAACAATGGATTCAATGGATCAGTGGATTCCAGCCCACTCTTCCCAGTTTATGTACTGGACATGACATTCTGTGCTCTGGAATATCCTTTGGCAGTTCAGGCAGCTGTCCTGGCCATGCCCCATCCCAGCTTCTTGTGCAGAGTATGGGACCCTGAAAAGTCCTTGAATTTAGGGAGCACAACTCAGCACCCACTGACACATCTGTGTGTGACCAACACTATTAGAGAGTCCCAGACTGGGCTTGAAGGAACCTGAAAGATCCCCTGGTCCAAGCTGCTGCCAAATGCTGGGACACTGCTCCCAGTCCCAGAGCCCTGTACCAGCTGCTCAGGAGAGGATTTAAACTCTACCCCAGCTGAAATCAGGGCTGAGTGTGAGTGGAACTCAGCTGTAGTGACCATCCTGCTCCCTTGCTGTGACAGCAAAATGCCCCAGCTGAAGGATCCCAGGCAGCTCTTGAGGGGCTCCTGGTGGAAAGGCAGTGATTGGAGCGGATCCCAGCGGAGCTGGTGCAGCCCTGGCGGCCCTGACACGGCACAGGGGCAGCCCTGCCCTGCTGAAACCTGTCCTCTGCCTGCAGGGAAGGCAGCCTGGCACTCCAGGAGCATCCTCTGAAGGGATTGGGAACTATTGATGACTTCAGAACACAACTGAAGGGCTTTTCCTATCAATTCAGGTTCCCTCCAAATGAGAGAAAGACAATGCGTTGAACAAATCCCTGTGAAAGCAGCTGAGCTTACAGCTACAACATTCCCTGCTCTTACAAGGGAAAATTCTGGTGGAGTTAAAACAACCTTAAGCATAAGGTTTGTGTTTCCCACCACCCACGGCAGCTTCTGCTCCTGTTCCCACATCACTGTGCAGGGTCCTTGGGCTTGTACTGACTCAGCCACCCCCTGAACTGGAACAGGAACTTTTCCTAAGATATTCAGACATATAAAGAGACATTTTGGACACAAAGTGTTCTCCAGCATGGACAGAGCACTGTGAGGCCCCACACCCACCATGTACCTTTGCTCCTGAGGCTTCTTCCCTGGCTTGTCAGGAAAACTGTCAGGTATTTATGGGGGGGTGTTCTGTTCTTTAGTCTTTGCCCAGTTAAGACTAAAATACTTTCAAAGTGTCCTACATATATTACTATATTTTAAAACTTTAAATTCTAAGGGTTTTTTTATTATGTAATACTACACATTTTAAATTAAATTACATATTTATATTTATAATTTAATTTTATTATTTAATTTTAAATGTTTGCTCCACAAGTTAAATGTAGTGGTTTTTTGAGAGTCTGTACCTTTCAGTATAGAAAGTCTAAAATTCTTAGTATCTAGAATTTTAACAGAAGTGTTTTAAAAGAGTCTTCTTAGAAGTTGGTTCATCACTGGCCCTTGTGTCATTAGTTTGTTCTATGCAAAACTTCATTTAGTGGGAAAGTCTCCTGTTCTAGGTCATTAGATGGTGATTTTTGGTTACCAGTTTAGTCCCCGGGGGTTTTTGCTTGTGTGGGTGGGCTTTTAGTTTGAGGCTTCTGTCCTTTTTGCCTTTTGGGTTTTTTGGGGGGTTGGAGCTTTTTCTTTTTGTTTTGGGGTCTGGGTTTTGTTTTGTGGAAAAGTTTTTTTTTGTGCCTGAATCACTTATGGATCTAAAGCTTTTGCTTTCGTGTACTCATATATACATAAAAAATGTGTGTGTGCATGTGAGTATACCCACACACACACATATATAGAGTTCTTATATATATATAAAGTTATAGAATAAGTTATTCTCTTGTAACTTCCTCTCAACCACTGCAGTAATGGGCAGAAACTCTCATCCTTGGGCCCTGCACTCTGCAGGATGAGCTGTTTTTCTGATACTGCTTTGCTGTTCCCTATTCCCTGGTATCAGTCCCCATTCAGTGCCATTGGAATGATGGTGGCTGATGTCTCAGCTGGTAGAAATACGGTTTGTGAAGGTTCAGCATGTTGGGAAACATTATTGAGGTGGGGCTGGAAACCATCTGATGCATCAAGAAAAGATAAAGAACAGTACAAATGTATGGGGTTGATCCTGAGATCATTCTGACCATGGAATGTGCATTTTTCTCAGTGGCCTTTCAAGGACTGGTCTTCCATGAGCTCTTCCATTCCTTTTTTAAACCCCTACAAATATCTGCCATCTGACCCTGCACATGACAGATCCACAGCTAATTATCATTTGTGGGAAGAGACAAATTCTTTAGTGTGTTCTGAACACACAGGTTTGTGTGGTGCTCTCCCATTCTTGTGTTAGAATTGAGACATCACATCCCATCAACGTTCCCCAAACTGATTTTTCTGCCTCTTTCCCAGACCCTCTGGCCTTCTCTGTTCCAGTGAGTTTGTGCCTGCCCAAAGCCCCACACAAAAATGCCATTTCATCTGTCAGTGTTTCATCTCCTGCTTGTTTTGTGAACCCTGGTTCCTCTGCTCTCTCAGTGCTTCTCAGTTAATGGCTGGACCCGATGATCTGAGAGGTCTTTCCAACCTCAGAGATTCCATGATTCCTGCACAGCACAGTCACCTTGTGCTCAGGAGTCTAAGCAGCAAAATCCTTTCTAACCGGTTGTAGTTTTTCCCCGCCTCTTCTAGTGGTTTTTCTTTTTCTTATCCCATCAAAACTAGGTCTTAACCAATTTCCCACACTTTCTGAAGGGACTCTGGATCAGGAGGGGCGGATCCTCACTGAACTGATTTTCCCTCTGGGACCAGAGATCTGGCAGAACATCTTTTTAAAAGCCTTGAGCTACATTCTGAGGACACAGCTCCTTCTTTGCCTGTGGGATTTCTCCTACAGAAAGAACAACACCCCAGCCCTGCCTCCCCTGCATGTGGGAGCTGAGCTCTCCTTGCTGCTCTAACGATTCAGCAAGGTGCCAATATTTTTGCAGTGATATTAATTAGAGCCCCTCAAGTGATATCAGTTCCCAGGGCTCATGAACAGCAGTTTAAGCTGTGGGTGCTCAGAACCAGGTGCTCAAGTGCTCCTGGAACTTTTACATCTGCAGGCACTCAACATCAGCCCCTGAGCTCTTTCTTGAGCACTTTGATGGCCTCAGGAGCCTGCGCTGAGCTTCTGCTTTAGATCCCTGCTATCATATCCCAGTTTCCTTCTTTATCCCAGCCTGTCAGAGCTGCTTTCTCAGCAGTGGCTGGGACTGGCACTAGACTGTCAATCTCCAGTGCAAGCAGACCTTACTTCAGCCACAAAGCTCTACATGGCACTGTTCAGTCTGGGCTGGAACTGGCCAAAAAACTCCTCCTGTGGGCACTGGATGCTGGGCAGGCACTGCTCAGGCTCCCCGGGGAATGGGCACAGCCCCGAGGCTGCCGGAGCTCCAGGAGCGCTCAGACAATGCTCCCAGGGATGCCCAGGGTGGGATTGTTGGGATGTCTGTGCAGGGCCAGGAGCTGGGCTCTGATCCTTGTGGGTCCCTTCCAGCTCAGGATATTCCATGATTCTAATTCCTTCCCATGAGTGAATCTCCTTCACTGCACATGGGGAGAAGGATCCACTACCCAACTCAGTGCTAACACCTGAAAAAGTTTGTCCAGCTGCTCCTCAGTGAGGTTTGTGGAATGAAGGAAGCCACTGATTGCATTTTCTTGCTGGCAGTGGACTATTATGGGCGGCATTTGCTGTCACAGAGGCTGGAAAGTTTCATTTGTTAAAGGATTGTTCACCCCTTTCACTCCCGTGAACAAATCTGGTCCCAGGAAAGGATGGGCTGAAGACCAACACAAGTGCAACACCTCATGGAACCATGGAACCATGGAACCATGGAATGGTTTGGGCTGGGAGGGACCTTAAAGCTCATCCAGTTCCACCCTGGGGACAACTTCCACTAAACCAAGTTGCTCCACCCTGGCCTTGGACACTCCCAGGAAAAATGGATTCTAAGGCTGCTCTTATAAAAGACAACCTCATTTAAGAGGAGGAGGCACTAAAAAATTCCTTTCTAAATCCAGACCAGAAGTGAGGCTCCTTCATACTCAGATCCCAGCAGATTTAGGCTCCATTGGCACCTTTCTCTGAGCATGGAATCATTGTGCTGCATCATCCAGTGGCCTCTGGAAATAAAATGAGCCTGTGTGTGAAACCACTTATTCCACAGTGTCAGAGGACATGGGGAAGGGTGAGGTGCTCCATGTGCTGGGCCCAGCTTTGCTGCTGAGCCTGCCCTGAACACTCCTGGCAGGATCTGTGGGAGTGCATCCCACAGTGGGGGAAGGCACAGCTGGGGATCTCCAGTGCCTGTGGGACACACAAGGCGCCGTGGGATGGACACACAGCTCCATGGGATGGACACACAGCTCCGTGAGATGGGACAGGATGGACACACAGCTCCATGGGATGGACACACAGCTCCATGGGATGGACACACAGCTCCATGGGATGGGACAGGATGGACACACAGCTCCATAGGATGGACACACAGCTCCATGGGATGGACACACAGCTCCATGGGATGGGACAGGATGGACACACAGCTCCATAGGATGGACACACAGCTCCATGGGATGGACACACAGCTCCATGGGATGGACACACAGCTCCATGGGATGGACACACAGCTCCGTGAGATGGGACAGGATGGACACACAGCTCCATGGGATGGACACACAGCTCCATGGGATGGGACAGGATGGACACACAGCTCCATGGGATGGACACACAGCTCCGTGAGATGGGACAGGATGGACACACAGCTCCATGGGATGGACACACAGCTCCGTGAGATGGGACAGACACATCCCAAGGCACAGGGAGAACCAGCTGGAATCATTGCAAGAATCTTTTCTGTCATTTTTGAAAGGTCACGGTGAAAAAGGAAGTTCCTGAAAAATGAACCGCAGCATCTCACTCATGTTCCAGAGGAAACTCAAGAGGAAGTTTGGGGACTACAAGCAAGTCAGCCTCACCTCAGTCTCTGGGAAAGTCCTGGAAAAGGATCCCCATGGAAGAATTTATAGCCATATACAGGAAAAGAAGGTGACTGGGGCAGCCAGCAGGGCTTTGTTAAGGAAACATGCAAGGGAAAGTGTAAAAAAAATCTTTTTTAATTATTTTCCTTTCAATTTTGAGTTCTGTTCTGCCCTTAAATGCATCTTAAGTCCAAGAGGAATGTTTCTGATTGCACTCTCTGGTAGGAAATAGCTCTTGAGAGCCTCTTTAACCTTTGTCAGGGAATTTCAGCTCATTTCCCACAAATGACAGGATAAGATTGCCCTCGTGTGGCTTACAAGAAAAAGAAAGGAATGGAAAAAATAAAATTAAAATTAAAATTAAATAAAATGCAATAAAATAAAATATTTATTAAATTAAATTAAATAGTTTGGCAAACTCTGGTTCCTGCTGTCCTTCTCACAGACATTACCCCTTCCATCATCTTATCCTTTTGTATTCATCAAGAGAGCTGCACCTCAGGGAAGACATACAACAGCTCCTGTGATTCCAGAGAGGACAAGGGTCCCTGGAGGGACAGACAAATAAGAAAGGACCAAAAAAAAAAAGCAGAAAATAGATATGATTGAGGTAAGGATGAAAGCAGTCCTTGGGTTTTAGGGAGTTGATAAAAGATAACACAGCTGCCCCATCCCTGAGGGTGTCCAGGGCCAGGTTTGGACGGGGCTTGGAGCAGCCTGGGACAGTGGAAGGTGTCCCTGCCCAGGACAGGGGTAGAACAAGATGGGCTTTAAGGTGTTCCTTTCTACCCACCCATCCTGGGATTCTATGAACTGCAGTAAAGGGTTGATTCAAAGAGAAAAGGTTTCAGTAACAGACATGGTGAAGCTTTGGACATTTATGAGGAAATTGCAGAATTTCCCAGGTCTGTCAGCCTTAAGAACAAGTCAGACAAGCACCTCCCAGGAATGACCTGGAAAGAAATGCTTCTTCTTTTATAGAAAATGTAAATCTGTAGTTCAGTGTAAATCTGTGTGGATCAAAAGAGCACACAGACCTATCAATGGATGGATCTACCTACCCATAGACAGATCTGTAGATCACCACAAATCTGGATCAATAGATCTGCAGCTCACCAAATGTGAATCATTAGGTCTTTATCTCACTATAAATCTGCTTGGATCAATAGATTTGCAGCTCACTATGGATCTGTCTGGATCAGATGTGTGGCCCAGCAGCAGTGTGAGCTGCTCTGGTTTCCTAGGGACACATCTCCTGTGGCTCCTGGTGGCACCTGCACCCTCTGTTTCTGCCCTTTCACTCCTAACGCACTGAACCAAGAAAGCAAAACCCACCCACAGAGCTGCACATTCCAAATGTGAGCTCTGGAGTCAGAGCAGAGGATCCCAGTCCACAGCAGGGGCAGGAATGAGATGGTCTTTAAGGTCCCTTCCAACCCAAAGCATTCCATGATTCTGTCTGCGTCCGGTGTACAAAGAATCACAGAATATCCTGAGCTGGAAGGGACCCACCAGGATCATCAGTCCCACTCCTGGCCCTGCACAGACACCCCAACAATCCCATCCTGTGCCTGAGAGCATTGTCCAAACACTCCTGGAGCTCTGGCAGCCTTGGGGCTGTGCCCATTCCCTGGGGAGCCTGGGCAGTGCCTGCACCCTCTGGGGGAAGAACCTTGCCCTGATCTCCAGCCTAAACCCCCCTGGCAGAGCTCCAGCCATTCCCTGGGTCCTGTCCCTGCTCACAGAGTAGAGACTGGAGCTGCCCCTCTCCACACTCCAATCTTTAATCTCACTGTGCAAATCTCTTCTTTCACTTTCCTCTGCCTTAGGTGCCTCTGTCACCAGCCCAGGGATTTTCTCTCCCAAGACTCCTTCTAGCTAGAGGCTCTTCTGATCCTCCCCTGACTTGTGTCCTGGAGAGACCCCTGTGACCCAGGTGTGGGACATGCCCTCCCACAGCAGGGAGGGATGGTGTCCATGGACTGCTGTGACCCACCTGGGGCAGCAGCACAGCTTCTGGAACACCCAGAGAGTATGTCACAGTCCTGTGCAGAGCTTTATCAGGCAATAAACATTAACATTCCCCAGCCCAACTGCCAGAGTGTTGCTGGAATGGATCTGTTATTTTTATGAAGGGAAGATGAAAGGCTGGTGGGAGAGAAGGCCCCAATAACCTGGATGCCACCTGACTGTACACCCATAAAACTTCACCACAAAGGAAAGTGTTTTGTACCTGGCCCTGTGTTGGTTTTGAATGACACAGTCTCAGTAACCAGGATCTGCAATTGCCCCTATTTCACAGAGAACAAACATCATTCCTGCCATAAACTCTTTGAGGCAGGGCTCCTGTTTCATTTGCATTCATCTGCCCAGGCCCTTTTCCAAGCCAGCTCCTGCCATCCTGTACTCACAAACCCCACAAGTGACTCTCAGAGACAGTCCCTGACTAATTTAACTGAGGGCTCTTTTCTGATGCTGCTTCTCATGGGGAGCTGCAAATCTGGGACCCCAACAGAGGCAAGGCTGCCACAGGCCCACCAGGCTCAGCAACACAGAGTGTGTGTCTCCAGTAGCTGCACATGAACCCAGCAGCTGCTCCTGGATCTTCCCCACTGACCCCTCCAGACCCAAGACCTCTCCAACAATTGGCCAGAGCCCTCTGAGCCTCTGGCAGCCAAATCCCCTGGTTTTCACACCCTCACACACCTGCAGACTGCTGGCCCCCAGGGCTCTTACCCAGCTGGTCACTCCCTGGGATCACATCTCCACACACCCACACAGCTCCAGCCCCTGGCACAGCAGCACTGCAGCCACTGTCCCACTCCAGGGGGCTCTCAGACCTCCCTGCAGAGGGAATAAACAGTCCCTGACCCAGGGAAGGATTTAGGAATGGAGGTTAATGAGAAGCCACGTCACAGTGGCTGATCAGGATCAGGATCACACTACCCAGTAAGCTCTTTATACAGCACTGGCCACTCTTGTCCCCTTAGCCTTATTTTTCTTCTCTGTGTTTGTTTCTCTCCAAATTCCATCAACCCCTCCATTTCCCCACCTTTGCTTCCTCCCCTGAACATCCTCCAGTAAATCAAAAGGGATCCTGAACGTGCCTTCCCAGGAACTTCAGAATGTTTCCTACATCTCTACACAGGGAGAGAAGAGAGAAAATTCTGTTGGACTCATGGCGATGGATTTCACACCTGGACTACAGAATAGTGGAATATCCTGAGCTGGAAGGGGCCCACAGGGACCATCCAGGCCATCTCCTGGTCCTGCACAGACCCCCCAGCAATCCCACCCTGTGTCTGAGAGCATTGTGCAAAGGATCTTACAGCTCATCCCATTCCACCCCTGCCATGGCAGGGACACCTTCCACTGTCCCAGGCTGCTCCCAGCCCTGCCCAGCCTGGCCTTGGGCACTGCCAGGGATCCAGGGGCAGCCACAGCTGCTCTGGGCACCCTGTGCCAGGGCCTGCCCAGCCTCACAGGGAACAATTCCTGCCCAATATCCCATCCATCCCTGCCCTCTGGCAGTGGAAGCCATTCCCTGTGTCCTGTCCTTACATCCCCTGTCCCCAGTCCCTCTCCAGCTCTCCTGGAGCCCCTTTAGGCCCTGGAAGGGGCACTGAGCTCTCCCTGGAGCCTTCTCCTCTCCAGGTGAGCACCCCCAGCTCTCCCAGCCTGGCTCCAGAGCAGAGGGGCTCCAGCCCTTGGAACATCCCCATGTCCCTCAGAGGCCTTTGTTGACTGGCGGTGACAAACAAGGTTTTGGTCACATCATCCACATGACACACCTGAGATGCCCAGAGTTACCATGCGACAGTCCCTTGGCACAATCTATTTTCTTCCTGGAACAAAGAAGATAATTCTCCATGTCATGTTCTGTGAATTCACCGCTCTCTGTGATGTTATCTCTGCTGTTGACTTATGAGGGTTCAGACCTTCCACCCTCCCCAAAATCAATCTGTTGGATTGCTGGAGTGGCGCCTTTGTTATTCCTGCAAGTTCCGTGTTGTTCTCTGTGCCTTTGTGTGCTCACTCAGCCACATCTGCTCCTGCTGACCTCATTCAGAGCCAGCACAAGAGCTCTGTCAAGGTCTGAGTCAACAAGAGATCAAAGAGAAGGAGCAGCTTTAGAGCACACAAAGGCAAATTACACCAGACAGGGGGAAATTAGCAAAATGATTGCGCAGCAGGTTCAGAATAATCATAAATATTTCTTTTTCACCTACAAATACGCACCACACTTGGTACAAACTTTTTACTTTTTCTTAAATCTTCCAGAAGTATTAATAACCAAGCAGTTCATAAGCAAACTGAGACATGGATCCTTGAAGGTGTCAGAGAAGTGTCACTGGATATACCTTTCTGAAGGATCTGGAAAAACCAGACCCTCCCATGATTAACCTGTCCCTCACAGTTGTCCTCTTCACCCTTTTCTTCTCCCCTTTCCCAGATTAAAGAAGTTCATCTCCCTCCACTGATGTGCCACAGTCCCCTCACCACCTCAGTCACTCTGCACTGGATTTTCCAGGTTTTTTTCCCCAGGTATCTCCCAGGAGAGGGGTTGGACTTCTATCATGAGTTACCAAAACTCAAAACTGCCTGGGCTAAATCACCTGAGTGACACTTCAGGCCCCTGCTGGGACACACCAAACTGTAGGGTATTTGCTATTTAAAGCAGCTGAATGCTAACAGGAATATTGGGATTCACTGTGTCACCTCATCCACTGGGAGAGCAAAGCAGAATATTTACTGATCTGGTCAAACAGGGTCTTATCATGACAGGACAGAAAACAGCAAGAAAATACCTTTATCATTAATTCTGATTAGTGAAATAGAGTGGAATATCCCTGACAGTGAAATATCCCAGGCAGAGGAGAACATAGGATTAGTCTCTCAGACTCATGGGAAAATTAAAAAAATTAAGATCCTGGAAAGATCTAAGAGTATTCCTATCCCATAATAGATATCCCTATCCTGTGATGATAGCTTTTATCAGAACATGGCAGAGATGCAAATTATTTAATGCAGATTTTCCTTGGCTCTGCCGTTGCTTTTATGGCCTTTTTATTGCTTTTAAACCAAATCACATCATCACTGGTACCTTCTCTGACCTTTTGGTTAAATGTTACCCCAAGGACAATCTCATCTTTGTGTGCTCAGTGCTTGCTGAGCACTCCAGGATCCCTGGATTTGCATGGGGTGGGACCAGAGCCCCACCCAGGGGTGACACCAACCCCATTAACAGTGCCTCCAATCCTGCTGCATTTTTTCCATGAAAAGCACTGAAATTTCCTGAAAATGAAAATAATAAAAAAAGCTTCATTTGAAAGAGCAAAAGCTTCTGTTCTTCTATCTCCTAGGTGGGGGCAAGTCAGAAATTTACTGATATTGAACAAAAAGAAGGGTGAGTGAGTGAGTGAGTGAGTGAGTGAGTGAGTGAGTGAGTGAGTGAGTGAGTGAGTGAGTGAGTGAGTGAGTGAGTGAGTGAGTGAGTGAGTGAGTGAGTGAGAACTGAAATGGGCTGCTCAGAGAGGTGGTGGAGTCTCCATCCCTGGAGACATCCAAAAGTCATCTGGAAACAGCCCTGGGCACTCAGGTCACAGAGAGGTGGGACAGGATCACCCCCAGTGTCCCTTCCAACCTCAACCACTCCAGGATTCTGTGAAGAAATGGGTTTGAGCCTCCACATTTTTGAGCATTTTAAAGGAGGGAAATGTTTTTGATGGTAAAACAAGTTCTTCTCCTGCTTGCCTCAAATTCTGGATTTTTCAATCTAGGGAAAACAAAAAAGACAAAAAAAGAGGGGGAAAAATTAAGACTACGACCAAAAAAGAAAATTTCTGGATAGAAGGGATACAGGAATGGGACTAGAGGGTAATGTGGGTGGGAATTGGAAAGAAACTATGGGATTAGGATTTTAAAAGGATCTAAAGCTGGTTGGTTGACAACACTGGTGACTAGAAGAGGAAGTCAAAACACAAAATATGAGAAATATGTAGAAATTATAACTTTTAAACTAAGAAAGAATTGTCAGTCCAGGGAATTTTGAGCTTCAGCAGAATAGAGGGAGATATGGGCATGGAAATCCCAAAAGGACCAAGAGAGTCATTGGGCAGGAGTGAAAGAATAATGAAAGCTGGGGAAAGAGCCACATTATAGAATCAAGGAGGGGAAGAAAAAGCAGCCCAAACTCCAAAATTAAAGGAAAGAGTCTGGGGGTGGTCGCAGTAGGAAGGACCAGAACTGGCAGACAATAACTGAATACAAGGATGCATCAGGCAAGGCCTGGATGAGGCAGAAATTAGGAAGAGCTTAGCAGAGTGAGGAGAAAGGGAAGAGAAATCTGGGGGGAAAGATGAGGCAGATTTAAGGGAGAACAGGCACAAAAGTCTGTGCATCCAAAATAAGTGAGAAAAGGGGAAATCCCACCTTCCTGATGACTGTGGACATCAAAACACAGAATGACACAAAGGGACAAGGGGAATCAGGGGCTGGGAGTGTCCAGTGCTGGACAGAGGGAAGAGCTGTCAGTCTCTGCATTATCCAGCATTTCAAGAAGGTCTTGGAATTACAGAACTGATGGAATTTGTCATCTCAGTGCTCAACAGCTGGGGAAAAACTCCAGTGTTGGGAGTTGGTAATAAAGGAGTGTTATTTCTGCTGAGGTTCAGGCCTGGAGGTGTCAGGGCAGTATAGACCACACTGCTGTTCCTATGGGTCAGAAGGAAAGAGGGAATGATTCAGAAAGAATCCATAGATTATAAAGGCTAAAATCACCCTCTGCATGTGCCCAGTGTGAACTGGGATTTGCCATGTGCTAGAGAAAGCTGTGCATGTGTTAAGGAGGAATTCCTGTGTGGTTAAAGGATGTGGATGTCAAGTCTGTGGTTAAGAAAGATAATTCAGGCAATATTTAATCAGCAGGTGTTCAATCTCCCTTCAAAGCTGCTCATTATTTAATCACACACTCTGAAAGGAAATGGTGTGTAAAACTCTGAATCTACCCACCCACCATTTTCTTAAACCCCTGACATAAAATCCACCTTCTCATCAATCAGCTTTCCCTCTGTGCATACTTCCCCCTGTGTCAGGGAGTTCTCTTGTCCTGGCTGAAGTAACTTGTGTGATTCCCACACACATTCCGTGGGCAGGATCACCCAAGGAAGAGCAGCTTTGGGCAGAGCTGCCAGCTGTGGCTGCTGTCCTCATGGACAGCCTCTTGCTCCTACCTCTGCTCAGTGCTTCTACTCCAGAATTTCCTCCAAAGATCCACTCTAAATTGCTGAAGGTCATCCCCCCTCACCCTGTCACCACCTGCTCTTGTAAAAAGTTCAAGCTCTTCATCAGAAGAGCAAAGGGCTTTGTTCCAAAAATGACTATTTGCCACCATGATCACGAAAAGCCTTTGAAATCTCTAAGCCATTTTTTTCTTTGAAAATCTGTGGAAACCCAGGGCACTGGGAATATTTCTGTGTCTGCTCTGGGGTGTCCTGACCCCCAGGGCAGCACTGACTCTGACCCTCATTCATGGAGAAAGTTTCCCAGACTTCAAGATAGACTGGAACCCACAAAAGTGTGAAACAGATAACAGAGAGCAGTGCAGGTGTATCACTGGGTGAGAAATTGAGGTTTTGGGATTTTTAGCATGTTGTGGATGGAGGCAAGATAGAGGGCCCAGGGTGTTGTCCTGGGTTTCTTCTTCATGCTTCTTCTTCCTCCTTCTCCATGGGTTTGGGTGGCATTTTGTAATTGGGCAGAAAAGTCTGCACTGAGGGCTCTGTGGGATCAGTTATTGGGTTAAAAGGGGAAAATAATCCAAGTGTCAGCTCTTAATTAGCAGCTTAGTCTTAAAAGACCTTGCAACAATAGATAGCCATTTGTGCCTTGCTGCTGAACTCATGGTTGTGAGACTCTTTTACTGATAAGAAATAATAAACACCTGAGTCTGACAGGAACTACTGTCTCAAGTGCCTTCAATTCAGACCCAGAGAAACTGACAGAAGTCTAAATCTCCTAAATCTCCTTTTAATTCCCCGCCACACCTCACTGCTGTACCCAGGAATGGGGCAGTTTTAGCACACAGCAGCAGGAGAGCAGAAAGTTTCTTTTTCTCCCTTGCCAGCTGTACAATCTCTCTCCTGCAGCCCTGAGTTATCACCTCATATCAACAGAACTGGTTTGCATATGTTCTCATGAGCAAAGGGTACAGATAAATTTGTGCTGCTCAGTAGGGGCACTGTTGTGCTACCAGAAGTACCCTATAAATTTCAGCAAATTCTCCCAAATAATTTAAAAAGACATCACAGAAAATTATACATTAGTGTTCTTTGTGGTTTTTCCCTATTAAAACCATGTTAGTCCCTTAAAGGAACAGAAATGTACAGAATACCAGGTATGGGCATGAACACGGGCAAGTCCTAAACTCCAAAATTACACTAAAACTGTCCTGGGTCAGCACAGCCTGTATGTGCTTAAAACCTGATTATGGAACTGCACATCTGGGCATTCCAGGACATTGGAAGAGAATTCAGAACCAAGGCCAGGACAGTTGGAGTGGTCAACAGACTCATGCAAGGAATCCCCTTCTACACCCTCACAGCAGTCCTGTCAAGTGAAATAGGGGTTTACACATTTAATGTTACTTTTCTAACATCAATTCTGGATTTAGGCACCAGAGTCCTGGGATAAGGGTGCAGCTTTGGAGCATTGGCAGCCTTGTAGAACTTGGTTGCTGAGTTGAGGGCCTCAGATGGAGATAATATTTCAAGAGTTACAAGTAGGAGGGAAAAACTTAAAATCTCTGATACAGACTTGTGTTCCTTACAGGGAGCTGGGAAGGGGCTCAGCCTGGAGCAAAGGAGGCTCAGGGGTACCTTGTGGCTCTGCACAGCTCCTGACAGGAGGGGACAGCCAGGGGGTTGGGCTGTGCTCCAGGGAACAGGGACAGGAGCAGAGGAACGGCCTCAGGCTGGGCCAGGGCCGCTCAGGGTGGATATCAGGAGGAATTTTCCCATGGAAAGGGTGCTCAGGCCTTGGAACTGCCCAGGGAGGGTTGGAGTGCCCATCCCTGCAGGTGTCCAAGGAACACCTGGAGGTGGCACTGAGTGCTCTGGGCTGGGGACAAAGTGGGAATCAGACAGAGGGTGAACTCAATGTTCCTGAGGGGCTTTTCCAGCCTCAGTAATTCTGGGATTCTGTGACCAAAAACTGGTTTTAGTTCAGGACACTATTAAATGATATCTTTTATTCAAGGAAGCCCCAGACATGAAACACCTTATATGAGCAAAAAGCAAGTAAGCAAGAAGAGTATCCTAAAACCAAATCTACCACAAAACCCAGGAATAACATTAAAAAAATCCACATTATTCCTAGCTTTTATTTCCTATCCAGTATGTAAACATGTGCAGATCCTTTCTTCATATTCTTGCCACCAAAAAATAAAAAAACAGGCAATGCTTTCATTTCAACATGATCCCAGCACTGTAGTTTGGAATTCCTTCCTCCTAAAGAGAGTTTAAAGAATCTCAATGCACAGTGAGGGAAGACTTCCTTTGCTCCACTACATCCATTCCCTAATCAGTACAAGGAACAGGCTGGTTTCTGGCTGTCAAAGTGTCCCTGAACACCAGGAATTCATCTTGAGTTACTTGCTGCAGTTCTGCTGCAAACTCAGAGGTGCCACCTGCAGACAGGTGGAGGGGAAAGGGATCCAACCCACTGGGAATGAGGGCTGAAAAAGGGGATAACCTGGTGCTGCTTTTGTATGTATGGGAGGCCAAATCACAGACAGGTATTAAATATTAATTCTTAATTGCTAGACATTAAATATTAGCTATTAATTATTAGATATTAAATATTAGGTATTGATATTGCCTACTAAAAGGCTGCAGGAGGTACTGAGTTTCACCCAGTGTGTTCAAACCCAGGCAAAATAGTGGGAAATGAAACCCAGGGCATTTCCATTCCAGTGTCACCCACCTCCTGCAGCACTGGAACCTCTCAGAGGAGTCCCAGCCTCTTTGCTGGCAGATCTGCTCTGCTGGTGGCAGTCCTGATCCAGGTGCTCAGGACTGCAGGAATGTCCCCATGAGCTGGCAGCTGCAGTTTGGCTGCAGTAGGAGATGGAGCCCAGAAAAACTGATGGGTGCAAGTACATGATCCTGCTATAGAAATGCACAAACTTCCCAGCTGGACATGCCTTGCGTGGGTTTTCCCACCTTCTCAGAAGCAGATGGTGCAGGCAGCATTGGCACAGATCTCACACAGGTTGTCCTCAGCAGCCAGGCCTGTCTGGGAGGAAGGAGGGATTCAGTCAGATGCCAGGAGAGCAGAGCCACCTGCCAAAGCATTTGGACACCCCTTTCCACTCCTGTTTTATTATTTTGAAGTCCCTTGAAGGTACCTCTGCTCTAAGTAAAATTAGCTCGTGCTAAAACTGGCTTAAGGAATTAAAGCAAAGCTGAATTCATTAGGATGGGAACATTTGAAGGCAAAAGGACAAGAAGACAGGGAGGATTTCTTCCTAAAGTATCCCTTATACTGGACAATAGATAAATGCAATATAATAATATAAAAAGCAAATACTGCAGCAGCAACAGGCCATGGCACTTTGGACAAGGAGGAATGTCTTCAGCTGAAGGAATGTAAATTTAGATGGGATATTGGGAGGAAATTCCTCCCTGTGGGGGTGGTGAGGCCCAAAGCAGCTCCCAAAATCTGCTTCCAAGTGCATAAAAATCTGCACCTACAAAAAGGTGCCAAGCACACTGGAGTTAAAGGTGCTTCAGGCACAGGCCCCCTGAGCTGCAGGGTAACTCTCCCAAGCCTGGCTTTGGGCTGCTCCCCCTGCACACTCTCTCCTGCACCCCAGCCATGCTGTGGGAAGGGTTTGGGAGCCCCTCTGGGACCCCCCAGCCCCAGTGCCAGCCAGCAATGACACTGCCAGTGCCCGCAGCCCCCACACCAATCCATGTCGCTCAGCAGGTGGCTCCTGAAGTGGCACTTGGGGACATTCAGGGGTGGCCTCGCCTGTGCTGGGGCAGCAGCTGGATGTGATGGTCTCAAAGGGCTTTTCCAACCTCAGGGATTCCATGGGGCATTCAGGGACTGACCCAGCCATCCAGACGGGCATGAGAAGCAGTTACACATTGTGAAAAACACGTTCACTCTCCTGGGAAAATTTAAACAGTTTAATAAAGGCCAATGGGAGAAAAAGATAGTAAAGCAAGGATTATGGCCCAAGAGCACACTGTTATCTTCAGGGATACCCCTTAAATACCTTTTCCCTTACATCAGCCTGTTGCATATTCATAGACTCTTATGCATAGTAAACTTTTCCTCAAACTAGTTTACATGTTCAAGAATTGTTTAGCATGGCTCCTCCTTGGATCCACCTTTTTAGAGCATGGGTATTCCTTGGGTGTGGTTTTAGTCCATTCTTATCACCTCCAGTTTTTGGGCCTTGGTCCACTCTGCCTTCAGACAGTGAGTGCTGATAGGTGGCAGATCTGTACAGGTGTCCTCATCCTGTGTGCATTGGATGTTATCCCATCCAAGCAGGTATTTTAACACAAGCATAGCTATTTCACTACTATGTCTAAGCTTAATTAACAACAGAAATAAAAACTATATCTTTATAGCAAAGTTATTTTAACACCACACTGTGGGATCTCAGCACCTCAGGACTGAGGTGCAGAGTGGCCGAGACCACCCTTGGGGGGCTCGGGAGTCCTGGAATGTTGCCAGCAGTGTCTGGTGGCTGCACTTTGATCCTGCACGGGAAACAACACCTGTATGAGGATGGGAGGATTTCACTGGGGTGAATGGTGAAGGGATAAGTTAGTTAGAGTGAAACACAGGGTTTAGGATTTCTGTACAGGGGGGTCTAGAGAAGTAAGATGGAGGAATTGGGGCGTGTCCTCTCCTTCTTCTTCTTCTTCTTCTTGGCCTCCATCTTCTGTGGTGATGTTGGCACTTTGGGATTGGTTATTACTAAAAGTGCACTGGTTAATAAGGGTAAAAGGTATTGGGGAAAAATGATAAATATTGTATACGTAATTTTGAGTATAAAGATAGGTGACCGCCCCGGGGGCTCTCAGTGTGCCCATGGCTGGCTGCTGTGCAGACCTCTGTCGGGCCGAGAGAAAATCTTTTAGATAAACAATTAATAAACACCAAGACCGAGAAAAGATCTGAAGCCTCTTCTCGTCCTTTGAAGCGCGGGCTGTCCAAGGCCACCCCGGGCCTTTCCAAGTCACCTAAACAGCCGAGAAACCGACACCACACCTATAAAATCCATTTTAATATTTGCAAAAAGCCAATATTATAATATGTATCTATGACACACATAGATTATACTGCCATGACCCAGAGCACCTCAGGGCATCATTAAGAGAGCACATAAAGCAGGAAAAACACACCCAGTTACACCACTCTGTGGCTTGCAAGTGGGGCATGAACACCACTTCATCCTGATCTTGGCAGCCCCAAGAAAAGCAACGAGTAAAGAGGCACTGACAATGCCATTTGTCTGACACTCCTGCCCCAGAGCCACAGCCCAGCAAGTCTCTGGTAGCCTGAAGTATTTATGTCATTCAGAAGCTGCACGCCCCTAAAGCAGTGCCTTGGGAACACACAGTTTCCCACGTGCCTTTTATAGCCCAAGCTGTACTTCCAGCACATTCCAAGATGGTTTAAATCAGAATGAGGTCACTGGGAGACAGCACAGCATTGGATCAGGCACATCAGGAGACTTGCCAGCCAACATTCTCTGTGGGCCCTTGATGCCCAAAATCTAGGCAAGAACACAGTAGCCCAGAGGAGGCCTACAGAGCAGGTATTTGTTTACTGGACACTGGGAGTGACAGGGATGGCTCCACCACAAACTCACTCCTCCGTTCTTCGCACAGCACTAGCTTTTATACTTTTTTACTTATGTGCACATTATACTTTCCTAACCTTCATGATGTAACATATTTTCTGATCATATGAATATTATGTAAGTCCTTGCAGCACATGAGCAGTTTCTGCACAAGATGGTTGTCAGCCTTCTGTGGTTGTTTTTGATGAAGGCTCAGAAGTCTTCCTTGGGCTTGAACTTTTCACCTCTGTTTCTATACATGCTCTACAAGACTGTCTGTTCAGATGGCCAGTGGTTAGCTTTTTGTAATTAGCTTGTTCTGCTAAATTTGCTGATTTCTAAAAGTGCTTCATTCACATACCCATTGTTATAAATACATATCATGTTGTCAGCTTTTTGCAAATATTAGGAGGAATGTTATATGCATAATGTTAAAATAACTTTGCTTTTATTTCTGCTATTAACAAAAACTTAGACATAGTAGTAGTGGTAGCTGACATAGTTCTGAGTGAACTGTCTGTGGTCAGGATAACATCCAGCAAACGTATTGAGAACCCTGCTATTGATATGCCAACTGTCAGCATCTGCCATCTGAAGACAGTGTGGACCAAGGCCTAAACTGGAAATGATAGAGACCAAAACCACAGCCAGGAAACACGCAAGCTCTAAAAAGGCAGACCCAAGGAGAGGCCAGGTAAAAGAGGTCCTGGAATATGTAAACTAGTTTATGAACATGCATAAGGGTCTATGAACATGCAACAGGCTGATGGATTCGAAAAGGTATTTAAGGGGTATCCCCAAAGGTGAAGGTGTGCTCTTGGCTGAGTGACAAGATGCACCCGGCCATAATCTTTGCTTTTACAGTCTTTGTTTCCTATTATCCTTTATTAAACTGTTTAAATTTTCACAGGAGAGTGAACATGTTTTATAGACCTGTTACAAAATAACTTCTTTCTGCATAGCTACAGCTTTTTGCATAGCTCAAGCATTATCTTGTTGCCTCGACATCGCTCTCCATTCCCATCACTCTGTCTGCAGAACCCTTGTTTCTTGCAAGCCTCGTTCTGTTCCATTTCTGCTCCCGTTAGAAATGGATCGCTGTGCCCAGGATAAATCCCATTCGCCTTTGGCCTGCAGGCCACACCACCGAGCAGCAGGGCTGTGGCCCCGCCACTGCCTGTCACCGCCTGTCACTGCCTGTCACGGCGTGTCACCCCCTGCCACTGGCTGAGCCATCGCCCTTAGCCCCAGGTCGGGAAGCACAGCAGCAAGACTGCGCTCCAAGATGGGGTCGGGGCTAGGTTCAAGGGAAAAGACTCCTTTCTGAGGAGAGAGGCTCCTTTCTGAGAGGGTCCCTTCTGAGGAGACAGGCTCCTTTCTCAGAAGAGAGGCTCCTTTCTGAAGAGAGAAACTCCCTTCTGAGGAAAGAGGCTCCTTTCTGAGGAGAGAAGCTCCTTTCTGAGGAGGGAGGCTCCTTTCTGAGGAGGCAGGTTCTACCACGATTCTTTCGCCTCCCCGAAGACCAAGGCTTCCCTGCCGCCATCTTGGGAAAGACAGCTTGGTTCGGCCGCCCGGGCCGCCATCCTGAGAGTGGTGTGGCGTCATTTCCTGTACACTGTCACCATCTTGAGTGTGGCGCCACGAGGGTTTTGGTTTGTTTTTTTTTCTGATCCGCCATATTGAGTGCTGTGACATGTGATTGGTCTCGGGGTCGCCATCTTGAGAGTGGAATGACGCCAGTTCCATCCTGAGTGACTTTTTACGTGACTTCTGGCAGCCGCAGCCCAATGCCACCTGGCAACCGCGGCTCCGTGGGCTCCCTGCAATCCTCGCCCGACACTGCCACCACAGCCGGAACCCGCGCCTGGTGCTCCTCGGGGAGATGCGGCGGCAGGCACGGAAAGCGCCACGGCGGCGGCCCGACGAGTCACTGCGCGTGCGCGCGTTTCGGAGTTGCTGTGCTGCTTTTGATCTGCGGGTGGGGCCAGAGAGCCGTTTGAGGCAGTGCGCATGCGCGCCGGCCTTGCGGCAATACCGCCTTTGGCCTGCAGGTGGCGCGCCCCAACCGTCGAACGCGCCGCGCGTGCGCAATGACCCGCACCCGGCGCAGGCGGCCGCGCTCCAGGCCCAGCCGAGATCCCGGAGCTGGTGATGCACAAAAAACTTCTGAGCACGCAGAGCTGCTTCTGTTGCCTTCATAGAAGTCATCTTTTCTCCTTTTTCAGTCCCTGTAGTGTTTCATTTATATATACAAAGGTTATATTTGTATTTTCAAATCTTAAGTCTATCCGTGTTCAGAATGCCTTATGCTCTGAGATCCTTCATATAAAACGGCAGATACGGGATTGTTAAAAATAGGTTAG
Organism: Melospiza melodia melodia; assembly: GCF_035770615.1. NCBI lineage: Eukaryota > Metazoa > Chordata > Aves > Passeriformes > Passerellidae > Melospiza > Melospiza melodia. The sequence goes on along the minus strand of NC_086219.1, from coordinate 7,374,222 downwards.
AAACTTTGATAGGTTGTTAAGCATGTACTGTTAGTTCGGTTGTTATATTGTAAAAGGAGTTAAAATGGTAGTTATAGGAAATCCAGTACTTAATGTACCATAACACACCTCAGTGAAGTGCAGCACGAGCCAGCCTGGACAGAACTGTCATGGCAAACCAAGCACCTTAAACCCTCATGGAAATGAAGGATATAAAAAGAAACCAATCCAAAGGGACTAAAAACAGGATAAAAAGGGGCATCTGACCCAGGGAAGCTGTGCTGTTCCCCTGGAGCATCGGGCACATCACTGCTGAGCAGCCCCAGCACCAGTGCTGCTCCATCCTCCATGGGAATGCTCCTGCCCAGCCCGGGCCCCCTTGCTTTGGGCCTTTCTTTTTCTTATAATAAATGCTGAAATCACTTTAGTACCGGGAGCCTGCTCTCGTTTTTAACAGGATTGTACCTGGAAATCAATTTTTATACTTTTTTTTTCTGCATATATATAAAGAGATAGGAAAAGTTACCACTTTTATTATTTTTTTGCGCAGAATTTGAGACAAACACCCACAGACAAACACGCTGTGCACAGACAAAACCAGTGGTGTGACCCAGAGACATAAAACCCCTGTCTGAGCTGTGAGGGCAGCACTAGAGATGCTACTGGGGCCAGCAGGGACTGGGATCACCCATCTCTGCTGGGCAAACGCTGCCAGGAAGGATTAATTCTGTCACACGGGAGAAGTTCCTGCTGCTCTGTCACCTGGGGACACTGCAGCTGGGACAAAGGAGAAGGAGGAGGAGGAGAAGGAGAAGGAGAAGGAGAAGGAGAAGGAGAAGGAGAAGGAGAAGGAGAAGGAGAAGGAGAAGGAGAAGGAGAAGGAGAAGGAGAAGGAGAAGGAGAAGGAGAAGGGGGATGCCAGCTGGATAAGAAAGTGCAGTGAGAAATCACAAGTCTGGGAATGAGACAGAGAAAGGTAGAAAAGACAAGGACAAGAAAAAGGAGAGAGGAACAGCAGTGAAAGGGAAGGGAAGGGAGTAGGAATGAGATAAAGAACCACAGAACCATTTAGGTTGAGGAAGACCTCTGAGATGATCCAAGTCCAAGCATTAACTCAGCACTGCCAAGTCCACCACCAAACCAGCTCACATGAAGGCTGGTTTGCACAGGAGGGAACAGGAAAGGCAGAAAGAGGGAGTGGGAGCTGGCCAGAGAAAGGAAAATGAGGACAGGCTGCCAGGATGGAGATTAAGAAAATAAAATGAAAGGGCAGCACAACAGAGGGATTAAAAACAATAGGGGCAGGAAACAGGACAGAAAGATACAGTAAGAAAAAATGGTACAGAGAGCAGGACAGAGCAACAGAGAATAAAAAAGAGGGATCATGAAAGGGGCATGGAGGACAGGCAAAAGGGCAGAGCAGAAAAGAAGGACAGACAGATAAAAGGACAGAGCAACAGGGAGAGGGTGTCAGGGAGGAGGACCCTGAGCCAGAATGAGAACGTCAGGGGCAGTGAGCAGGCCAGAGTGGTAAACACACACTATTTTTATTTCCTTCATATAGGTTATCTCTTACATTTTCAAGGCTTTTATTATTTAGTTTATATAAAGAAAAGTTATGTTTATATTTCCCAACCCTATCTAATCACATTGATAATTTCTTTAATTTCTTATATTCTAAAATATTGTATATAGTAGACATATTCTTATTTTGAAATCAATTAGTTTATAAATTAATGGTACTTTTCTCTATATACAAAAATGAGAAACTTTACAGTTTTTAATGCATAAATTAATATGAGCAGAAATTTCATATTTTTTTAGGGCCTGATGATGTCCACAGCTACACAAGCATAGTGTGACAGTAGTATTTCATACTAGGTATTTATTACTAGTAAGTATTTAATACTAGGTAATTAGTAGTATTAGTATTAAATTAGTGTTAGTAATTCATATTAACTAGTATTAATTTCTTAGTTATTTTGTATTAAATATTAAATATATATTGAATATTAAATGAATAATAAATTATTTAATTATTTTTGAATTTAAATTTAATATTAATATTAAATACCCTAGTATTTAATACTAGGTATTAACAGTAGTAGTATTTAATACTAGGATTCTCTAAATGGCAACGTGCACCAAACCAAGTGTGTCTCATAATCTGCTGTTCAAAGATCAATAGGAAGCCTATAACATGCAGTCTGGGATCTATCTGTGGTTAGCATACTCCTGGTTAAATTGCAGCTCTAAAACCTCTGATAAATCACAGCCTTAAAGAAATTATTCCTCAGGCTGCAATAATTGTGGCAACATAATAGCATTCTCATTAAAATTATGTCCTTGCATATAGATGACACAGAACATTTTCAAATACCAAAATGTCTTGAAAAATCTATTTAGCTTGGTTTTGGGTATTCTGTGAAGTTACCATACTGTACTGGTGCTAAAATATAATTTTAATGTGTCCAGTTTCTAGAGAATATTTATGGGATAAGAACAAATACTCGCAAAGGTCTGGTTTCACTTCTGACCTCTTGCAAACAGTTGTCTCTGCTCAACTGCCTGTATTTTATTATTTTGAAGTGCTCATGTAAAAGTACATTTTTATTTGTACCTGCAGATTACTTGCTTCAATAAAATATTAAAAAAAACTTTGCTTTTAATTCCTCAGAAAAAGGATTTTGTGAAGAACAGCTGTGTTACTTTCATATGACCGTGAGACATGGGGTTAGGAATTACAGGGGTATTGATTAGAAATAGATATTTAGATGAAATGTTGTTTAATCAACTGTTCTGTATGATAATGTGTGTTTCAAGTGATTACAGAAGAATTTGTCTGTATTTATTGCAAGGCTGAGAGTTTCACACATATCTTGCATATCTTTAGTAAATGTATTTCCACAGAATGTTTTTTTGATAGTTTTGAAATGGGTCTGTAATTCAGCACCAAAGAAAATTTGAGGGAGCACCTGCAAAGTTTTCAGCACATGCCATCACTATTTTCAGGTCTCATTGTTATAAATCACAAAACATCCTACAACTTCAAAAAGCAACAAGTAACACATATTAGTTCATTTTCTCTAATAATGCAGCACATAAAAACTCTCTGAGGGTCAATGCCACCCTGTAAGTGCTGTTTACTTCTTTTTTTTTTTTCTTTTTTGGTGTTGAGAGATTAGGAAAAATGGCTTTCCTACAGAAGAAAAAAACAAATAAAAAAGAAAACAAAACAAGCCCTAGGCCATAGTAAACACACCACTATGCACACAAAGAACTGTACTGTTGAGACATAAACTTTAAGGAATTTAGAGATTTTAGAGGAGCTAAGATTTTAGTTAGAGATAAGCTTTATTTGAGTTAATTAAAATAAATGGGTAGGCCTTGATGAAGTTGAGTTAGTAGTTAACTAATAATTGATTGCTTGTCAGCACAATGTTTGGTTAGCTAGGTTTATAATGAAGAATATAGAAACTGATAAATAGCTTTTAGGAACATAAGAATTGTAGGACTCTTCTGTTCTGAAATCAATTGAAGATGGGGAATGAGAGTTCTACCAAGGGTTCATTTGTCATATTTGCATTGAAAAGGCAGAAAGGTCAGAATGAGGAAGACTTCATTTACTTCCTCATTTTGGGACTCCTCCCCATGAAAGGGACCACCAACCCATTTCAAGGAACAAACTACCCATGCTTAATGGCTTTTGAACTAATTACCATGGGAAGTGGGATGTACCAAAATTATGAATATGCATTTGTATTTTATATATATAATAATATAGTATTCAATAATACATTTATATATACAATAGTACAGTATTCAATACTTGTATAGATAAAAGGACTCTGTAATCACCTGTAAATCACAGGGTGTATTTGGGAGCTATCCCACAATAAACATTCACTTTCTGACTTTAAACTGTTAGAGAGTTTTTGTCCATCACAGTTGAATATCGGTACTAGGTCAATATCCATATTTTTAATAAATCACTGTGACAGGCAACACAAACGATGCTTCCATTTCAGGGTAAAAAATGTAACATAGCTGCATGTGGGCAGCACAGTGGGGTCCAAGCTGGTTTCTTGTCAAAATTTTTGCTGCAATGTTTCCTATGCATCACGTGCCTGGGAGAAAAATGTCCATAATACAAGAAGTAATTATTTTTTTAAGTTAACAACAGAAAAGCAAATTCAAAGGCTCTAAAGATGCAGATAACCTCTAATTTTAGGCATAGCAATGCATGTAATATCAATTTAAATCTTCTCCCTACTTATCCTACCTTCTAATTAACATCTCTTCTTGTTTGTCTTAATGTAGATTTTTAGGAATGGTACTGTTGCTTGTGTGAAGTCAGAAGCCTTTTTGGAGTTGTATAAATGGAACACATTTTAAATCTTAAATTTATAATTTAATGTCAAGAGACATCAAAAACAATCAAAATTTAGTACAGCTACTTGGGTGCTCTTGTCAATGTGAGGGGAAGGAAAGGACAACAAACAATTTAAGGGAGGGAACACCTCTGCTATAGAAGCAGGACCAGAGAGTTGGGGTTGTTTAGCCTGGAGAAGGGAACACTCCAGGACTTCTAATTGTGGCCTTCAAGTGCCCCATGGGGCTGTGAGAGAGTTGGAGAAGAGCTTCCAACGAGGGCAGTTAGTGATAAAACAAGGGAAATGGCTTTGGGACAAAGAGAATTAGTTTCCATTAGATATTGGGAAGAAATCCTTTGGTGTGGTAGTGGTGAGGCACTGGCACAGGCTACCCAGGGAAGTGTGGCAAGAGAAACCCTGGAAGAGTTCAAGGCAAGGTTAGATGGGGCTTTGAGCAGCGTGGTCTAGTGGAAGCTGGAAATAGGCATAGTTCAGGTCCCTTCCAACCCAGGGATTCTCATGTGAAAAACACGTTCGCTCTCCTGTGAAAATTTTAAAAGTTTAATAAAGGCCAACAGGAGACAAAGATAGTAAAGCAAGGATTATGGCCCAAGAGCACACTGTTATCTTCAGGGATACCCCTTAAATACCTTTCCCCTTACATCAGCCTGTTGCATATTCATAGACCCTTATGCATAATAAACTTTTCCCCAAACTAGTTTACATGTTCAAGAATTGTTTAGCATGGCTCCTCCTTGGATCCACTTTTTTAGAGCATGGGTATTCCTTGGGTGTGGTTTTAGTCCATTCTTATCACCTCCAGCTTTTGGGCCTTGCTCCACTCTGCCTTCAGACAGTGAGTGCTGATAGTTGGCAGATCTGTACAGGTGTCCTCATCCTGTGTGCATTGGATGTTATCCCATCCAGGCAGGCAGTTTAACACAAGCAGCTATTTCACTGAGCTTAATTAACAACAGAAATAAACACTATATCTTTATAGCAAAGTCACTTTAACACTACACATATAAAATCCATTTTAATATTTGCGAAAAGCCAATATTAAAATATGTATCTATAATACAGAATTTGCTGAATCTCTGACTGCCACCTGATGCTTAGATGCTGTCCAGGTGCACTACACACCTGCAGCTGGTGGCAAGCCTCTACTTCTGTGTGTGTGGATTTAACATTTGGAAAAGGTACAGGACAGAGTATCTGAGAGGGAGGGAAGAGAGCAAATGAGCAGAGAGACAAGAAAGAAGAGACAAAAGGGAGAGTAAAAGGGGCAAAGCAAAGAGGAAAGAGAAGAAAAGAGAGAGAGGTGGAGAGAGAGCAGGACAAAGATGGCCAAGAGAGAGGGAGAGAGACTGAGAGGCAGGGGAGTGAGCAAAAGAGAGACAGGGAGAGACCCACACAAAGTCAACACAAAACACAAACAAAAAAGAGTAAATCACACCAAAGAAAGAAGGAACAAAAGGAAAAATCTTTATTACAACTTCACAGCATTACTTACTTTGTTACGCTTCCTCAGATACACTTCTGTGCAGCTTAGTCACGTGAGGAACAGTTCACCATTTAAAAATTTTGTAAAAGTTTATTAAGGGATAAAAGGGATAAAATCCAACGTTGGGGTACTTGGCTATTTGCCAAATGCATATGGTTAACTTAGCACCATGTTCTCTATGTACTGTTACATTGCAGGGGGTACAAGCATATTCATTAAAGAATTTATACATATTCAAATATTCTTTAGAGTTTAGATATTCTTCTGCTTGGTTTTAACCTTTGACTTGTCTTCATGCCATTTTGGAGATTAAACCAATATATTTTATTTCTTCTTGTGGTTCCGTCCTGTTGTATTTTCACTGCCTGATAACAAGGGTCAATAAGTTCTTTTTTTCAGTGCTCTGGTTTCTGTTATCTTGTCTTTTAGATTTCCTGAGTGTGAGAAATCACCCAATTATTTCACACCATATTCTGAGTTAGTTACATGGAAAAGCATTTTAACATTTCACAGTCTCTATTATACTACAGTCTAAGATAGTACATATTACACTACTATTTATAAAAGCTCTACAGTGTAAACATAAACTGACAGATTGTACTATATCAAAAGCAGTAATTACAAGTTGTACTATATCAGGATTTTTGTGATCAATAATACCTTGCAAAAGTTGATACACAAATGAGAAAGCCAATAACTATATTTGTTATTTATATCAGTCATTTGAGAGTAAAATTTGACATCAGTTTCAACACAGATTAATACAAGAGCACAGAGTGACAGGACAAAAGGGAATGGCTTCAAACTGGTAGAAGTTTTCAGGGAAGCTCTGATTTGCCAAATGTGCCACTTCTACCTCAAAAAGGAGCACAATGAAATCTTGCAGGACTGGTGGGGGCAAACTGGGGGGAATTGGTGAGAAGCGGGTTTTTTTCCTTTCTGCTCTGTTGAAAAAGGGAGTGTGGCAGCCCGGGACCAAGGAATGTTGATGGCAAAGTGCTGAAGGGTGACAGCATCCACCCGACAGCAATGTTTATCCCCTTCCCTCAGGTTGCAAGACCTGTTTCTGTGTGTGTGTTAGCATGACATGAAATAAAATATGAGTAAAATGAGGGCAAAAGGTCCTAGCAGGTGGCCGGGCCCCTGTGGGGTTTGGGATACACATTCCCACGAGTGTCCCCAGCTGATGGGATCGGAGGCCACGCCGGCGCAGAGCTGTGTTGTGCTGCCGGGACAGTTGCTTGGAAAAAGAAGGTTAAAAAAAAAAAAAAAACCCTAAACAAATCGAAGAGGAAAAACTCACCCAGGCAGGCAGCAGCAGGCTCCGGCGTGGCCGAGGTTTCCAAGGCTACTGCAGCACACTGCCAGCTGGGACACGGCCGCTTTTGGAGTCATTTTGTACAATTTTTACTGTTTGAGCTGGTGGAGCGACTCGTGGCTCAGGTTGTGTGTTGGGCGGGGGGAAATTGCTGAGTGAGGATTTATTTGTTAGGTGCAAGCCTTTGCAAGGGGGGTTGGGCCATGCGAGCTTTCCTAAAGAGCTCTGAGGGGTGTTTCCAGCTGAAATCCTACACCACGACCATCGGGAGCCACAGAGGGGCCGACATCGTCCTGCAGGTAGGGCTGAGGCAGCTGAGCATCCTAAAATGGGAAGGGGAAGGGGAAGGGGAAGGGGAAGGGAAGGGAAGGGAAGGGAAGGGAAGGGAAGGGAAGGGAAGGGAAGGGAAGGGAAGGGAAGGGAAGGGAAGGGAAGGGAAGGGAAGGGAAGGGAAGGGAAGGGAAGGGAAGGGAAGGGAAGGGAAGGGAAGGGAAAGGAAAGGGGAAGGGAAAGGGGAAGGGAAAGGGGAAGGGAAAGGGGAAGGGAAAGGGGAAGGGAAAGGGGAAGGGGAGGTGATGGAGCCCTCCATGCAAAGTGTGGAGGTACCAGTTTGTGCAGGAATTGATGGCCAGAAAAGGGGCTTGGCAAAGCAGGGATGAACCTGGAGCCACCTCCAGCAGCATTCCCTGTCTGTCCCTTGCCTGTCCCAGTCTGCAGGGGTAGCAGAGCGCCATGCAGCCCTGGAATTCTCCGCCTCAGACAACAGCTTCATCCTTCAGGACTTCAACTCCCCCCACGGCACCTTTGTCAACAGCTGCCAGGTGCAGAACGCGGCTGTCAGGGTGAGGCCGGGGGACATCCTGAGCTTCGGCACCGCCGGAGCCTCCTTCGAGCTGGTGCTGGATGGGGCTGCCCAGGTAGGGCTGGGGGTGCCCGGGGAAGGGTGGGTGCTATGGCCCATGGAAGGATGCCCATGGGCAAGGGTGGGTGGGGATGTCCAGGGAAAGGTGCCCGGGGAAATTGGTTGGGTAGGTGCTGCTGTCCAGGGAAGGCTTCAGAAGCAGGAACTCACTCCCAGCTCATCTGGAGATCCTGAGGAAAGGTGCCAAAGGTGAGTGTCAGGAAAATCCACAAACGCCAGAGGGTTTTGTCCAAAAAGGAGACAGAGGAGTCCTTCACCTTTATTCAGGTAAATAATTCTCCCAATTTATCTCCCAGATAAATTATTCTCCCAGTAAAGGGAGAGAGTCCACTGGGGCACATGCTCCTGGGGTTTTCTCTCTCTCAGGGTTTCGGAGGGCACAGCCTCCTCTTATCCTCACTCCTGGCCACATGGTGCCTGTTCCCTTTTCCCCCTGCCTATCTCAGGAGCCAAGCTATCTGGGCTCTACAACAAACCTGCTGCCCAAAGTCAGTAGAGACATTAAGACCCATTTCAAAGACATCAACACCCATACCTTGACCCATCAAATTATTTGTAAAGACAGTAGCTCACATCTTTCCTATCACGGGGGAGGAGGAAATGAAAAGCTGGAGCTCCCTCTGCTGAAAAAACTCGGGCAGTTCGGTAGGAAAATGGAAAAGCGCGGGACAGAGATGCATTAGCAAAGGAAGACCTGGAAAATGTCCTTTCCCTCTGTTTGCATTTTATGTTTCCTCCCAAGCCACTTAACAAGAGAGAAGCTGGGTTTCAAATAAAGCATAGAGCAACTGATAATCCTCAGTAATATTTTTATTATTTTGGCTCTTGAAGAATCCAAGATGCTGCCTAGGTAAAGCTAGATTGTGCTGGAGCAGTGAGCAGTTGGATTCCCAAGGACAGGTGAGCGGTTGGATTCCCAAGGACAGGTGAGGGGCTGAATTCCCAAGGACAGGTGAGGGGCTCAATTCCCAAGGGCAGGTGAGCACAGGAGCGGATCTGCACAGCCTTGCAGAGCCTGTCCATGGGGTGCCTTTTCCTCGCTCTGGGATCCTCCTTTGGAGGGGCAGCTTTGGAGCCTGACCCTGCTGCCTGCAGGGAGGGAACCCCCTCGCTGTGAAGTGTCTGACGAGGGAAGGGATCTCTGCTCTGAGTCTGAGAGGAGGTGCTGTGCAGAGGAGCACACCTGATGGGAATCATGTCCTGCCATGCCCACACAGGGACCCTGTCAGGTTTTTGTGCCATCTCGCTGGGAGCCAGCGCTGTGGGCAGCAGCAGGAGCAAAGCAGCAGGGCTGGGATGTGCCCTGGGAGAAGGGAAGGTGCTGGAGGTGCAGGGAGCCTGCACTGGGGTCTGGGGCTCTGTTAACAGCCGGGGGTTGAAAGACCCACACCCAGGTCTGACCCCCTGGCAGATGTTTAATGCAGCCCTTGTCACTGAGACCTTAGTGGTGGCTTGTCCCCACTGCCCTGGAAAGCTCTGCTCTTTAGGAGAGCAGCACACAGTGTCCTAATTCCCAGTCTGACAGGCCCAGCTGATAGGAAATCAGGAACACAATGAGAGGCTTTGGTTTGCCTGGGAGAATGGGAGAAACAAATGGGATAGGACCATGTGTGAGCCAGGAGAGCTGTGAAAGGAGTGCTCCTGGATTGTGCAAATGATGTGCAGAATTAGGGCAGTCAGATGCAGAGGGAAAAGCTCAAAGAGCAGAAAACCCCAATAATTTCCTTCTGTTTCAGCAAAGCATCTGGATGCCCTGATTAAAATCTGATCCTCACATAATGGAAATGGGAAAAAACTAAAATTGTGCTTCTGCTTAGATCTGTGCCTGGGTTTTCCATGACACAGTGCATGTGAGTCCAGGGCTAAAATACTTCCTAAAATCTTGCAGATAACTTGGTGCTTTCCCACCGTAGGTGTCCTGTCCCCCCTTGAAACGTCACGTGGGGTGGAGTGGGCAGCTCCAGGCTGTTGCAGAGCCCAAACTCCAGACTCCTGCATCTCCTCTGTGCCTGCCCTCGCTGCAGGGACAGCTTCCCCCCGACTCCCTGGGCAGAGGGGCCCCCAGAGCCCCTGGCCACGTGCCCCATCTGGTGCTGCCAAGGCGACCTGCGAGTGCCCGGGACAGGAGCACAGCCAGTGCCACCTCTATGGACACCTCCAGCAGGACCTCTGCCCTGAGGCCAGGTACTCCATGGTGCCAAAAACAGCCATTTCTGTCCTGGTGTCCTCACAGAGCCACTTGATTGATTGGAGCAGAGCAGTGACAAGCGTTGAGCAACTGGGTGCGAGTCATTGTCCCCTGGAGGTGATCAAAATCCATGTGTGGTGCTGGGTGGCATTTGGGTCAGGGAAGAAATGAGCTGTGCCATCGCAAGGGGAATGCTGTTGCCCTTGCAGAGAGACATTTCCTCTTCCTTTTTCCTGGTGTGGGACCCAGAAGGGCCATGACTGACTTTATCTGCACTACCAACTCCTGTGCCTGTTTCTGACTCCTGTGTAAAGTGGGTTTTTTTCCACCCTTGAAGTGGCTGTCTCAAGTGAAAGCACTTGAAAATAGGTCTGTATCCAGTGCACCTCTGGAAATAAAGTATGTGATAGAGCAGGGCAGAGGTGAGGGTTTGGGCTGGAGAAGGTGACATTTGCCATGGATGTTGTGGCCTGGTGCACAGTGCTGGCTTTTCCTGCTGTGGGCTTGGGATTTTTGAGCTGTCATAAGCAACACAAAGTGAGCAGTGAGGCAGCACCATGCACCTCAGTGTGGGCAAAAGCAGGGACAAACACAGCCAGGGTAGCACAAACTCCTTTTTTTGAGAACAACCCAAAGGATCTCCATGCCCTAATGGCAGTGAGCAGCGCTGATCCCATGAGGAAAGACAAAAAAGCAGAGCTTTCTGGGGGGCTGGCCAGTGCTGAAAAATAAGGGCAGCCTCTCTCTGCTGTGTCTCTGCTGCTTTTAGGCTGTTTTGGTTTCCAGAGGTGAATTAACCCTCTCTTCTGTGCAGACTGTTTGCAGTCTAAGTTTTTTGCAGTCGTTTTTTTTTTTCTCTGCTGGTTGGGAGGTGAGCTCATGCCCTGAATAGTGGCCACTGCCTTGGAGTAGTTTTGGGACAAGGGAAAAGGGTGCTGCAGGGAGCATTTTTTCTGCCTGCAGCCACCTCTCGTGCTGATGATTTGCTCTCTTCCAGTCTCAGCCAGCTTCTCAGGTGATGGTGCAAGCAGTGTGGGGGGAGCCCCTTCCCTGGGGCCTCACAAGGTGGATCTCCTACTGCAGGGGAAGGTAATGCTGGGGAGGGAGCAGGGAGGGAGGACCCTGTCCTGGTCCTTGGAGGAGCAGGTGAATCCTGCCCCATGTCTGTGTCCCACCAGGAGTACCAGCAGGGTGTGGGGGGCTGCCACCAGAGTGGGTGGATGGGGACAGGGGGTGGCTGGAGGATGTGCCAAGCCAGGGACAGAGGGTCCCTTGCTGATGGTTGGTACCCCTGGGCAGGGGGTCTGGAGCTTCTGTGGCTGCAGAGTGACCAGTGGAACCTGGATCTGCCAGCAGGGTGAGAAGCTGCTGGAGAAGGAAGTGGGCCACCTTTTTGGTTTGGAAACAGAGTTAAAGGGGAAGGATGTGGTGATGAGAGACCTACAGGAGGAGATCGCAGCCATGGCAAAGAAACTGGCCCAGGCAGCCGTGAGGAACGAGGCTGAGCTGACCCAGAAGCTGCTCACCTTCAACCAAGAGCTGGGAGCCCAAACAGAGGAGATCAAAGCCCTGAGGGAACAGGTACTGGAGGCACCAAGCAGGGAAAACACCTCTCAGGTACAGGTGTGTTTGTGGGCTAACAGCCGTGTTTGAGCAGGAGAGGTTTGTGGGTCTGAAATCAAGGGAAATGAGGGGGAGAGCCTTCCTTCCTTCCTTCCTCACTTCCGCCACTTCCTTCCTTCCGCCACTTCCTTCCTTCCACCACTTCCTTCCTTCCACCACTTCCTTCCTTCTGCCACTTCCTTCCTTCCTTCCTTCCTTCCTTCCTTCCTTCCTTCCTTCCTTCCTTCCTTCCTTCCTTCCTTCCTTCCTTCCTTCCTTCCTTCCTTCCTTCCTTCCTTCCTTCCTTCCTTCCGCCACTTCCTTCCTTCCGCCACTTCCTTCCTTCCTTCCTTCCTTCCTTCCTTCCTTCCTTCCTTCCTTCCTTCCTTCCGCCACTTCCTTCCTTCCGCCACTTCCTTCCTTCCGCCACTTCCTTCCTTCCGCCACTTCCTTCCTTCCGCCACTTCCTTCCTTCCGCCACTTCCTTCCTTCCTTCCGCCACTTCCTTCCTTCCTTCCGCCACTTCCTTCCTTCCTTCCTTCCGCCACTTCCTTCCTTCCTTCCACCACTTCCTTCCTTCCTTCCGCCACTTCCTTCCTTCCTTCCTTCCGCCACTTCCTTCCTTCCTTCCTTCCTTCCTTCCTTCCTTCCTTCCTTCCTTCCTTCCTTCCTTCCTTCCTTCCTTCCTTCCTTCCTTCCTTCCTTCCTTCCTTCCTTCCTTCCTTCCTTCCTTCCTTCCTTCCTTCCTTCCTTCCTTCCTTCCTTCCGCCACTTCCTTCCTTCCTTCCGCCACTTCCTTCCGCCACTTCCTTCCGCCACTTCCTTCCGCCACTTCCTTCCGCCACTTCCTTCCGCCACTTCCTTCCGCCACTTCCTTCCGCCACTTCCTTCCGCCACTTCCTTCTGCCACTTCCTTCCTTCCTTCCGCCACTTCCTTCCTTCCTTCCGCCACTTCCTTCCACCACTTCTTTCCTTCTGCCACTTCCTTCCTTCCTTCCGCCACTTCCTTCCTTCTGCCACTTCCTTCCTTCCGTCCGCCACTTCCTTCCTTCCGCCACTTTCTTCCTGCCTTCCCTCCTTCCTCCCTTCCCCCCTTCCTCGCTTGGCATTGGGATTTCAGCAGGAGCAGCCAGAGCACATTTAAGATGGTATTTGAAGATGCTAAAGAGCAGTCCAACCAAACCACAAGTGCCAGCTGACCCTCTCTGAAGAGGTAGCAGTCAGTGAACGTTCTGGTGAGGAGCACAGGTAAAAACACAGGTAAATCTGTGTTTTGCAGATCAGTGACCTGCAGAAAGGCTCAAACCAAGTTTTTAGCTATTCCCTCCACGAGAGAGACCTGGAGATTGGGAGGCTGCGGAGGGAAAGTGAGAAGTTGAAGAAGGACCAGGCTTTGACTGCAGGTGTTGTATCCCTGGAGCTTTGAGTCAGGGCATGAAGCAGATTGGGACTGGCTCTGGATAAGGAGCAAGCATTGGCCAAAGTGTACAGGCAACAAATTATTCCTAGTGCCTTGTGGGAAGGGACCCTAAAGAGCACCTCATTCCACCCCTGCCATGGGCAGGGACACCTTCCACCACCCCAGGCTGCTCCAAGCCCTGTCCAACCTGGCCTTAGGCACTTCCAGAGATGGGGCAGCCCCAGCTGCTCTGGGCACCCTGTGCCAGAACCTCCTCACATGGAAGATTTTCCTCCCAATATCCCATCTAAATGTCACACCTGGGTGACCTCTGACCAGAGTTGTTTTCCTCAGGTCTGGTGAGCAACATGCAAAGAGAACTCCTGCAAAAGGAGCAGAAAATCCAGCAGCTCCAGCAAGAGACTGAAAAACTGAGTAAGGAAAACCGAGAGAAGGACAAGCAGCTGGCTGTGGTTTCAGCCAAGGTTGGTAGCACTAATTAGGGGCTCAGTAATTTATGACCCCCTGCTTGACATGGGGATAAGGTGGGAAAGCAGGTGAGAAGGGTGGTGCTTCTCTCTGGTGAGGATGGTAGCAGTTGTATCACTGGGTGATGGTCCATGACCATGTCTGGGTGTAGCAGGATGCCCATGGATCAGGGTCTCCTTCCCCTTCTCCTTGCTCTGCATCAGGTACAGTGTGCCCTGGGCTTCTGTGAGCACAGCAGCTGTTTGTACACACAAAATATTCCTGCCAAGGTCCTCCCGAGTAGCCATGGCACTGTGCCATGGGGCTCTCTGTGGCCCAGCCTGGATCTGTCCTTAAAGAAGGTGGCTTGTGCAGTAGCAGGTTGTTCCTCTGCATGGGCAGCTCCTCCTCGACTGGCAGAGCTGCACTGGGAGCATGCTAAGGGCAGAGACTGTGTTGGCTGCAATGTACCTACCAGGAGATCACAAGGATTGACTTGTGAATACCAGAATTGCTGAGGTTGGAAATGACCTAAGGATCACTGAGTCCAGCCATTACCCTAGCACCACCAAGGCCACCACTAAACCATGTCCCCAAGTGTCTACTAAATTCCTGCAGGGATGTCAACTCAACCACTGCCCTGGGCTGCCTGTGCCAGTGTCCCATTCACAGCAGGAGCAATGGTATCACTGCCCTCATGGTTATTTTCCTTGGTTGCCATTCCTTCTAGTGCTCAAGAATTAAAGAAGAAACAAAGCACAAATTCAGAGAGCAAGAACTAATCTCCTGCAGAAATGTGAGTTAAAAGTCACTTTGGGTAAGCAGTGGCTGCAGGAACACATCAGTGAGGGAATAATTAACTGGGCACTGTAAGGGAGCTGTTTGGAACTCAGCTCCCGTCCTGAAAGGCACATAATGGGCATAAGACCTGGGGCAGTCCTGGATCTGCAGCTCTGGTTTACACTGTGAAGGAGAGGGTGGGGAGAGGGGGCTTGGCGGGGGAAGGTGATCAGAAATCAGATTGACTTCCACTTGTAAGCTGATAGAACCACAGTAAATGCAGGTTAGAAGAGAATTCCAGTAAACAGAGTGAGTTAGATGGGCAGAAAATCTTGCTGATCAGTGGAGGTCATCCAGAGGGGCAGTGCCCAGCTGCCCTGGTGAGACCCCCCACCCTCGCTGGGCTCTTACAGCGCATCAAGGAGCTGCAGCGGGACCTGCAGGGGCTGCAGGGGGAGATCAAGAAGCATGAGAGTGTCCAGAAGCAACTGGCTGAGAAAGCCAAGGTACTGCAGGGGACACACTGAATGCAGAGGACACACAGAGGGCAGGTGCCATCATCCCAGGGGGGTGGGATGGGGACCAGCAATCCCTGGGAGGACAGGCTGGGTGAGCAGGGCATCCAACTGTCCTGAGCTCTACCATGGACCCTGATGGAAGAATTAAAATATATGACAGAGTGTCCTGTGTGGGTGTTGGGTGAGGAAGCCAAGGCTGGACAATGTCCCAGGGATGAAACCCAGACAAAAAGTGCCGTGAAGGGTCCATGCTGCAACCCCACTCCCTGCACCAGGACTGCTGTCTGTCTCCTGGTGTTCCAAAGGCACATTTGGATTTGTCTGACGGGAACAGTGGTTGGAATGCCCATGGCGTGGTTTTGGATGTCACTCTGAGGTGCCAAAGCTCTCGTTGCAGGCAGAGGAGGAGCTGAAGGCAGCGTGGTCCCAGCAGGCGCAGCAGCTGCGGGAGATGGAGCGCAGGGAGCGCCTGCTGCAGTCTGACACGCAGAGAGCTGGGGAGCAGGTAGGGATGGGAACATCACCACTGGGCCGTGGGCAGCACAGGGATACAGCTTCCCATGGGGAAGATGTGCTGTGGAAACAGAAACCCAGAGCCCTGAGCACCAAACCCTGGCACAGGACTTACCTTGTCATTGGGTGAATATATAATGCTTATCCAGAATTGGTGTGGGCAGCGTAGACAATGTAGCAGTCTATTAGCATACAGAAAAGGAATCTCTGAGCTTAGTTGTGCTGTCTGGGAGCCACACCAACCTTCCTCAGTGCCTGGGTAATGCTGCTCTGGGCAGGGACAGCCCTTTGCAGATAACATCACCATCAGTGATCAGCAGAGTGGCTGTCAATGATTGGTGGTGTTTGTTTCCATGTGTGGGTCCCTGCTGCAGCTGGAGTCCTTCAAGACCCGAGTGATGCAAGCCTGTTCTCCATCAGCAGCTGGCAGCACAGGGAAAGCTGTGACAGAGCAGCAGGTGAGTTTGGGCAGCAGCTCACAGAGACGTTCAGAGCCTGCAGAGCCCGAGTGGCCCACGGCAGCTGCTGCAGAACAGCTGTGGTGCCTGCTCCATGTGCAGCTGGGCTGCAGCACCCAGCCTTCTCCAGAGGAGGATTTGGGCTGTGGCTGTCCCAGGTCAATGGCACTGCTCCACTGTGAGAGCAAACCAGCCCCTGGCCAGGTAATAATTGGCACAGACTCCATGAATTCACAGAAGACTGATCAATAATCTTTATTAAGAAACCCATTGCTCTTTTTATATCCTAGTTCCCTGCAGGTAGAATTGATTGGTCTTTAATTAAAACACCATCACCACTGCTAATTAAGAAACTCCCCTTTGGTAACAAATCTCCATAACACATTCCACGTGTTCACAATACCAGGTGCAGCAGGTTAAGATAAGAATTGTTTCTCATTCTTTTCTCTGATCTTCTCCCAGACTTTCCCAGAATGATGCCTGGGAAAGTTGTGTGTTTCTCTCTGTGGCCAGAGCTGCTGCCACACTCCATGACATGAAGGGGACACAGTTCTTTTTGTCTCCTAAAGCTTGGAGGGAGTCAGTGGTCTGTGACAGGGACAAGCCCAGGAGTCTGATGTGGCTGCCAGATTGCAGCAAGCCTCAGATGTTGCTCTCTGAGACAATCCCTGGCCCCTCAGCTGGAAAACAGCATGAGCCTTATCCTCCTCTTTCTCCACCCACTTTTGCCAGGTGATAGAGAAGGTCAGGCAGATCTCTGATGAGAACCAACAAAGTCATGAGAGAGAGAAGAGTCTGCAGAAGGAATTAAGCTCCAGGCTTGCAAAGGAGAGGGAGGTGTCTGCAAACATCGAGGTGTTCAAGAATTCCCTGCAGAAGCTCCAGGTCAGCCCTTTAAATACTGAGGACCAAATAGCAGCTGGGAGATAGTGGCACAGGGTGTTTTGTTGGTCTGAGGAAGGGTCAGAGTAAAGATACACCCCTGAAACAAAGCATCATCCCTAAGTGTTCATGTTCCCTGGAGTTTGTCACAGATTCTCCATAAAGCCCATCCTGTTCCACCCCTTGCAATGTGCTGAGACACCTTCCACTGGACAAGGCTGCTCCAAGCCCCATCCAGCCTGGCCTGGGATGTTCAGAAATGTGTCATTTGCCAGTCCCTGAAGGCCACTGACAGTGGACACTGCCTTGTTCCCCTCTGGTTCCATTTGTTCCAGGCGTGCCTGAGGAGCCCCTGCAGCAGTGCCAGCCTGCGGGGGGAGCTGGGGCAGCTGGAGCTGGTGTGCCTGGATCCCTCTGTCTCAGCCATCAGGACAGCAGTGCTGGACATGGCACGTGGTCCCCTGTCCTGGCTGGAGGGTGCAGAGCAGCTCCTGGACAGCGTGGGGATGGACCTGCACACCTCTGGCAAAGGTCTGTGTCCCTGGGAATGTGGGATGTCCTGGCAAGGCAGATGTAGAGGAGAAATTCCAGCGTGAGCCACTCCTTGGGGAGAAAAATCACAGAATCATGGAAATTTTAAGGCTGGAAAATATCTCCAAGGCACCAAGTACAACCATTAAGCCAGCACAGTTCCCAAGTGCCACCGCCTCACACTTTTTTGAACACTTACAAGGATGTGTTCAGGCCCATTCCAAAGCCTGACCATCCTTTTCATGAAGAAATTGTCCTGGATATCCCTAATATGGTGTTATGAGCACCCCACACAGTGAGGCTCCATTGACTTTTGCAGGGCTGTTGGCTGCTCTCGGGAGCTTGTTGGAAAAGAGCCAAGAGATGGCACAGAGGAATCAGATGTTGCAGGTACAGAAATATTTATGCACATAAACCAGGTGGATTTGGACTCTTTTCTATGGGTAAATATGATGGCAGTCCCAAGCAAGCCAGTGCAGCACCTGGACTGGGGATGTGCAGTGTCTGAGGTCCCTGAGTGTACAGGAAATGTAAGGTAAGGAAGACAGAGCCCACTTTCAGTGTGTCCTTATCCTAATGCAGCAGGATGGAGAGGAGATCTCTTTTGTGAATTTTTTGTGAGTTTTTGTGAGGTTTATTTCTTGCCCTGCTGCTGACACACTTCCTTTAATACCTCCATGTCTCCCTGCAGGAGCAATTAGAGAAGCTCCAGGAGCTGCAGGCAGAGCTGCTGCAGGAGCACACAAAGGAGCTGGAAGCAAAGCATGAGCAAGACTTACAGATAAAAATCCAGCAAATTGTCCTGGAAAAGGACAAGGAGAGCAAACAGGTACAGTGGCATGGTTGGTGTTTCAGAAGAGGAATGTTATGCAGGAAAAATGGATGTCTATAGGAGTGTTGGATAACAGGAGGAGGAGCCTCTAACTCCAAACTGAATGCCAGTCCCAAGGGACTGGATATCCTCCCATATGGATCCAGGAGGTGTAAACTCACAAAAATATCCATGGTGGAATGGGGAAGCACCTGCAGGTAACATCAGGATGCACAGCCTCCAGTCAGTCACCAGGGGACAGCGGAAAGCAAGGAGCATGGTGATCCACGAGCTTAGGGAAACAGTGCACTGCTGCTTCTCAAGCCTTCTCTGCCTCCCTCCCCCTGCTGGGGTCCTGTGGGCTCCTTTTTGGCAGGAAAAGGATATTGCTGTGGAGCAAGGGGCAGCAGTCCCCCTCAGCCCCAGGGAGCCCCAGGCCATTGCATCAGTGGCTCTGGTGTGGGGTGCAGTGTCAGTCAGGGCGTGAATGGGTGTTTTGCCATGTGTGTGTTGTGATCATGGTGGCCTTGTGGGACAGTTTCCAGTCTGCTTCTGTGCCTGGCACCTTGGGAGTGGTGGTTTCCTGGTGTTCAGTTTTCTGAGGATTCAGTCAAGGAGCAGCCAAACAGCTCCTACTCTGTCTCTCAGCTGTGCTTTTCCCCAGGTGCTCTCATCCTCTCCTTCACTGAGTTACCTCGTGTCCTGGCAAGCTTTTCTCCCATCATCTGCCCCTGCTCTGGAGCAATGACCCTCCCTGGAGCAATGACCCTCCCTGCTGCTTTCCTCCTTGGAGCTGAGGTCTTTTTTTCCTGAAGTGAACCTGTGGTCTCTTGATTCACAGATTCTGGAAAGCGCCGTCACTGAGGAGAAGGAAAAGTGCAAGAAATCTGTGGAGGAAGAACAGAGGAAGATCCAAGAGTTGGAAAGCCACCTTAGAAGCATGGCTGAGGTGAGCATGGGAGGTGAAGCAGAACAGTTCATTCTTGGAATGAAGAAAAGGGAAAGTGTAGTGTGATGCTCCAGGGGCTCAAATCAGTGGAAGAAGGGGTTTCCCTGCCCTCCTAAATACACAGAGAGCAGCTCTGCACAAAGAAAGGTAATTACTGCTAATTTCCTCTGGTAGGAAACAGCAAAGAGGGCAGAGGAGCAGGAACTGACAGAGGGAAAGCTGAGAGAAGCTTTGCACGAGCTGAAGAAAATCACTGCACAAGAGGTACTTGCACCGACCTGTGCAGGTGGAGGATGCAGGGCTGGAGAAGAAGGCTTCCCCCATCCCTGAAATCCTTCCCTTCCTCCATTCTTGTGATCACCATCCAGGAGAGATGATGGTGATCCTGAAAGAAACCCAGTGCTCCCAACCAAGCTCCCACGTCTTGTTTCCCAGGCTGTGTTACAGCAGCAGGTGCTCCAGCAGAGCCAACAGCTCAGGGCTGTGCAGGAGGAAAATGAGCTGCAGAGGCAGAAACTGCAAGAAGAGGTGGCAGGATATAGGGAGCAAAGCAGGCAGCATTCCCTGACCATCCTGGCTTTAGAGGACAGGCTGCTCGAGGCCACTCAGCAGCAGAAGGTGCTGGAGGAGGAAAAGGCAGCGCTTGTGGAAAAGATGGAAGGTTGGTGAGGGTTGTATGGGATGTGCCTGTACCAGGAACTGACTGGGTTAACATGAAATGTGTGTGGAGATGGAACAGTGAACAGCTGCTGTAGAAAACATTGGGAAGATGTTGAATGAAGGTTATTTCCCTGCAGGACAAGCTGTGTGAGGCCCTGCAGAAGCCATTTCATTGTCTGGTGGTTTTGGAGAACATTTTTTCATTGTTTGGTGGTTTTGTCAGGGCTTTGCCACTGGAGAAGGGCTCTTGGCCCTCTAAAATTACAGACTGGTATGCTTTGGGCTTCTCCAAGACAGAAGCAACCCCAATCAAGGCTGGATGTCAAGAATTGTCCAGTTGGCCTTGGAACTGGGCTCTCAGGGACATGGTTTCCCAAACAGACAGTCCTCAGAGCTGCCACATGAAGGAAATTATTTGTGTAGCAGAAGCAACAAGCATGTAAGTGTTTCAAAGAAGTAATAGGCCTTTTTTGTGTGTGTGTCCTTTAGGACTTCAGTGTGATGCCCACAGCTCAGCACCGGGAGCTTGGCTGGAGATTTGTCCTGCCATGGAGTCTCATGCTTGTCTGAGGTGAGCAGCAGTTGCTGATGGTGATCAGAGATGCTTAGAGAAGGGCAGGGACCACTTGGGAGAGCCTAAGGAAGTCCAACGCCGCCTGTCCCAAGATCTTTTCAGTCTGGGACAGGACTTGAGTCCCTTTGCTAGGCTGAAGTGATCCTAAGGGCAAAGAGCATCAAAGTGATGCCAAACAGCACATGACAATCTGCCATCCCCTCTGGATGGCTCCAGGTGACAGCAAGTGGTGTGGCCAATCCCACACCACAGGGTGACCCCCGGGGACCAAAAGGCAGGTAAAAAAATAATGAAATAATAAAATATTAAGCAGGAATGCAGCACAGGAAGGCATGCATGGGCTCCCTGCAATGAGGTTTCCCGATGGCTGAGAGATCTGCACTGATCTTTCCCAGGAAACTGCGGGAGGAGCTGGCAGTGGTGCAGGGCACACTCCTGGAAAAGAAGGCAGTCATCAGCAGGCTCAGCAGGGAGCTGTCAGAAACCAGAGCCAGGATGTCGGACATGAGAGGTGGGTGATGTGCACTGTGTGCCTGCCATCGTCCCCATCCTCCTCCAAGCATGCACAGATCACACGAAATTGATGTCACAACTCTAAGGCAATGCTTTGTCCTGCTGGGGGCAAAGCAGGCAGTCTGTTCCCTTTGGGAAGGTGAATTTCTCCCCATCCTTGGCTAAGTAATAGCAGTGACAATGAGAGAGCAGAGTAATCAGGGGGAGAGCAGGTAGACAAAAGTGAGCTCGAAATCACACTGGTGAACTTCTTGGAGCTGAAGATGTTCTAAGCCAGTGGACTGGGAAAGCCTTGCCTGAAATTCCTCTATGAGCAGGGCTGTGAACACGAGGAATATGTGGAGTCAAAAACTGCAAGTCAGAAAATGCTGGTGACGTGTCCTCCTTCAATCTGAAGGAAAATTGCCACAGCAAGGAATTGTCCTGGCTGGTACCTCCACAAAGAGACTGGGATTTAGTAAAGCAGGATGTCCTGTTGGCATGGCCCAGGATCGGAGGGCAGCTGCCAAGGGCAGGACTCTGCAGGGATGAGCCCCATTGTTGCTCCCATGAGGGTGCACCAGCTGCAGATCCCCCAGGACTGGGTGGTGAGTCAGCCAGCATCCCACGAGGCTGTTCTGTGCTTAGGGGAGCTGAGTGAAGAGCAGAAGGTGGAGCTGGAGCACAGCCAGAGGCAGCTGAAACACCGGGAGTGGGAAGTCAACCAGCTCCGGGAGAAGCTCTCCGAGATGTCCAACCTTGTGGAGGAGAAGGATCAGGCCCTGAGAGCAGCAGCTGAAGAATTAAGGTACACCCTGACATCACCCAAGGCTTCACAGATGCCACTCTGTGTGTCCCCAGCAGCTGATGGTGTTTAGGGTTCTCCTCAGAGCAAAAGGCATGTGTGAGAGTATCAGGATGGAGCTCAGCTCTGAATCCATGACACATGAACTGAAATGGGGGTTTAGTGGAGCTCATGCCAGTAGATCTGTTACTCAGGCACTTGTATCTAAGCAAGTGTTCCCACCCACACCATGGTAGTCATCAGTGGGTGCCCAGGGTGCTGCTCTCCACGAGCTGTTTGGGTCACCTTCCTCCATTGTGAGGTCCCACAACTTCTTGTCTCTGCACACAGCCAAGCCCAAAGGCGCTGCCAGGTGCTGAGGGATGCCTCCCAACAAACGCGGGAGAACGCAGAGGATGCTCCAAGGACACCAGTGCAGCTGAGTGAAGCCTCCCAGAGGGTGAGTGCTCATGGAGAGCACGAGGTGTGGGTTTGCCAAGAGCACTGATGGGATCATGGTGGGAGCCAGGGCTGGAGCTGCCCTGCACTGGTCCGAGGCTGGGATGGCCGGGCACCCTCCCCGAGCCAGGGCTGCCTGTGCTGCCTCTAATCCAGGGAACCCTCAGCCCCCACCAGGCTGCTGCTGGTTAATGAGCTGATGTTTGCACAGCACTTTGGAACCACCAAGTGTTGTGCGCGCTAATGGCTGCGTTAATTGCCAATTAGAGGGAATAGCAACATGCAAGCATTCCTTCCTTTTCCCAGCTTGCCAGGCTGTGGATGCTGGCTGTGCAGGTAGTGCAGAACCAGTTCTAGGGTTGGATGTGCAGAAGTAGGGGCAGCTTGTTGCACAGGACAGGAAGAAATGCTCCTCATTCTCCTGTGCCAAATCCCTGTTTGATTTTCCCGAGGCTGGAAAAGGGAAGAAGTGGCAGGTGGTGGCGGCAGCAGATGGAGGGGCTGTGGGAATTGAACATTCTGTACAGCGAAGGTGGCAGCCAGCAGCGTGCCAGCGGGGCCGGCTGGCTGCGGGGGCACGGTGACTCACTGCCAGCTGAGGAGGGGCGGGAGGCACTGCCCGTCCTGCTCCGCATGCCCTGATGGGGAGGGAGAGCCCAGTGCTGGGGGTGCCACTCGGGAGCGGGATGGGCTGAGATGTGGGGTGACAGCAGCCAGACGGGAGCTGGGGGTCTGCAGCCATCATCAGCCCTGTGGCCCTAGCCCCATCGCAGGGTTTTGGATGTTTGTCATAATGTGGCGATCTGGATGGGGCTGGGAGAGGCAAGCACATGTAGAGAGTGATGTCCAAGTCTGTGTAGGGACAATCTCTGAAGTGCACCAGTGTTTGTGTGTCGATGGCAAATGCTCTCTGGTGGTGCAAAGGACAAGGGGAAAACGCCAACGTGGCTGTTCAGAGCTGTGCACCAGCCTCTCCTGGCTCTCCAGAGCATTTGCAGGGTTCATATCCTGACCATAGCAGGAAGGAGGTCTCTGACAAGTTGTCTATCCACCCCCAATCCATGGAGATGCTCCCCAGGCTTTGCTCTTGTGCCAAGTGCCCGGTGTCTGGCAGCGGGGCTGTGTTTGCATTGAGCCTGTGCTGTGCCAGCTGCAGACTGGGCAGAAGCTGTCTTCTTTCAGGAGCCACCATCAGCCTTGGCTGAGCTTGGTGCCAAGTGCCGAGGCCTCAGGCACGAGGAAACAATCCAGCGCCAGAAAGAAGGTTTGGCTGAGCTCCGGGACAGAGTGAAGATGCTGGAGAAGAGACAGTGCTCAGGTGAGCAGGGCTCTCCTAGAACTATGGAATGCTTTGGGTTGGAAGAGACTTTAAGGACCATCTTGTTCTGCTCCCTGCCATGGGACACCTGCCACTGTCCCAGGTTTCTCCCAGCCCCATCCAGCCTGGCCCTGGGCACTTCCAGGGATGATGCAGCCACAGCTGCTCTGAGCAACCTGTGCCAGGGCCTGCCCACCCTCACAGGGAGGCTGGGAAAGCTGGGCAGCCTCAAAGTTGTGTGGAGAGTGGAACAATTTGTCACCTCCAGGTGCTGTGAAGAGCAATTCAGAGCCACTGGTGGTCTGCATGGAAGACTTACCAGAGAAAATAGTCCAACAAAGAGGTCTTGAGCTGGAACCTGTTCCTGTGTTGGGAGAAAAGCTGAGGGCTGGCAAGGTAGGGAGGCAGTGTGTGTTTGTAATGCCTGTGACTTTGTTTGGAAAGTACACTCTGGGAAAGGGAGAAATAGGTTTTCAGAGCTGCTACAAAAGGAGTCAGAGTAGGAGATACAGCTGATGGATGGCAGGCAGTGCTCCTGCAGGGGTGGCAGCTCCATCAGGACCAGCACATTGCCTGGGATGCCATGGGCTGAGCAGGGTGGGAGGCTTGGCACCACAGCAATACTGGAGTGGTTTTCCCATGGGGCGAAAGGGAGGCACAAGGCCCCTTGACCAAAAACCAGGCCCAACATGGGCTCCATGGGTCTTTCCCTGTCTTTGCAGGTTCCTGACCATGTTCCTAATGGGAGCTCATTCAGGATCACCAACAGCACAGTGAGCTTGGAAATGGCTGAGGCGACAGACTTGGGTGAGAAGATGGTATGTCAGGGATAGATGTGGTAAATGGTGTAGAGTGTGTGTACATGCCCAGAGTGTGTAGAGTTTAGATGTTTTTTGAAAACATTTCAGAGGTATGTCACATCAGGATGCTGCAGGAATTTGAAGATTAACTGCTCTGTGGTCCAGTTAAAGACACCCCTGTCCATGGCAGGGGGGATTGGTTGATGACCTTTAAATTTCCTTTCCAATCTAAACTATTCTATGGCCCAGAGCACATTGTGTGTCTGCCAGGACATCCTGGGACCCCAGAGCATGCCACGGTACATCAGAGAGGCTGGGGAGCAGTGGAGGGAGCTGCCAGGGAAGGGGTCCATGGGTAGCACAACTGGTGGGTTGTGCAAGGGGTTCCTTCCCTCCAAAAAATGCAGGGAAACACCCAGCAGGGAAAACTATAATCTTAGGAAAGGAAGCAATCCAATTCCAGTGAGCTGTGCAGGTGTGAATGAGATGCAAACCTACTTTCCTTGGGACACTGTCATGTCCTCAGGAAAGCAGACAGAAAGCAGATGGCTGAGCAGCGTGATGGAATGCAGCAGACCTGGTAAATAATGCATTGCCTCTTCTTCCCACAGTACCTTGATGTAATCGGTGCTCTGGGAAGCCTGGTGGAGATGAAGGAGCTGTCAGGAATGCAGCCTCTGCAGCACCTTCCTCAGGAGAGAAGGGCAGAAGTGGGACTGCAGAGACAGAAGGCCCTGGAGCTGTTGTACAAAAAGATCAGGAACCTCCAGGTTCGCCTGGAAAGGAAAGAAAAAGTGCTGAAAGATTATGAGGGAAGTGTGGAGCAGCTCAGGTATGGAAAGCCAGGGTTCTGAAAAAGACCTGGTCTTTAGATGCCAAGTGACAGGGAGCCTGGGGCAAGAACTGACATGGCACTGCTGAGTCCTGTCTCTGTCTGGGACCAGTCTGTGTCTATGGCCGCGGTACAAAAGTCAAATGTCAAGAGGAGTGGGGAAACATCCTCCCCACTCTGCAGTGCTACCTTCTGCAGCCTCACACAGTTGAGCAGTGTCAGAGCCAGGAAAGCCTTGACAGGTTCCCTTGTCCTGGGTGGCTGGAGCAGCAGTGGCAGTGGCAGCAGCTGGGACAGAGGGACGGTGTCAGCAGGACCAAGGAAGGCATGGGAGAGCACAACTGAGGGTCAGGGCGTTGATAAGGGCAAAAGACCAACAGAATCCTCCCCTCCTGTTTGGCACAGGCAGAGCCAAGCTTCCCTGCGAAGGTGCCAGGAGGAGATGTCCAACCTGGAAGATGAGGCCCACAGGGAAGCAGAAGAAAAGGCCCTGCTGAGAGAGGCTCTGCAGAGGATGCAGCTCCAGCTGGACCGGGAGAAGAGGCTGCGACAAGCGGCCAAAAGGCACAAGGTGAGAAGGCAACACCCAACTCCTGCTCTTTGTACAACAGGCGACTCCACCTGTTGGGAACCATCCACAGAGTGGTCGGTCAGACCATCCCAAGAGGCTGGAGGTTCCAGGCCCCCAGTGCTCAGCCGCAGCATCGTGGCCACATCCCTTGATGAGGCTGGAGGAGGTGCTGACACCTGTAGCGATGGGTTTGCACCATGTATGAGAGCGAGGGAGAGGACCAGGTCATGCTGAGCTCACGAGGTCAACGCTGTGTCTGTTGTCTCTGTTCTGCAGCCTGGAGCCACAAAGACTCTCTGCTCGGGCAAGCTGAAGGCCAAGGGGTGCATGGCAGGTGCTGCCAGATTGGGAAGATCATGGGAGCAGCACCACAGGGACCTTCACTAGGCGGTGGTCTGCAGTAGGAACAGTCATTGCTGTGGACTCTGTCAGGGTGGGGGTGGCACGAGGTGAGGGTGTATTTTGAGGAGCTCCAGTTTGTATCCTGTAGCTCCTGGGCACACTGATGTGACTGTAAAATGTAGGACCTGACTTTCCCACAGTCTGTGTCCCATAGAGTGTGGTGGGTTTTCTGGCAATGGAAAAGGTGGTGAGGATATATCCAGTGTACATGTGTGTGTGTGAATGCAGCCCAGTGACGTGTGAAGTCAGTTGTGGGGGGCATGTCCTGTCCTTGCTGAAGTGGCCTCAAGCACATGAAGCCAACATGGCTTGAAATATCCCTTGCAATCCTGTGTCCTCCAGTCTCCATCGTGTCACGGGGAAACGGGAACATAAGGCACGATGCAGTACGGAATTCTGGAGTTCCTGGAACTCCCCAGGAATGCTGGACCTGCCACCTGGGAAGGGGGAAGAAGAGGACCTGTGCCAGCCACACCAGTACTGCAGCAGCATGAGGCCGAGCTGGGGAGATGAGAGCAACACGCCGGTGGGGTGGGGTGATGGCACAGGCACTCACTGATTCTGATCCTTAGCAAAGGTGAGAACAGACCCTGGATTTTGTGGGGCAGCAGTGTTTTGGGGAGGGGGTCCCTGCAGGCAATAGGCAGCTCCAGCACATCATCCCTGCAGCTGCTGTGCCTCAGCACCACTCGGAGCAGTCCCTGTGCCGAGTCCTCTGCAGACCCCTTCGGCTGAGGATAATTTGGATATGAGCAAAGCCCCACTGCGGTTTCTTGGTCTTTATTTTTTAATAGGATAAAAAAGGTCTGGAAGCAGAGGGCTGCAGCAGGCTGATGCAGGGCTGCATTGTCTCTGGGCATGCAAAGCACCCATGTGTGCTCAGTGGCCAATCCCTAGTGGGGCTCTGTGCATTGGTGTGGCCTGGTTTTCCTGCTCCCTGTGCTGGGAGAAGCTGGATGCTTCCTTGTCTGAATGCCTGGGTTTACTTCGGGACAGAGCATGACCTTGTGCCCTTGAGTAGGTTAAAGGTGCTGCAGTGGGGAACGTCTGCAGGTGTATCTGGAGATGCTGGGCTGCTCCATGAGTCTCTGTGTCCTCTCCATGCCACCCTTGGCAAACTCTGGGTCAGGAATGGATGGAGATGGCAAGAGCACGGGTGTTTGTGAGTGCACCAGACTCCCCATACCCTCCTTCGAGCCTACGGACTCATAGAATCATGGGTTGGTTTGGGTTGAAAGGGACCCTAAAGATGGTCCGGGGGGATCCCACCGGGGTATGGTGATGCCAGGCCCCAAGGATCATCCCAGGCCGGTCCCGCCGGGGGATTGATGAGCCCTGCGGCTGCTGCCGGTGGAGGGGAGGGGGTTTGAAGGGCCGGTGATGGCTGATGGAGGGCTGCGGGGAGGGGACCCCCGGGGCCGGTGCGGAGCGGGCGCAGCGGGGCCGGCTGTGCTGGCGGGGGCGGGCAGCCGGAGCCCCCCGGGGCGGGCGCGGAGCCGGGGGGCCGCAGCCCGGCCCCGGGGCGGAGCGGGGCGGAGCGGCGCGGCCATCCGGGCACCGCACCATGGCGGCGGCGGCGGAGGAGCCGGAGGGGCGGCGGGGCCGGGGGCCGCGGCCGGGGCCGGCGCCGGGCAGCCCCGCGGGGCGGGCGGTGGGCGAGGGCTCGCCCGGGGGCGGCGGCCGCCGCGTCTTCAGCCCGGCCGGGGAGTTCCGCGAGTTCTCCCGGCGGCAGCTCCGCGACATGGAACGGCTCTTCCGACAGTGAGTGTGGGGCACAGGGAGAAGGGGCTCCCCGGATGGCAGCGCCGGGGGGGACGGGGAACCCAGGGCATCCCGGTTCCTGCATCCCGGCATCCCGGCTTCTGGCAGGGTGGATGTCCCAGCGCCTCCCGCCCCGTGCTTGCGGGCGGGACCCCCCTATTCCTTTTGAGAGGGACCCCCATGCACCCCAGCCTCTTGCGGGAGGGATCCCCCGGCTCCTTGTCGGAGACTCCCCCCGCCCCAGCTCTGTGCAGCAGGGATGCCAAGGCACCTCCAATTCCTTGCCGGAGGGATCCCCCTCCTGCCCCTCTCAGGAGGGATGCCAGGGACACCCCTCTCCTCCCAAAACCCCTGCAGGACTGGTGCCGGGGACACCTTCCACAGCTCCTTGCCGGATGCGTTCCTGTGCGCCCCGAAATTCTCGCAGAAGGAGCTCCTGTCCCCCATGGAGGGGTGCACTGGTGCTGAGGCCAGAGAAAGGGGTCTGAAAGAGGGGACCGGGGACCTTCACATTCCTTCTGCCGCATCACCGAGGGATCCCACATCCCTGCAGCTGCAGAGGCCAGGCTGGCGTGTCCTCAGCATCCCTGCCCGCGCTGCGTGCCACCACGCGTGGCGGAGCGTGACTCGGAGCACGAGCTCGGCCCCTGGGAACGGGGGGAGCTGGCAGCGAGCCTCCAGCCCTGGAAATTTCCAGGGGAAGGCAGAAATCGGGGTGACTCCAGCCGTGGTCACGCTGGAATGCGCGGGAGTAGCCAGGGGCGAACGGGACAGCCCGGAGCATCCCCGTGGATCCCGCGCTGGGTGCTTTGTGCAGGAGGCGTGGACACAGCGCGACTCCGGGAAGGCGCGGAGATACAGCACAGGCGATGGCATGGCTGCGACATGCCAGTACCCTCAGCCCGTCTGGCACCGCGGGAGGATCCGCATCCGCGTCCGGGGTGGTCTCACTCGGACCCGAGCGGGGAGCCGGAGGCGGTGACCCCCGTAACACAGGGCTGGGGGCTGCGTGGGCTGCGGGCACACCCTGTCAGCAGCCTGGCGGGGCGCGGAGCCTCCCCGTGCCCTCCTGGGGGGCTCTCGCCGCCGGCGGCTCACGGCAGCGAGCCCAGCGCTGCAGCAGGGCAGGAGGGAGCCTGCCTGCGGGGCACAGCGCGCTCGGGGCCCGCGGGGACACAGGGCCGGGGCGATGGTGGCCGTGCCCGTGCTCCGGGCGCAGATGGCGGGGCGGGAGCGGCGGTCGGAGCCGACTGCTCGGTGTGTGCTCTGACAGCTGCGGCGTCTCGCTGCAGCGAAAGGAGCAGCGCCGGGGCTGCGAGCCACTGGGAGGTTCGGGAGCTGGGGCTTTCCCAAGGGAAGGATGCTCTGGAGCAGAGCCCTGCCACGCTGTCCTCGCTGCTGCTGTCCTCGGGATGTGACAATCCGGCTGTAGAGGATAAAGTGAGGCAGGGAAGGGTTTTGGTTCTCCACAGGGGAGATGGTGCCCTTTGGGAGATGCAGGATGCTGGTATCCCAAAAAAATAGAGAAGGGGATTGAGAAAAAGGAAGGGCCCTGCATCTGGGGAGGTGGCATGCGTGGGATGAAGTGGCAAAGTCAGGCCAGCTGACCCACCCCTTGCAGAAAAACTCTGTGTGATGCAGGATGGAGAGGGACTTTGGACAAGGCCATGGAGTGATAGGACAAGGAGGAAAGTCTTCAAAAGTGACAGAGGGCAGGATTATTTTGGATACCAGGAGGACATTCATCCCTATGAGGGTGGTGAGGCCCTGGCTCAGGTTGTCCAGAGAAGCTGTAGCTGCCCTATCCATGGAAGTGTCCAAGGCCCAGTTGAACAGGGCTTGGAACAATCTGGGAAGGTGTCCCTGCCCATGGCACGGGGTTGGAATGAGGTGGCCTTTAAAGTCTGTTCTAACCCAAACCACTCCATGATTCTATGATCCTGTGCTCCAGGTGGGGTACTAGAGGCAAAAATCATGTGGGATCTGTACCCACAGCGTCACTCTGAGGGTGCTGGCATCAGTAGGCAGAGATGAGCAGGACCAGCCCCATTCTGGGGCCCCTGGCAGATCAGGAGGGTGCTGCTGGAGACACGGACGGAGCCGGCAGCAGCAGAGGAGGTACAGATGAGTCACGGACCTGCAGCATGGGGAGTCGGGGCTCTGCGTGGCTGCTGCAGTGACAAGATACCAAAAAAAAGCCTTGTCACAACGGGTGCAGTGTGTAGCTGCCCACCTACAGCGTGTGGAGCTGTACAAAGCGTGGCTGTGTGCTGGCTCCCCATGGAGATCCTGCTGTGCCATGCCAGCACGCTGCTGGCACAGCCCACGGTGCACAGGCAGTGGGCAGGGAGGGAACAGCAGGGTGGCTGCGGGGAAGCCAGGGGGGACTGTGGCATGGCCACAGGAAGGAGTCTGAGAAGGGGCATTCCTGACAGGTCTGTAGATAGCATCAGTGAGCAGAGCTCACTGTGACCTGGGGAGCAGTGCCCAGTGAGCTAAGCCCCAGGGCTTGTTATCCCATGCTGCAGCCAAGGGGAGCGTGTGCTCAGGCTCCTGGCACAGGGAGTGGGCAGCAGGCTTGGCAGCATCCTGGCAGGTTCTCCTGCCAAGTGCCACGTGGAAGCAGGCACGATCCTGGATAATGCTCCAGGGGGTTGTTAGCAGTTCAGAGGCAGCTCCCTGTGGTCTGGAGAGCTGCCGGAGACCGTCAGTGCCCAAGTCCTTGCTCAGCCCTCTTTGCTTCCCAGCCAGTGTGAGAGCACACAGGGGTCTGCTGCTGGGGGGTCAGTATGGGGGGCTGCGTGGGCTCTGCACCCCGTGGTGATGTGTCAGGATTGTGCCACCGTCCTGCAGGTATGACGCAGGGAAAGACGGCTTCATTGACCTGATGGAGCTGAAGCTGATGATGGAGAAGCTGGGGGCTCCACAGACACACCTGGGACTGAAGAACATGATCAAGGAGGTGGATGAAGACCTAGACAGCAAGCTCAGTTTTCGAGAGGTGAGGTGTTAGGAGACTCCACACTGGCCCAGAGATGTCCCCAGCCACTGTTCAGGCTGGTGAGAACTTGGGCAGTGGCTGTGGTGTCTTTGAGGTCTTCAGGGAGCCAATGCTGCCATCTCCCCTCACAGTTCCTGCTGATTTTCCGGAAGGCAGCAGCAGGTGAGCTGCAGGAGGACAGCGGGCTGCATGCCCTGGCCCGGCTCTCCGAGATTGATGTCTCCACAGAGGGGGTGAAAGGTGCCAAGAACTTCTTTGAGGCCAAGGTGAGACAGGGCTCAGGAGGTCCCATTGCAAGATGGCAATTCACCAGGGCAGTTTGGTGATGGGTAGGCAGGAGATGGAGATGTTGGGGTGGGCAGGAAAGCTTGGTGGAGATCACAGCTGAACATTTCCATCCACAGGCACAAGCCATCAACGAAGC
Source organism: Melospiza melodia melodia (assembly GCF_035770615.1). Taxonomy (NCBI): domain Eukaryota; kingdom Metazoa; phylum Chordata; class Aves; order Passeriformes; family Passerellidae; genus Melospiza; species Melospiza melodia. The sequence goes on along the minus strand of NC_086219.1, from coordinate 7,342,949 downwards.
CAGCAGGTTTGAGGAGGAGATCAAAGCAGAGCAGGAGGAGAAGAAGAAGCAGGCAGAGGAGCTGAAGCAGAGGAAGGCAGCCTTCAAGGAGCTGCAGTCCACCTTCACGCAGTGACAGGGCCAGGCAGGACTGGTCAGCGGTGCCCAGAGTGGCAGCGCTGCCTGTGCCAGGTGCCAGCCATGCCAGGGGTGATGCCCGAGCCGTGCGCCGCCCCGGCTGCCGGCAGGATCCCGGCGCGGGCTCGGCACGGTGCCCACCTTGCTGGCAGAGCCCGGCCAGCCCCGGCTCCCCCCTCCCCTCTTGCTGTGGTGTCTGTAGGTGTTGTTTGTGCCCCCACATCCCCAGCGTGCCCCCACCCTGAACAGCACCCTGTTCTCTGCCTGCAGCTGCACTGGGGGTTGCTGCTGCTGAGTCCCAGGGGAGCTATGTCCTGAATGTCTGTCCCTGGGACACCTATGCCCAGACTGTTTTATGTTGTGAGTGCATTGGGAGATTTGCAGGATGGGGCTTGTGCAGGTGGCCGTGGTGGGTGTTTTGGTGGCCATGCTGGCCCAGTGTCTGTTGGTATTCCTATGTCTGACACCAGTGACAAAAGCCGTGGCAAGGGCCAGGTTCTGGTAGAGGGGCTCTGTGTTTGTGTGTGTGTGTGTGTGTGTGTGTGTGTGTGTGTGTGTGTGTGATGCTGGGGATGTGTGCCCACCCAGCTGAAATGGAGCCCCTCAGGAGCTGTGTCTCTTTTTATTTTGGTCAAAGACGTACAGAAAGGCAGCTGCTGGCTCATGGGGCTGTATTATGTTTTTTTTTTATGTTGTATTCAGCCTGGCAGGATGAGTGTGGTGGCCACAAGTGGTTGCCATTGGTCACTGAGACTCTCGTGTTTGTGGGTGGCTGTAAAAACCCACATCTGTCCCAGTGTCCCCCGAGTGGCGGTATAGGGGGTGTGTTATGTTTTTTTTTAATTTAATCCCAAATAAATATTATATTTCTAAAGTGCTGGTTGCTGGTTGCTGGTTCGGTGGGGGAAGGAATCTGGGGATTGGGGTGTGACTGTGGGCATGCAGTTCCCACTGGAGGTGGTGGCAATGAACAGGAATGAGCCATGGCTCATTGTGCCAATGGTTTGGGAAGCAGCAGGGGCCCAAAGCAGGTGTGGGGTGTGTACTGAAGGCCATCAGCAGCGCTGCTGCTATCTGCGCCCGTCCCACCCTACGGCACCTGTGGGGTTGTGGCTGTTCTTGACCATATCAAGAGTGAGATAAGGAGACCTTGTGCCTAGGGAGTGGTGGGGTGAGAGGGCAGTATCCTGGGGAAGTGAGTGCTTAGGGGTGGGGGACAGCAGGGCTGCCCAGCCCCTCATTGAGAGCATTATGGGTGGGGGGCTGCCCCAGGAGGGAGTGACCCTGTGCCCCAGCAGGGACCCTGCCCCTTCCCAGAGCAGGGCCAGGTGTCCCCACCATGTCCCAGCATGGTGCCAACACATGAGGGGCAGATGCGGCCATTCCCAGGCAGGACCATGAGTGTGATAACAGCAGGTGATGAGGCTGAGGAGCCCCTGTGCCCTCAGGGTGGGACAGTCTCCATGTGTCAGCAGCAGGCAGGGACACTCCAAGGTCCCCAGCAGTCCAGACACTATAAGAGGGGTGAGCAGCCCCACCACTTCTTCTTCCCTCTGCACAACCATGCTGGGAGCCATCTGTCTCGTCGTGCTGCTGGGCTACGGTAGGTGCAGGGCATGGGGAAGGGTCAGGGCAGGGAGAACAGGACCGTGGCTCCTGCCCTGGCCCTGGGCACGGTCACAGGCAGCCTCTGATGTCCCTTTGCCGGGTGTCCCACAGCCTACGGATGCGGTCAGCCGGCCGTGCCACCACAGCTGAGCTCCCGCGTGGTGGGCGGTGAAGACGCTGTAGCCCACAGCTGGCCATGGCAGGTGAGGGGCACAGGGACAGCGATGGGGACAGGGATGGGGACAGGGATGGGGACATTCCTGCCCTGACCCTGTGCCTCTGCCCTCACAGATCTCGCTGCAGTACAGTCGCTCTGGATCCTGGAACCACTATTGTGGTGGGAGCCTCATTGCCCCCCGGTGGGTGATGACAGCTGCCCACTGCATCAGGTGCGTATTGGGGTGCTGGGGGCATCTGTGCCATGCAGGTAAGATATCTGTGGGAACTGACACTCCCTCTCTCCCTGGCAGCTCTTCCTTGAACTACCGTGTGGCGCTGGGCAGGCAGGACGTGTCAGAGGCTGACGAGCCTGGTTCTGTGGCCGTGGCTGTGGAGAAGATCATCGTCCATGAGGACTGGGACGACTACTACGTTCGGTAGGGGTTGGGTGCATTAGGACTGAGTCATGGGTGGTGTGGCCATGGTACATTGTTGCCCTGCCCAGGGACCCTCTTCCCATGGACAGGGACCACCATGTTTCATGTCTCCTTGCAGCAACGACATTGCCCTGATCAAGCTGGCAGAGGAGGTGCAGGAGACTGACACCATCCGTATTGCCTGCCTGCCGGCTGCTGACAAGATCCTGCCCAACGACTACCCCTGCTATGTCACCGGCTGGGGAAGCATGAGGAGTAAGTGGGATGTACCTGGGAGAGTCTCCAGAAAGGGGAAGCAGGCAGAGGGTGTGAGGTACAAGCTTTGTCTCTCATTGCAGCCAACGGGCCCCTGGCCACCATCCTGCAGCAGGCTCTGCTGCCCGTGGTGGATTATGAGACCTGCTCCCAGTGGGACTGGTGGGGCAGCACTGTGAAGAAGACCATGGTGTGCGCCGGCGGCGATGATGTCAGATCTGCATGCAACGTGAGTGTGGGCACTGCATGTGGTGGGAGCCCCAATTGTGTGGTACCATGAGCACTGGGAGGAGAGGGGATGGAGCCATGGTGGTGGATGGCCAGGAGGGATGAGGGGAGTGTTGGCAGGGTGCCCAGGAGCAATAGCACAGCGTGTCTCTCTGTCTCTCCGCACAGGGTGATTCTGGGGGCCCCCTGAACTGCCAGCGCGACGATGGGATCTGGGAGGTCGAGGGCATCGCCAGCTTTGTCTCCGCCCGGGGCTGCAACACGAACAAGAAGCCGACAGTCTTCACCCGGGTGTCCGCCTACATCGACTGGATCAACGAGGTGGGTGCCTCTTCCTCTGCTCCCCACTCCCACACAGGGGCTGTTCTTGTCCCACTGAGGGTCTTACCATGCCCCCCTGTGTCTTTTTGGCAGAAAATGAGCACAAACTGAGGATGCAGCATTGTGGAGATACCACTGTTGATCAAAATAAAAGCAAAAAACGCTGAGCTGGTCTTGCTGGTTTTTGGCGGAGGGGATTTGGTGGAGCTGGGGACACACATGCAGGGCTGGGTCTGCTGATGCCAAGGCCCTGCTTGTGTGCTGGGGAAGGTGTCCCTGTTGTGCATTGGGGCTGGGCAGGACTCTGCAGAGGCTGTTGGGCACATCCTGCAAGATGCTTCCAGTCATCAAGCTGTGGCTGAGGCATGGCCCTTGAGGGTTGGCAATTATTTTGATGGGAGAGGGGCTGGGCTTTGTCCAGGTTATTCAGGGGAGCTCCAGGGAACCCAGCTGGCCCTTGTGGACGATCTGGAACACTTGGTAGCTCCCAGGGTGCTTTCGGGGACCTCACTGGCACTGCCTAGATGAGGTCTGACTTTCAAATGGGGCTCTTGAGGGAACTGGGTTGGCCTTGGGGAGCTTGAGAGAGTCTGACTGGTTTGGGAGGCGTCAGGGGTGCCTGCAGGAGCTCTCTTGGAGATGGAGCCCTTGGCAGCTGCATGGCACTGCCGGCTACAACAACAGGACCTGTGACATGGCCCAGGAGCAGAGCCTCTAACCACGGATCTCCTTCTGTGCTGGCTGGAGGAACAAGGTGGGTGATGGGCAGAACACAGAAACCCCAGCTGTGGGGTTCCCAGGAGGAGCCCGGGCTGCCCTGGAGGAGACAGGGATGTTTTCCAGGAGGAGGGCAACGTGTTGCTGGGAGCAGCTGTGAAGGAGTTGTCCAGGAATTGGAGGTGGGTGTCACCATCAGCCCCTGAGCAGAGCCATCCATCACACCATCATCCCATCACGGCTGCTGGAGCCCAGCCAGTATCCTCTTGGGATGAGGAGGAGGAGCAGAGCGAGCAGGGATGGACGGCAGCAGCTCAGGCTGGGTGGGGACGTGGTGGACGGTGCCGGGTTTAGGAGCCATGGTGCCACTGGACCATTGAGCGGCACCATCACCAGCCCACAGAGCAGCACTGGCACCTGTTCCAGGGCCCAAGAGCACTGGCATGAGCCCTGGCACCGTGGGAACCACCTGGGGACTCTCCAGAGATCCCTGGCACTTGTCAGCCTGACCAAAGCTTTAGCAGGTGAAGCGGATGCAGGGTGGGAAATGGTTTGGATGGATAGTAAATGTCCTATGACAAAGGAACTGTAGGGATCACCCCAAAGGCGATTAAAGGCCTGCCAGTCAGATGATGTGTGGAGGTGGCTACTCTGCACAACAGGATGGGGCCAGGTGCTTGGGACACTGGCGTGGCATTGGCAGCATGATCTGCTGGCTTGGATGGAGATCTGTAGGCTGTCCATGGGAAGCTGGGCAATGTGGGGTCCCCTGTCCCCTCTGTGTGTACCCACATGTGCCATGAGGACAGTTGTTTGGGCTGGGAGTGCAGAACACTGGGGTCCTGGGGACATTACCACTACAGGTTAACCTAAAGTGTAAATTTTATTTTTATTAAATGGCTAATATCTAATGTACACTCTATAGTATGTGTCCATTATTAAGTATTTAACAATATGAGAGAATAAGGGGAAGTTTAAAAGAATACCACAAAACTTTGTGAAGTTCATTACTTTTATTTCACTGTTGAAATATAAGTACTCATACAATCCCTTTCATAAAAGTTTCATGTTATTAGTGATCTTTACACACTCCTGGGAATGAGAGCTCGGGACACCCAGGGACACGTGAACAAACTCCCCTGACACTGAGCAGCATCCCAATGCTGATGGCACAGAGCATAGGGAAGCACTGCCCTGACACATGGTGCCAGTCCACATCCTGGGCTCCCCTCAGGGGCATTGTCTTAGGTTGGAAATGGGTGGGTGTATTCTATTCCTATCTGTGGAGCAGTTCTGTTAAATGGGCAGTTTTCTTTATCTCTTCCACAACCAATCCTCCCTCTGGGGAGATAGCTTCTGTTAACGGGCCAATGAATCTCACCACATGTCTGGTAAAATTCCATCATCCCATTGTGAGGCGCTCTGCCCAGAGGGAAGGGCCAAGCATTCCTACCTGGATAGAATCTGACATTTGGAACACCAGGGCAGCCTTTGCCCACTGCATTCCCAGAGGAGCAGCTGTCTGTCCACTGCTTTCCCAGAGGAGCAGCTGTCTGTCCAATGCATTCCCTGAGGGAGACCAGGCCCATCTCCAGCAGGCCTGGACCTTCAGAGGAAAACTCCACCCTTGTGCAGGATCCCTGCTCAAACAGAACCACAGCTGGCACTGCAGGAGGGCTGCAGCCACCATGGAATGGGACTGCTGCCAACAGCCTGACCCACATGGTGTCAGGGCCTTTTCTGGCTCTGTCCACAGTTTGTTTGTACTACTACATTTGCATTTTCTTAGTTTTCCTAGTTAAAAACTGTTATTCCTATTCCCCTATCTTTGCCTGAGAGCCTTTTCATTTCCAGATTTTAGCAATTCAGAGGGAGGGGGTTTATATTTTCCATTCCAGGGGAGGCTCCTGCCTTCCTTAGCAGACACCTGTCTTTTCAATCCAAGACAGGCATCCAGCACTGAAAAACAAGGAGGAGGAAGAAGAGCAGTGGGGCCCATGGAGTAAGCCTAAAAGAGCATTTCCCCATCTCTCCCTCAGCCCTGACTCTCCTCCAGCTCCACCACACACCTCAACACCACAGCTGAGCCATGCAATGCACCTGCTCTGCTCTCACCTCCACCAAGGATGTCCCAGGAAGGGACAAGCCACTGCAGCCCACATCATGGAAGAAGGAAAAGGACAAGGTGGAGCCGTCTCTGCCCAAACTCAAGCACCAGCTCCCTGCACCACCAGCCCATGGGACAGCCCAATCCCAAGGCTCCATTGACAAGAGAACTGGGGACATAAAGGAAGGGGGAGATGCAGGGTCACCTTTCCTAAAGGAAAACAGGTCCAGGGGAGATGGAATCAGCCCCAGCACCACCGGTACACCCAGTGCTCTGTGCAGAAGTAGCAACACAGAACAGGGCAAACCAGATTCTCACACCACAGGTGGTGGGGAAGGGGACACATGTGCAACTCAGCTCTCAGAAAACCTTGGGCAGAGGCAAGGCCATTGCAGCCACATCCTGACTCCTGCTGGACCCCCTTGGGGCTCTTGGCTGGCCCTGGCTCTATTGGTATTATCAATATTGTAGACGGGATGTGCCCTGGCTGGTCTGGCCCCTGCAGCTGAACCAAATACTGGCTACTGTGGTGTTCCACCCCAGAGACGCCTTTGGCCACCTGGATGTTGCAGCTGGGCAAGTGGAGACAAGTCCAGGCATGCTGGGCTCTGGTGGTGCGGGACGGAGCTTCCTCTCGTGGAGGGGCCGCTCCTCAGGTTTAGCTCTGGTGGAGAAGCTTTAAGGCAATGGTGAAGGAAAGGAGTCATTTCTGATGGAGGGCTTCAATCCAGAGCTTTTGTTCTGGCCCACAGGCCTCTGAATCCAGCAACTGCTCCAACAGAACTCCCACACTGTGTGCTTGCTCGGTCTTTTACCCAGGGGAGGGGAGGAGGGGAAGGGGTAGGGAGCCACCAACCAGGTACGGGTGGGGAGGTCTCAAGGGACAAGGGACACCTGGATGGCCCAAAGCTCCCCAGGGGTAGAGGGCATCCTTGGAATCTGCCCAATCACTCAATGCCCTTCTGGAATTCCAGATTGACTGACAGTGCTTGGAGGGGTCAGGGTGGGGAAAGGGAAGGTGATTGACACACCTGGGAGGGAATCTTCCGGGAGTACTTGGGGTCCTGAGATAAACCATGAAATCACACAGCAACATCTTCCTCTAGTTTTGTTTAAAATGAAGAGGACGGGGTTTGGGGGCAGAATGCTCACCAATCTATGGCTTGTAAATTGGTTTCTCCTCTTCAGGAGGGTCAGTATTTTCTACTGAGGCTTCCAGGTCATCAGTTGGAGCACTAGGGGCTTCCAAATGGTAGACTTCAGGAGGGGAAGATGAGCTTGAAATTAGCTTATAAACCATGTGCTTCATTTACCCAAAAACAATGCTAACAACTACGACAACAATAACTAGAATAAATAGTACTAAAAACACAGTTTTCAGAATAGATCCCAACCAGCCCAAGAGTCCCCAGCCCTTGAACAGTCCACTCAGCCAGTCATCTCTCTCTTGATGTCATTCACCATGGTTTTCATTTTGTCAATCATGGCATGGACGTTCTCTGCTTTTGATGACAAGTTGAGGCAGCAGAGACCTTCAAATTCTTCACAATGAGGGTTGTGCAGAAGGAGTAGATAGTCTCTGGCTGCCCTGGTTTGAATGGTGGCTTGCCTGGTAATTTCCTTGTCTGCTAAGTGGTCACTCAGTACAAGAGAGGTTTGCCTGTTTTGCAACCCAACATTCCAATCAGCCTAATTCTCCCATGCTTTTTGCTGCCGAGATCCACAGCAGAAGGACTGTAATTGCAGTGGCCTTAAATCTGGAGCAGTAAACAATTTCCAAATTACTGTCTGGGTCTAATTGCCTTAGGTCCCTTTTTTGGATAGCCAATTTATGTGTATTGTTTTTTATTTGCCAATGCATTCGATTTGTTCCATTTGGGGTAAACAGGCTCAGCTTGCCAACGGCGCATGGACCTCTGAGCAGACGAGGAGGGAGACCTGCCCATGCTCTGTCTCCACATATTGAAAACACACCTTTGGGGAGCTCAGGGGGCTTATAATCATCACTTGATGAGTGCTTAGGTGAGGATAGGTGTTCAGTTCAACTTCATAATATGGTAACCGGGGATTAAATTTAAAGTGAATGCAGAAAGTTGCATTCATGGAGCCCAAGAGATGGAATTCTTGTGGCTCCCTTTTTGGCACCACTAACTGTCTTGCCCACTCCTGCCAAAACAGTAAAGGATTGTCAGCAGGGTAGAGAGCAGGAGGAGGGGTGAGTGAGTTAACTTCATTTAAAGCATGCCACATTCCATTTGGGAACTCTGCAGATTTAAAAGGAATTCCCACCAAGCAAGTTTACAGGGGGGCAGAGGCTGTTGCTGTGGAGAAACAGATGTGATCCTGTCCAAGGGCTTTGGCCAAGGTGGTCCATACATTCGCTTTGGGCTGAGGGACTATCCAGGAGATCGCTGGTGGAATCATCGCGAGTAGGACGAAGAGCAGGCTCGGTCTCATGGTGTCTCAAGACTGCACACGAACAGAGGGATCTAAACCAGTAAAAGGAAACTTAAGACAGAAATATATTACAAACTATTCAGATAGGAGGTGTACATGGAATTTCTTCCAGGGAACACACGCGGCGTCTCCTCCTCCAGGCAGCATTAGCAACCTGCAGCGCTTCTGTAGACTTCCCTGAGACCTTGGGGACCTAGGGCCTTACCCATTTGGATGGAACACACTTAAAACCAGAGAGAGTCGACACACAGGAGTGTCCATGTCCCCAAGTAACCAATTTGTAAGGTCCCACTGTCTTCCAAGTCTCAGGGTCCTTTACTAAGACTGGAGGCCTTTCTTTCCCTGACATCTGACTCTCCCCGCAAAGTGGCATACAATGGGTGGATTCAGGTTCTCAAAAGAAGAGTTCAGAAAATTTATTGTGAACAGTGCTCTGGACAGCTGGATATGGGGAGATTCCACTTTCAGGACATGATGCTACTGGTCCAGGACTCTTTTGGTATCACGGTGAGTCCTTTCTACTACGGCTTGACCAGTAGGGGTGTAGGGGGATACCGTTTTTGTGCCCTACTCCCCATTGCTGCAGGAAACTCCTGAATTTCTTGGATTTGTAAGTGGGCCTGTTGTCAGTTTTCAACTCCTCAGGGATGCCCATGAAAGAAAAAGCCTGTAGGAGGTGCTTTATGGCATCAGAGGATGATTATCCCATGTGGGTAGAGGCATAGACCACTCCAGAAAAGGTATCTACACTGACATGAACATATTTCTGCAATCCAAATGACTGTATGTGTGTTACATCTGTTTGCCACAGTTCACAACTGTTCAACCCCCTCGGGTTTGCTCCGGCGCTCTTCGTAGGGAGTGCATGTAGTTGGCAATTTGGGCATGTGTCCACAATCACTCTGGCCTGTTCTCTGGTGATGTGAAACTGACAAACTAGGCCAGGTGCATTTTGGTGGAAAAGCTGGTGGCTGAGTTTTGCCTGTTCAAAAACATTTGGGAGAGGGGCCATCTCTGCAGGTGCAGCAAGAGCATCTGCTCTTCTGTTGCCTTCAGTGATAAACCCTGGCAAGTCGGTGTGTGACCGGATGTGCATCACATAAAATGGTTGCTCTTGGTGGGAGACCAACTTTACAAGTTTTGAGAGCAATTCAAAAAGTGCGATGTTAGACACTTCGTGCAGTATTGCTGGATCTGCCCTGGATACTACTCCTGCCACGTAGGCAGAGTCCATAATCAGATTGAATGGTTCTGAGAACATTTCAAAGGCCCCAGCAACTGCAGCCAACTCCGCAACCTGAGGTGAACTTTCCACCTCAGCAATATCCATCTCCCACTGCTGAGTCTGAGGATCCTTCTAAGTCATAATGGACTTGTGGGATGTCCCGGACATGTCTGTAAAGACAGTCAGAGGCTTTTTTAAAGGTCTCCTACTTTAGACACTTCCCAATTTCAGAGTGAATTGAACTTTTTGTTTAAAAATTTTGTGGGCAGGCTGATGGATAGAAATTTGTCCTGAGTAGGAATCCAGAGCAAACTGCAATGCCTTATTTTCCTGAAGCAAACGTTCCAACATTTTCTTAGTAATTTGGCCCAACTTTAACCAGACTGGAATGTGAATGCACTCAAAGTCACATCCTGCTAGCTCCCTGATCCGGGTCCTCACTTTCTAGATCAGTTCTGCTACCAGCTCTTGGGGCTTTGTGATTCTCTTGGGCCTTTGTTGACTGGGAAAAACCCACTCTATGATCAAGAGAGGGTCCCTTTGGTTCTGGCCCTTTTTAGGTGTTTCTTTTGCCTTAGGTGTTTGTTTCTGCTCCCACTGGAAAATGATTCCACAGAGGTGTGGCAACTTACCTGAGATATATAAATTTGAATGGAAGGTCATGACAGCAGCGAGGGAAGACAAACAATCAATCAATATGATTGGTAAAGGAAGCTTCAGTTTATTTCGAGTACAACAGCACTTTTATGTATTTCCAGTAATTATGCATACTCACAGTTAGTTCATTGGTTTAAAGCAAAAGGTTACATTTACATACTCCTCCTATTTTGTGGTTTCTAACACAGGGTTCTTCCTCATTCTCATCACTTTTACTTCTCTATTATTATATTGCAAAACCTCTTTTTCTTCTTCATTTTTGCTGCTGTCCTTGCCCTTTCAACCTTGTCAGCATGATGCAGCATACTTTGCAATCTCCTTATCATGGCATGCAGCCTAGTTATGTCAAGCTAACATGGGGTTTTATAGTAGGAGTCCTAGTAAAATATATGTATTGTATAAGTGGCCTTGCCCCAGTCCTAGTTGTTCTAAATGGGCTGCAGCTGTGATGTCCTTAATTGGGCGGCAGCTGTGGCTAATGAAGATAACTGGGATAAAAGGCGGTGGGTTGGCTGGTCAGGGAGAGCCTTGGAGGAGTCCTGATGAAGAAGGAGCAACACTGCTGCAAAGAGATGATTGTGAGAAAACCACCCAGGAGGTATGTGACTCTAGAAATATGAATACAACAATATAATAACAACTATTGGTGACCCCAACGTGACAGAAGATAGGACAGCCAAGAGCTGTAGAAGAACATGGCCTTTGAGTCGAGGAGCTATGACAGCCAGGAGCTGTGAGAATATGGCCTTTGAGCAAGGGGCTGTGTGTGTTGTAAATGGCCTTTGAGTCATGGGGAAATGTATGTATTGTACTTTAATATCTGTATTGTATTTGAATATCTGTAAGTAAAAGAAAAGGGGGAAATATAGTAGGAGTCCTAGTAAAATATATGTATTGTATAAGTGGCCTTGCCCCAATCCTAGTTGTTCTAGGGCTGCAGCTGTGATGTCCTTAATTGGGTGGCAGCTGTGGCTAATGAAGATAACTGGGATAAAAGGGGGTGGGTTGGCCGGTTAGGGAGAGCCTTGGAGGAGCCCTTATCTATAACAATATCCCATAATATGTCCCCATATTTCCACAACTGATTAACCTCAAATAACGTCCCTGGGTTGGTAAAACAGCCTTGTGCCTTCCCAACAGCAATCAACCCTGCTAATTCTTTTTTAAGGTCAATATCCTTTACTCCCCACTTTTCTAAAAGAGCGCATAAAGAAATCAAGGGCTACCTCACTCTCCATTTTAGCCGGCCAGCAATTGTCCCTATAAACATCGTTAGTGCAGCCTTTTCTCTTGGGTAGCCCAGTCGGACGGCGGACTCTTCTGCTCAGGTCAGTCCAGGCACGGATCAGGCATCTTACGCCAGCATTTGCCGATCTTCTGTCCCACGGTCGCTGCTTACCCGTGCTTTTCTGATGTCTTGCCGCTGTTGAAGTCAGGATCTGAAGGTAGGGTCTCCCGGTTATTGATCACGTCTGGGGTCACCATTGACAGCCGCAAGGGAAGACAAGCAATCAATCAATATGATTGGTAAAGCAATCTTCAGTTTATTTTGAGTACAACAGTACCTTTATATGTTTCCAGTAATTATGCGTACTCGTCATTAGTTCATTAGTTTAAAGCAAAAGGTTACATTTACATACTCCTCCTATTTTGTGGTTTCTAACACACATTTCTTTCTCATTCTCGTCGCTTTTACTTCTTTATTTTTATATTGCAAAACCTCTTTTCTTCTTCATTTTTGCTGCTGTCCTTGCCCTTTCGACCATGTCAGCATGATGCAGCATACTTTGCAATCTCCTTATCATGACATGCAGCCTAGTTATGTCAAGCTAATATGGGGTTTGCTTGTACAACATTTCCAGGGACCCATGACCCTATTCATCCAGTCATCCTTCCACATGATCAGGCCGACATCAGTTGACCTGTCTTGTGATGATTGCTGTCTGAACTTTTTCTAGAGCTTTCTGTGCCTCTGGGGTAACAGCCCTAGGAGAACTTGAGTCCTCTCCCCCTTTCAATAAATCAAAAAGAGAGTCAAGGTCTTTGTTGGTCAGATCTAGCCAGGGCCTTACCCAATTTAAAGACCCACACAACTTTTGGACATCTGCAATGGTCCTGATCCTCGTTTTGGTTTCTAATTTTTGAGGAACAATGGTCCTCTTTCCAATTTCTAAGCTCTTAGAAATACTTCCAAGGTGGCATCTTTTAAATTTTCTTTTTCTGGAGCTCTAACTGTGCAGCAATCAATTTATCGATTAAGTTTGGTCAAGCGCATGGGTGAGTAAATCATCATTGGGGGCACACACAAGGATATCATCTATATAATGACAGATGATGGCATTTTTTGCAGCTGCACGCACCAGGGACAGTAAGGAAGAGTCATACAATTGGCCGATGCAATGGCAAGGCTTTTAGTCCTTCAGGAAGAACTTTCCAATGGTACCTTTTCATCAGGGCTTCCCTGTTGATAGTGGGGACTGAGAACAAGAAACATGGTGCATTGTCAAGGTGTAGGAAAATCTGGAAAAAACAATCTTTTTTATCAATGACAGCTAAATTCCAATTTTTGGGGAGCATTGCTGGGGATGGCATACCAGGTTGGAGAGAGCCATATCTTCAATGACTTAATTAATTTGTCGGAGGTCGTGGAGGAGCTGCCATCTCTTTTTGTCAGCCTTCTGGATGACAAACACTGGAGTGCTCCACGGAGACGTGGTCTCCATGATGTGACCTTTTTTCAGCTGCTCTTTCCCTAGCTCCTCGAACGCCTTCCATTTTTGTTTACTGAGCAAGCACTATTCTACCCAAACTGGTGTGTCTGTCTTCCAATTCAGTTTTTGGGTAGAGTGCTTTTCAGTGACCGCTGGCCAAAAATCCGGTGGAGAGCCTGGAATGTCAATTGTGACTTCTCATTGGGCCATTAGGTCTCTCCCCAAGAAGGATTCTGGATAATCTAACACAAACGAACGTAGCTTTACCAATTGTCCATTTAGCCCCTTGATTTGGATGATGCTCTTAGATTGTCTCACCAATTGCATGCTCCCTATGTCTTGAACGTGACCAGCCATGTTTTGCAAAGGCCAATGTGCTGGCCAACCCTGTGCTGGGATTACTGTGCAGTCCACGCCCATGTCTGCGAGCCTCTCAATGTGTTTTACTTCCCCACTCCCTCTGACATTACACCAGCTTTTGGGTTTGTCCTTCCCAATAGCTTGGACCTGGGAGACTGTGGGCCTTTGTTTATCGGTGCTTTCATGTAGACTCAGCACCGGGATAGCTTGTGGTACAATTTGTCCTTTGGGAAGAAACAGGGTTGGGTGGAAACAGTGCAGTCAGAGAACTAATCGCTCAGGATCTGATGATATCATTCCTGGAGGAATTTTGATCTCTTGTGTGCTGGTTTAACCAGGAAGTGGGAATTCTGGGATGCTGTGGTCAAACCAATGGGTGCTCAGATTTTGATATTGGCACCTGATGTGGCCAGTAGGGTTTGGACACACCTCTGAGAACACACAAGGGTTAAAAGCAGACCTGCATGCCCGGGAGTTTCTCTTGGGACTTCGAGGCAAAGAGGTCAGATCTCCCTCCCCCGTCCAGCTGCTACTGCTGGGCGGGGGAGGGGCAGCCATGTGGTAGGCTGGGGCTGGACAGAGGTGGGGGGGTGAGGAGGCCCTTGAGGATGGAAGGGTGGAAGACCACCAAGAGACATCGGGCAGCCACCCCCCCCCCCACCCCCAGGAGAGAGAGAGGGAGAGCCGGCGACGGAATGTGATAGCAGCCGGCCAAGGAGGAGAAGGGGGGAGTGCGGTGAGAAGGTGCCCGGCAGGGCAGTGTGGGAGTGCCGGAGCTCTGGGACAGGCAGACTGAAATTTTTAACCCTTTCCTTACATGATTGAGACCTTGCAAAAATGCTGATCCTCCTGGAGCTGAATAAGAAGATAGATAAAAGATGAGATAACAAGGGATAGGCCCGAGGGAAGTGGAGAAGCCTGGCTGAGTGGGGGGAGAGATGACGGAGTGGCCTTTTGGCTGGACTTTTCTTGTGTGGCCATAGACTGAACCATTTTTATTTCTGTGACACAGAGACTGCATTTAGGGGGAGGCAGTGCCTCAGAACCAGAAGGGTTCAGTGTGGGTACCCCTCGGCCCCAGGGGGTGAAAAAAATGGGGGGGACAGATGTCCCGAAGGAGAGACTGTGCCTTTTTGGAGTGAGACAAGGCATCCTTGAAAGACAACCCTAGAAGCAGCTCTGGTCCATGCACAGTGGTGAGAGCACTGGGCATGGAAGGAAGATGTCACAATTGCAAAAGGACTTTCCTGGCGGTGCTGAGCGACATGGAAGCACACGAGGTTTCAGCGTGTTTCCAGGGGAAGTCTATGGTGCAAGAAGGACTCCTCTCCTCTTCATGAACTGAAGATTGAATATTCTAAAGGGTGGTGCCGGACTGAGAGTTGGTGATTTGGGGGAATGTATTGGATCAGAAAATTCTGGTGGTGGAGAGGAGGAAAGTGCTTTTTGTAAGGTTTTCATTTTTTTTTCCCTTATAGTTTTTTTCCTCTTTTCTTGTAGTTTAGTTAATAAAGTTTTTTTTATTTCTAAGCTGGAGCCTGCTTTGCTTATTCCTGGTCACATTTCACAGCAGACACCAGGGAGAGGGTATTCTCATGGGGGCACTGGCTCTGTGCCAGGCCTAAACCCTGACATCTTGCGGTGTGTGTTTCTTGTCCCCAGTGATGATGTATTTACAGTGAATTTGGTGCCCAGTACTCTGCTGTTGTGGGTTGATGGAGACAAAATGCCAGTCAGTGTCTTTCGGGTGGAGTGGTTCTGTCAGTTGTAACCTGAAAGGCTCATTGATAGAAGATGAGATTAGAATAGGTTCACCCAAGTCATAGCAAAGATTATTTGTTGTCATGTCAGGTGGTGGACCAGCAGAAGTCGTCCTTGAAGCATCTGCTTCACTTAGAGAAATAGGTGTGCTACTATGTGCTCTGTCTTTCTTGTTTCCCTCATTCCCTTGACCTACTCTCTTTGTGACTGCACGCCTGGCAGGCTGGCACTCGCCATTTAGTTTTTTGTTGTTGTTGACCCCCGGGAGCACTTGTAGTTCTCCTCTCCTGCTATTTTTAAATTCATCAAATTGCTTTTTCATGGGACACTGGTTAGCCCAGTACCCAAGGTTCTTACAAAGCGGGCATGACTTTGTGGGATCCCATTGGTGGTGTTATAAATGATCAAATCGTGATCCAAACTTATAAGAAAATTTAGCAAAGATTTATTAATTTGTCTGATAGATGGAAGTTTGGTCTTCGAAACCACCACAGTCAAAGAAACAGCTTCAAGCCTGGGATCGGTGCTGGGTGAACATGGATATGACCTCCCGAGTGTCAGAGTTTCCCCCTCAGTTCATGCTCGTGGCTCCACGTAGTGAGTTTTTATACAGTTTATTCTGCCTGAGGCAGAGATGAACAAATTTTCTTTGTGTCTCTTCACATGCATCACTGTTGCTTTCCATGTGCAGAGGTAGACAAAAATCCCTTCCAGGTGTCTCAATGTTGTCAATCGACTCCAGAAAAGCCATGTGTCCACACGTATCAGGATGGCACCGTTGGTTATCTTGACAAATGCAATTGCCAGGATGATAATCCCTTTTGGGTGGTCCCGACAAGTTGGGAAACCAGCGATTATCATCCTGGAAGCTTCTATTCTTACATTAAAGCGAAAAAGCTTATCTTAACATGTGTCTGGGAACTAGTTGTATCTGAATAAGACAGCTGCTCCCGGCCAGGATAGTCAAAAGACATGGTTTGGATTTTACAATATTTTATACATTAATAGCATGAATTATCACTACCATATACTACAATCCTCCCCATTTATATCGCTAATTTAATTCATGCTTCCTTTATAACCCAGATTGCTAAATTTCTTTCATTTCTACTCCTACCCACCCCCATTAAGGGTATTTCACAAAACGAGTAACCTTTGTTACACTATCCTGTACTCTCCTTGTGGAACACACTGATATTCTGTATTATTTACATTCGTTTTTGCTTGTTTCTCAAACTTTACCAATATTTCGGCAGTGTTGCTGGCACACTTCCTTTCTCCCAATCTCATGATCTTAGATGTGTTGCCTCTGGAAGCCACCTCCAGGTCCACAGGCACTATTGCCATCTGTATACCCTGGACCACAGAATGGATCAGTCTAATAAAACAAGGGATTAGACAAGGCACGAATAGGATTCCGACTACTGAACAGAGCATGAAAAACATAACTTTGTTCCAGCAGGCCCCATCGAACAATTTGTCCCACCATGAAGATTGTAAAATCGAATTCTATTTTTGAACAGGGACATGGGCCACCTTTTTGATTTCGGCTGCCAAACCTCTTATCTTATAACCATCAATAACCATTTTATAACCATCAATTTCAATACAACATTCTGATTCATTGAACTTTCCACACACTCTCCCTTCTTCGGCCAGCAAGTAGTCTAAAGCTATTCAATTTTGGTACACAAATGCCTGTACCTGGGTGTGCTGCCAAGTAAGTAAATCCAGGGCCTCAGAGGTGTGATTCGATACAATTTCCACCACTGCCTGCAGCTGAATGAATCAGTCTGTTCAGTAGGTAGATCAGAGTCCTATACCCGTAGCTTACATCCTGGGCCCACATGCCCAGTCCATAATAATCAATTATCCTTGCCGCTGGCCACTCTTCCTCCCCCCAGGTTTGTTTACCACTTATCACTGGTATCATCTTTTTCAAGTTTCTCCTCTCCCTTCTCAGGGTCTCGTACAGTGGAGCCTCTAATAGGTTGCTCTTTGTTTGAGGGAGAGTGAAGAACATTGGCTGGATCATACCTAAGGTGCATGATCCCTTCCACCTCGAGGGTAACTCAATGTATGCCTTCTTTCCACAAATCAAATAAATTCCATCCAGGGCTTTCCATCTGATGTTTGTTCTCCCTGGGTCTCCCCAATATTCTCTCAGGCCCTCAAAGGATTGAAAAGGGCTGGCTCCTGGATTTTTGACCCAACATAGTCCTATTCTTTTGTTCCACTCACAATTTGTCTCATTCTTCCGGCTCCAGTACCCCGTAGGGGGTTCTGGCTGCCAGACCTTGCTTTTTGTGTTTGAGTTCACCGTCAGGGTAGACACACACAGAGTGTATCCCACCATTTCTGTGTACTCCTTTCCTTCTCGATTGATGCAGATGGTTCCAATCACTCTCTGGTCCAAAATCCCTCAGGTCTCTGTGCCAATTTTGAGATCCTCAGATTATCCCATTTCAGAAGCTGTTCTGGAGCCAAACCTTCCCCTTTCCAAGGCCATTTCTCTGCTGACTTCAGCCCCCCACAAATCCAACAATTTGACAATCCTAGTTCGGTTGCAATTTCTTGCATTAAGTCAATGAACAGGTTCCTGTCCAGGGAAGGTAGTTCCCCATCACCATATTGTTTCTCCAGCAATTCATACTGTCCTCCCAGTGTTTTCAGTCTCTCCTGTTCAACTCATTTCCTTGCATTTTTGACTCCCTTCAGTTCAGTTCCTGAGTTATTTCTCTTATCTTCCCCTCAGGATCTTCACCATCTTTATTTCTCATGAAGCAGACAACCCGGTCATATTACAGATACACTCTATCATCATTCGTCTGTGCCAAATCCAATATGAGTGGGTCTCTAATCAAGGTAAATTTGCTATCAAACTTTACATTTCTTCCCATCCAATACATTTTCCTGTTCATCATGCATATCCCCAACCTTGCATTGTCATAACACAATGGATTCACTTGGCGATACGCGACAAAGATCGACTCTCTTTCCCCCAACCCACATGATTCGGTTACATTGGTTATAAATGGGGATTGACATTATTTCTGCATTTCTTTTCTGTATCTGGTGTTTGTGCTCATCTGCCTGCCCCTTCCTTAGCCCTGCCTCAGGATCGATACACTAAATCCCTGTTTCCAATTCGCACAATTTGACCCTCTTACCATTCTTCCAACAGTACCTACCAAGTTCCCTGAGACAATCTTCCGGCGCTTGGTATGCTGAGGATCTCCGGTCCGCTTTCACCACTGGGACCACCTGAGTGCAATTTCCACACTCATATGTGGAGCTCTCATTCCCGCCTCTCATTGAGACTTCAATGTGCAGACTCTGCGTCCCGCACACAACTAGGCTCAGGCCAATCAGGATTCCCACCAGGCATACTCCTCTGCCTTTGCCTCTGCCCCCTGGGGTGCCACCAGCGGCGAGAAAGACCATCTTCATGGCAGCAGGAGTATTCTTTGGGGAACACATTCTCAGACCTGGCCGCATACCTCCTTTTAAAAGCACCCCACCATGAAACCCTGATGGCATCAGAGCTGCGCGGTACTATGATGGATTTCTGGCAGTTCACATCCAGAATCTCTGCTTTTGATCTCAGCTTCCCATGCACCCTGTTCTGAAAAATTTGAAACCACTCCTGCGAATCTAATTCAATGATTCCCAAATTTGTGGCTAAGGTTAGGATTCGGTCAGTCAGCTTGAGCTCTTCCTCCAGACACTGGGTGCACAGCCCCTTCGGCCACTGTCCCCTTCTACAGTGAACAACAAAAACCCCTTGACAACATTCACACTTAAAGTGTACAAATGGATAGCATACACAATCAGACAATATACAACTTATCTGCTCGCCATTGGTCATTTACAAGGACGTTGGAGTCTGAGTTTCAGGTCACCTGGGGAAGAAGTGACCATCCAAGTGGAAGCACCACTCGGGCGCTTCCTCCTGATGTTCGATTTTCTTCACCCTAGACGTGTGTGTCCAGCCTTTCTCTGCTGTCCGAATGGCCGTGTGTGTTGTCAGGAGCACAAGAAAGGGACCTTCCCAGTGAGGAGAGAGGGGCACCTCCTTCCACACTTCCACAAGCATTCTGTCACCCGGTTGGATTTTGTGGATAGCAAATCCCAGAGGAGCACTCTGAGCCACTATCTCTTGTTTTCTGAGTTCCTGTAAATTTTGTTGATTGCAACCAGATACGATTGAATCTGACAGTCATCAAACCTGGGGTGTCCCACTGACATTCCATGTCTATATGGCATCCCATGTAGCATTTCAAACGGCGAGAGCCCAGTCTCCGAATGAGGCATTGTTCGGATATTAAGCAGTGCCAAAGGCAGGCATTTCAACCAGGACATCCAAGTTTCTAAAATCAATTTAGATAACTGCGCCTTCAAGGTCTGATTCATCCTTTCCACTTGTCCTGAACTCTGGGGATGACACCAAGTGTGGTATTCCCACCGAATGCCTAGCGCATCAGCCATCTGCTTAATAATCTTCGATGTGAAACATGCCCCTTGATCTGAATCAATGCAATTCACCACCTCATATCGGGGTACAATTTCTTCCAACAATTTTCTGGACACCATCTGAGCCGTTGCCCGTGGGCTGGGAAAAGCCTCCACCCAATGAGTTAAGTTGTCTATGATCAAAAGCACAAATTTGAATCTCCCCACTTTTGGCAACCCTGTGAAATCAACTTGAATTCTTTCAAATGGTCGGTACACCACAGGGCGGCTCCCCAGGGCAGCCTGTTTTGCCCTCGATTTGTTAACTCTCTGACAAATCAGGCATCCTTGTACCTCCTGTTTGGCCAATTCATAAATTCCTTTGCACCCGAAAAAATTTCAGAAATTGTTCTGCCAGGGCCTGTGCCCCCCAATGTGTTTGCTGGTGCATCTTCCGCAAAATCCTCCTGGTAAATCCTTTAGAAACTAGTTCTCTCCCATCAGATAATCTCCACTTACCTTCTTTCAATTCACCTCCAATCTTCTCATAACATTCGATCTCTTTTTGGGAGGGCTGAGGAGGATCATCAGGGACCTCAGTCCCTTCTATCTCACCATCATCAATGCTGCAGTTTTGGCTTCCTGGTCCACCAAATTGTTCCCCCTGGTCCGAAACTGAATTCCTGCCTGGTGTCCCTTCACATGGACCACCACAATTTCCTTCGGCCCCCTTAGAGCTTCTAAGATTTGCCGGATTAATTCTCCATGCATCAGTCACCTTCCCCTAGTGTTTATCAGCCCCCTTTCCTCCCAAGTTTTCCCAAACGTGTGAACCACCCCAAAGACAAACCTAGAATTTGTAAAAATTGTTCCCTTTTCCCCTTTCAGTCCCTTCAAAGCCCTCAGAACTGTGTACAATTTGCATGCCTGTGCCGACCAACTAGCACTCAGGAGACCTGCTTCAATCACCTTTCTCGTCTTTCCATCCATGACTGCGTATCCTGATTTCCTTTTTCCCTTGACTTCTCTGCTTGATCCATCCACAAACCATTTTTCTCCCTCATCCAATTGTTTGTGTCCCAAAAGTGAGTATTGTGGACTTGCTCAGGAGAAAATTGTGGGAAGTGTAGAAAAAGCCAGCATATAAAATGTTTCAATTTTCCCTTACAAAGCAATACATTTCCACTAACTAAAATTTCTATAATCTGATAATATACTCCTTTCTGTGCTGTGCTTAGCTTAGACCCCACTTTAGATGTAAAAGGCACAGCACAACCTCACACCAACCAAACCCGAATCCGCTACTGATTTCCAAAAACCGCAGTTAAGAAGAAAAAACACCCAGATTTTAACCCTGCACAGCACAGCAGCCTGTGCAACTTTTAAAACTGCCACGGGCAGAAGCACAGAATTGGAACTCACCACACCACGGGACAGGCAGAGCCGCCTGCACTGCGGGAAAACCCGAAAGCCGCACCTCGCCACCCCAAGAGGGATCAGAGCCAGCCTGCATGGCGCTGCTGCAAAGGGGAGGGCAGGCAGAGCCCCCCCACTCCCTCTGAGCTGGCACCGTGCCGCTGTCGCTGCCGCGCAGGTTCTAAACATGGCACAGCCGCGCCTCTTGGGGCTATACCCAACGCGCTATCGCTTCTGGCTCCACGGGGCTGCGCAGCCTTTCCGTGCTCTAAATAAGAGCGAAAATGAACAAATCTCTTGTCAGAGACTGGTTTTGAACTTCTCACCTGTTAAGAGTAGAAAAAGCTACCCATTTTTTTAAAAGGTTGCAGAGTTAACGGGTTGGGCCAGTTGCTGCCAGGGTGGAGTTCTAACTGTTTCTTATTGTAATCACCTGTCATTTTCGTTTACTACCTGTTGTTGATGGTTAAGAATTCCCCCATTTGTTGAGTGACACCCTGCTGCTTCCTGGAGGATGGCACCCATATGGTGAAGGGGAAGGGACATCAAGTCTGCATGCAAATGACATCGGATCCAGCATGCAATGGGAGGGACCTCTCACCAAACCTAGCAAAAAACCTCTAAAACAATGAGACATCAAAAAGTTGATGAATCAAAGCAATGTCTAGACATGAAGAACAAAATCTAGTAGCCACCAAGACCCTTTTTACCCCTCACCCTAACCTAAAAAGATGTCAGCTAGACAGAGGATCTTGAATGTTGACCCAAAAGGTAGGGGAATCTCCTGATGCTCTCGTGACGACAGAGCCCCCAGCTCTGTCCACAGACCAGCAGATGAAGCTGCACTCTTCCTCCTCCGAGTCACTCCTGGGATCTGCAGCGGCCTCCAGGCGGACGCGTCAGCTCTCCCCACCTGAGCTGATCACTTTTAATAAGGGCATTAAAAAGGAGAAAGCTCTCCTGCCCTTGTTTATTTCACCACCCCCCTATGGACCAGAGATAATCACCCTCTCAGTGTGGTCGGTGCCCATGTCTGGCAGGGTCTTCTCTTCACCTGAATAGGACTTCTCAGGGCAGGAGGATCTACCCCATTTCCCCTCTCAGAAGGTCTGCAGACCAAAAAGGAGCTGCACTTCCCAGAGGCACAGAATGTCCTCGTGTTTTTTATGGATTAAATCCCAAAGTCTCTCCTGGAAAGCTACGTCAGCCAGAGCTCTGCCAGTAGACACCAAGCTGCCTTAAAGTCTCCCCGTGGTCTTCTGATGCTCTGAGAGCTACGGAGTGTCCCTTCGGGGATGCAGGATTGGAGCAGCCGCACGTTTGGGCGCCAAAATATTTGTATTACCAATATTGCGTATGGGACATGCCTTAGCTTGTCTGGGCCCTGCAGCTGAACCAAATAGTGGCAGCTGTGGTGCTTCACCCCAGAGACACTTTTGGCTAGGTGGATGTTGCAGCTGGGCGTGTGGAGACAAGGCCAGGCATGCAGGAGCTCTGTTGGTGGCTGGATGGAGCTTCCTCTCATGGAGGGGCCACTCCTCACATTTACATCTGGCAGAGAAGCCTTAAGGCAGTAGTGAAGGAAAGAAGTTGGTTCTGATGGAGGGTTTCAATCCAGAGCTTTTATTCTGGCCCTCGGGCCTCTGCAACTACTCCAACAGAACGCCCACACTGTGTGCTTGCTCGGTCTTTTACCCAGGGGAGGGGAGGAGGGAAGGGGTAGGGAGCCCACCAACTAGGTACGGGTGGAGAGGTTTTAAGGGACAAGGGACACCTGGATGGCCCAATGCCCGACCAGGGGAAGAGGGAATCCTTGGAATCTGCCCAATCACTCAATGCCGTTCTGGAATTCCAGGATTGACAGACAGTGCTTGGAGGGGTCAGGGTGGGGAAAGGGAGGGTGATTGACAAATCTGGGAGGAAATCTTAAGGGGAGGACTTGAGGTTCAGAGGTAAACCATGAAATCCCACCACAACATGGCAGCCTCTGGCAAAAGTAGCCACACATGTCCAGGTGCTCTTCTCCAGCCACATGTGGTCATTGCCCCCCCCATATCTGCCCTGGAGCACCCACCACCAGCGAAAGATACAAATATACAAAAAGAACACCCAAAAAAAAAACTTCTACAGTTATCTTCAAACCATAAACAAAAAATCTAAAATGACACATAAAGCAAAACAAAAAGTCACCCAAATCTTCATGCATGCAATTGGCAGTCATACATGGAAGAGCCACTCACCCCCAGGCTTTCCTGAGTACAGAATGTACCACTGGCACCCACGACAATGCCACATGAGCCAAGGTAGCAGCCAGGAACAAGCACCCAGACATGCCAAAGATGGGTACACAAGGTGAACAAACACTGATGGGAACTCAGAGATACTCAATGATAAGCACTTCAGGAAAGGGAACACCTTATCCATGGGCGACTGAGGGGCTGGGGGCAGAGAGTGTCCTGGGGAAGTCACTGCTCAGCGCTGGGGGCAGCAGGGCTGCCCAGCCACTCACTGACAGCATCATGGGCGGGGGGCTGCCCAGGAGGGAGTGACCCTGTGCCCCAGCAGGGACCCTGCCCCTTTCCAGACCAGGGCCAGGTGTCCCCGCCATGTCCCACCATGGTGCCAACACATGAGGGGCAGATGTGGCCATTCCCAGGCAGGACCATGAGTGTGATAAGAGCAGGTGATGGGGCTGAGGAGCCCCTGTGCCCACAGCGTGGGACAGTCCCCACATGTCAGCAGCCAGCAGGGACACTCCAAGGTCCCCAGCAGTCCAGACACTATAAGAGGGGTGAGCAGCCCCACCACTTCTTCTTTCCTCTGCACAACCATGCTGGGAGCCGTCTGTCTCGTCGTGCTGCTGGGCTACGGTAGGTGCAGGGCATGGGGAAGGGTCAGGGCAGGGAGCAGGACCGTGGCACCTGCCCTGGCCCTGGGCACGGTCACAGGCAGCCTCTGATGTCCCTTTGCCGGGTGTCCCACAGCCTACGGATGCGGTCAGCCGGCCGTGCCACCACAGCTGAGCTCCCGCGTGGTGGGTGGTGAAGATGCTGTAGCCCACAGCTGGCCATGGCAGGTGAGGGGCACAGGGACAGCGATGGGGACAGGGATGGGGACAGGGATGGGGACATTCCTGCTCTGACCCTGTGCCTCTGCCCTCACAGATCTCGCTGCAGTACAGTCGCTCTGGATCCTGGAACCACTATTGCGGCGGGACCCTCATTGCCCCCCAGTGGGTGCTGACAGCTGCCCACTGCATCAGGTGCGTATTGGGGTGCTGGGGGCATCTGTGCCATGCAGGTAAGATATCTGTGGGGACTGACACTCCCTCTCTCCCTGGCAGCTCTTCCCTGACCTACCGGGTGGCGCTGGGCAGGCAGGACGTGTCAGAGGCTGACGAACCTGGTTCTGTGGCCGTGGCTGTGGAGAAGATCATCGTCCATGAGGACTGGGATGACTACTACATTCGGTAGGGGTTGGGTGCATCACGGCTGGGTCATGGGTGGTGTGGCCATGGTACCTGGTTCTCCTGCCCAGGGACCCTCTTCCCATGGACAGGGACCACCATGTTTCATGTCTCCTTGCAGCAACGACATTGCCCTGGTCAAGCTGGCAGAGGAGGTGCAGGAGACTGACACCGTCCGTGTCGCCTGCCTGCCGGCTGCTGACAAGATCCTGCCCAACGACTACCCCTGCTATGTCACTGGCTGGGGAAGCATGAGGAGTAAGTGGAGTGTCCCCAGGAGAGTCTCCAGAAAGGGGATGCAGGCAGAGGGTGTGAGATACAAGCTTTGTCTCTCGTTGCAGCCAACGGGCCCCTGGCCACCATCCTGCAGCAGGCTCTGCTGCCCGTGGTGGACTATGAGACCTGCTCCCAGTGGGACTGGTGGGGCAGCACTGTGAAGAAGACCATGGTGTGCGCCGGCGGCGATGGCACCACCTCTGGATGCAATGTGAGTGTGGGCACTGCATGTGGTGGGTGCCACAATGGTGGGGTACTGTGGGCACTGGGAAGAGAGGGAATGGAGCCATGGTGGTGGATGGCCAGGAGGGATGAGGGGAGTGTTGGCAGGGTGCCCAGGAGCAATGGCACAGAGTGTCTCTCTGTCTCTCCGCACAGGGTGATTCTGGGGGCCCCCTGAACTGCCAGCGCGACGATGGGATCTGGGAGGTCGAGGGCATCGTCAGCTTCGGCTCCGCTCGGGGCTGCAACACGAAAAGGAAGCCAACAGTCTTCACCCGGGTGTCCGCCTACATCGACTGGATCAACGAGGTGGGTGCCTCTTCCTCTGCTCCCCACCCCCATACAGGGGCTGTTCTTGCCCCACTGAGGCTCTTACCGTGCCCCCCTGTGTCTTTTTGGCAGAAAATGAGCGCAAACTGAGGACGCGGCACTGTGGAGATACCACTGTTGATCAAAATAAAAGCAAAATATGCTGAGCTGGTCTTGCTGGTTTTTTGGCGGAGGGGATTTGGTGGAGCTGGGGATGCATATACAGGGCTGGCCCCGCTTGTGTGCTGGGGAAAGTGTCCCTGTTGTGCACTGGGGATGGGCAGGACTCTGCAGAGGCTGTTGGGCACATCCTGCAAGATGCTTCCAGTCCTCAAGCTGTGGCTGAGGCAACGGCCTTGAGGGTTGGCAATTACTTAGATGGGAGAGGGTCTGGGCTTTGTCCTGGTTATTCAGGGGAGCTCCAGGGAACCCAGATGTCTTTGGGGACGATCTGGAACACTTGGTAACTCCCAGGGTGTTTTAGGGGACCTCGCTGGCACTGCCTAGATGAGGACTGACTTTCAAATGGGGCTCTTCAAAAGGGAACTGGGTTGGCCTTGGGGAGCTTGAGAGAGTCTGACTGGTTTGGGAGGCGTCAGGGGTGCCTGCAGGAGCTCTCTTGGAGACAGAGCCCTTGGCAGCTGCATGGCACTGCCGGCTCCAACAACAGGACCTGTGACATGGCCCCAGAGCAGAGCATCTTACCATGGATCTCCTTCTGTGGTGGCTGGAGGAACAAGGTGGGTGATGGGCAGCACAGAGAAACCCCAGCTGTGGGGTCTCCAGGAGGAGTCTGGCCCCCCTGGAGGAGACAGGGATGTTTTCCAGGAAGAGGGCAGCGTGTTGGTGGGAGCAGATGTGAAGGAGTTGTCCAGGAGGTGGAGGTGGGTGCCGCACCATCAGCCCCTGAGCAGAGCCATCCATCACACCATCATCCCATCACGGCTGCTGGAGCCCAGCCAGTATCCTCTCAGGATGAGGAGGAGGAGGAGAGCGAGCAGGGATGGACAGCAGCAGCTCAGGCTGGGTGGGGGACGTGGTGGACGGTGCCGGGTTTAGGAGCCATGGTGCCACTGGACCATTGAGTGGCACCTAAACCGGGCCCACAGAGCAGCACTGGCACCTGTTCCGGGGCCCAAGAGCACTGGCATGAGCCCTGGCACCGTCGGAGCCACCTGGGGACTCTCCAGGGACCCCCAGCACTTTTCAGTCTCACAAAAGCTTTAGCAGGTGAAGAGGGATGCAGGGTGGGAAATGGTTTGGATGGACAGGAAATGTACTATGACTAAGGAACTCTACAGATCATCCCAAAGGCAATCAAAGGCCTGCCAGTCAGATGATGTGTGGAGGTGGCTACTCTGCACAGCAGGATGGGGCCAGGTGCTTGGGACACTGGCGTGGCATTGGCAGCATGATCTGCTGGCTTGCATGGAGAGCCCCAAGCTGTCCGTGGAAAGCTGGGTAATGTGGGGCCCCCTGTCCCCTCTGTGTGTACCCACATGTGCCATGCGGACCGTTGTTTGGGTGTGGAGTGCAGGACCCTGGTGTCACAGCCTGTTGTGCATGTTCTTGTGCCTTGTCTCCCATCCTCAGAGAGACTTTGGTGGATGGATGAGCCCTGCACAAGGCCCCAGAGTGACACAAGGCTCTCTGCTGGGGCATCAGCTCTGTCCCTCCCAGCCAGGCATGGCCACCCACCCACAGTGCGTGCCACCTCACCTCAGTGTCGCCCTGCCCAGGATGTGGTGAAGAGTTTTGATCCCTCTCAGTGAAGAACCTTTTTCTAGCATCCAGTCTGTCCTTGGCCACAGCTCCAGCCATTACTTCGGGTCCTGTCCCTGGTCACAGAGAGCAGAGATCAGAGCTGCCCCTCAGGAGGAGCTGCAGCCTCCAGAGAGGTCTGACCTCAGTCTCCTCCAGCTGAACAAATTGACTGACTTCCGCCTCGACTACTTTTAATCTCTATTGCTCCATAGAGTTTAATGAATATTTGTTACACTTACATGTTAATTGTCAATTATTGTTATATTCTGCTCATACAATTTATAACTGACACAGTAAATCTACAGGTTAACCTAAAGAAGTATAAGCTTTATTTTTATTGAATGGCTAACATCTTATGTATACCCTATAGGATGTGTCCATTATTAAGTATTTAACAATATGGGAGAATAAGGGGAAGTTTAAAAGAATACAAATAAACTTTGTGAAGTTCGTTACTTTTACTTCACTGTTGAAATATAAGTACTCATACAATCCCTTACATAAAAATTACATGTTAAAAGTGATCTTTACCTGTAGTGAAACAATCAACTTTAGCCAGGGTCCCTTGGAGAATCTGAATTCTGACACAGCAGCAAAGAAGCTTCCTGAGTCCAGGGACATCCGCCCTATACCCTATCCCTAAAGCCATGTAAGGCAATATCTTGTTAACCCTTCTATTGGGCACTTATGGTCACTGTAACCTCTTGCCATTGGTCAGGATTGGATCCGGGACAAGGGTATAAAAGTAGCATACTGTACCCCTACTAACTCGGAAGAAGAAGTGCTGAGACCCTTCACAAACCCCTACAATAAAGCCATACACGTGGAAGAGCCAGCGTCTTCTCCTTCTCCTCTCTCTACCGTCTGCTGGAGCCTTAAGCCAAGGGAAGCTACCTAGCAAGCAAAGCTGAAATCATAAGAGCTGCCTAATGACTATAAGAGCTGAATATTCCCCGCTTGCTAGGGGCTGACCCGCGGCCTTGGTCTGAGAGTGAGCTGGCCTCTGGCACTCAGTCCCCCCGAGAGCTGAGCTCTGGAGCTATCATAACTTGCTTAGGATAAGACCAAGCAAGGTTCGTTTATTTACCCACTCCTGGGAATGAGAGCTTGGGATGCCCAGAAACACGTGAACAAACTCCCCTGACACTGAGCAGCATCCCAATGCTCAGAGCATAGGGAAGCACTGCCCTGACACATGGTGCCAGTCCACATCCTGGGCTCCCCTCACGGGCATCATCCTAGTTTGGAAATGGGTGGGTGTATTCTATTCCTATCTGTGGAACAGTTCTGTTAAATGGGCAGTTTTCTTTATCTCTTCCACAACTAATCCTCCCTCTGGGGAGATTTCTTCTATTAGTGGGCCAGTGAGTCTCACCACATGATTGATCAAATGACATCATCACATTGTGAGGCACTCTTCCCAGAGGGAGGGGCCAAGCATTCCTACCTGGATAGAATCTGACATTTGGAACACCAGGGCAGCCTTTGCCCACTGCATTCCCAGAGGAGTGGCTGTCTTCTCCACTGGATTACCAGTGCAAGATCAGGCCCATCTCCAGCATCCTGGACCTTCAGAGGAAAACTCCACCCTTCTACAGGATCCCTGCTCCAACAGAACCACCCCTGTAGGAGGGCTGAGCCACCATGGAATGGGACTGCTGCCAACAGCCTGACCCACATGGTGTCAGGGCCTATTCTGACTCTGTGCATAATTTATTTGTTTGTACTATTACATTTCTATTTTCTTAGTTTTCCTAGTAAAGAACTGTTATTCCTATTCCCATATCTTTGCCTTCGAGCCTTTTAATTTCAAAATTATAACAATTCAGAGGGAGGGGATTTACATTTTCCATTCCAGGGGAGGCTCCTGCCTTCCTTAGCAGACACCTGTGTTTTCAATCCAAGACAGGTATCCAGCACTGAAACACGAGGAGGAGGGAGAAGAGCAGTGGGGCCCATGGAGTATGCCCAAAAGAGCATTTCCCCATCTCTCCCTAAACCCCCCTCTCCTCCAGCTCCACCACACACCTCAACATCACAGTTGAGCCACTGCAGTGCTCCGGCTCTGCTCTCACCTCCACCAAGGATGTCCCAGGAAGGGACAAGCCAGCATGGAAGAAGGAAAAGGACAAGGTGGAGGCATCTCTGTCCAAAGTCAAGCACCAGCTCCCTGCAACCCAGCCCATGGGACAGCCCAGTCCCAAGGCTCCATTGGCAAGAGAACTGGGGAAATAAAGAAAGGGGTGTTATGTTTGCCCAATTATCCCATCATAAAAAACCAAACTATATTAAAAGGAGTAACAATTTTAATTGAATATTTTAAATAAAAAAACTATAAAATTCTATACAATATAATTTGATTAAAATAAGGGATAATTTGGTTCCAATAATAGTGCATAAGCAAAAGATAACTGCAGGGTACGGAGTGCAGGGCTCTTGGACCCTTGCCACATCATGTACAAGCTTGCCAAGTGAAAATCACCCCTTATATGCCATGTGTCAATACCATCTCCTCCTATTTTTGGTTTGTCACTTTTCTATCTCTGCTCTCATTCCCACCTTTACCGTGCATGGGCCATCACTCATTTCAGTGGTCGCACAAGTCTTTTGGGGGTCGTCTGGTGAAGAGTTCGTAGTCTTCCTCTGTGTCCTTTAATTGACCTTTGGGTTACACAACATGCACACCAAGCCAATGCAATGTAAGCCAAGACTAACATATCACTAGGTCTACATATCAAAACATTAAATCCCTTATAATTAGCATTTTCTGGGAGCCAACCAGGTTTTGCTTCCTTTCTGCTCATTTTTAGCAACTGTATCTTCAGCTTCTTTCCTCCTGTCCTTGTGAACATCTGCCAGAAGGGGGGATGGTGGAGCCCCTCCTCCTCTTCTTTGGCATTACCACTTTTAACTGTTTTATTATTCTCAAATATTAATTACTGTATCAATATTGATTACTGTTTCAATTTTTATCAGCACGAATCATACCTATTTATCACAGTGGGAGACTGCAGGGTCACCTTTCCCAAAGGAAACAGGTCCAGGGGAGATGGGATCAGTCCCAGCACCACCTGTACACCCATGTGTGGTAGTGCACTAAATAGCTTATGTAGTTGGTGTTTTTCCCTGTTTATTCCCCCTTCCCCATCACATGGTTTGTCCCCATACCCACCTTTTTTCCTTGGTGGTCTGTCCCATGGGTGGCCCCTCCCCTCGCCCCTCCCCAATGGCATCCCATTGGCCATGATCCTCCTCCCCGACCCCTCCCCCTGGGTATAAAACCCCCAGCAGGAAAGGGCCATGCCCTGTTTGCTTCCTGAGTGGTCTCAGCCGCAGAAGTGTCCTGTAATAAACTGGGTACTCATCTCCACATGGCATAGAGCACTTCTTGGTATTTTATCCTCCATCTATGCAAATCCGTGTGGGCTTGAGTCCTGAGCAAGCCGGACTGGACTTATATAAAGCCCAGAGACCCACGGATTCTGCAGGTGGCGTCCAACGTGTCGTGTCCCACAATGGCCACAAAATAGCTGTTATTTCCACGTGTGGATTACATTAGCTTTTGGGCTTCCACTTTCCTCTACCTTCTTCATAGCGTTTTTGACGGTGGGGACGCTTAGAGGATGGGATCAGGACCCCGCCGAGCCCATGGCAGAACCGACCCCTGATGAGGACTTCTTTACAGCTGTTCCAGCTAGCCAGGTCTCCAAAGCGGGATGAGTATTCCCCGTGCAACTTAGGGGGACCCTGGGGGGGCCCTCAGGTGGGGGTGAGCTCCCGGTGCAGGAAGAACTCAGGTCCTGAACGGTTTGCATTCTCCATGCGGCAACGCGGGCAGAGCCGGCTCTGGCACTCCGGCGCTGCCTGCGCACTAGTTCAGAGCCAGCAGCGTCTCGACGGCTTGCGTTTTTGCCGGGAGCGGACATGAGCGGGTAGCGGCAGGCGGCGGAGAGCGGCTCCGAGCCGCCACGTGGCGTAGCGGGGGCTGGCAGCTGCTGCCCACCATTTTAAACACCGCGTGGTCTTACGCAAGCAGTTTCATCTCTCCCGGAGAGGGGGAGGAGCACAGTCTGCCCGGTTTCTTTTTCGCATTTGCCTGAGAACTCAGTGCTTTCAGTTTTGTTTGTACTGGCTGTAAGGAAAGTAGATTGAGTGCTGCAGAGAACAAACATGGGTGCTAAGTTTTCTGTGGCACAGAGAATCATTTATACCCTAATTTTAGAAACCCTAAGTAGTGGAAACGTTATGGTCTCCAAAGCAGTTTTAAACCTTTTTGTTCGCTGGATATCATTTCATTTCCCTCAGCTTACCCAGCAGAATGTTAGTTCTGTCTCTGCCTGGGACAAAATTGATGCCTTGTTAACAGCTAAAGTGGAACAGGGAGATGGGACAGTGTCTCAGTTTTTTTCCTGTGTTCCTGGTAATTCAGAAAGAAGTCCTGAAGAGGGACTTGTAAGGACAGCCAGAGCAAATCTCCCCTCCTGCGGCTTCCCCTACCCCTCCTGCCAAACCCTCTGCCCCTGAACTAAGAGAGAGGAGTGAGACATCCTGGCCATTTCAGGGTACCTGTCACTGCTCCCCTGGCCCCCCGCCTCTCTCCCAGTACCCTGGCCCTGGCAGTTGTGATCCTGCTGACCGCATGGCTGGGGCCCAAAATGGCAGCAGCCACGTGTTTCAGCCCCCCACCTATCCTTCTTCTCCCCACAATCCCTTTTGCCCGCCTGTCCCCTCCCCCAACCCCTTCCGGTCCCACAACCCCTTCCTTCCTTCAGATGCTCCAACCCCTCCCTTTGTGTCCCTGCCCCCCATTACATCATCCTGTAACCCCGCCCCTGCTTCCCACAGTTACCCCGCCCCCCCTGCCAGTTTCCCACGCCCCCTTACCTGGGTCCCAAGGGGGTGGGGCCACATGCTGGGGGGGTGGGCCCCTTTCCAGCTCCCACAGGGGTGGGGCAGGGAGAGGGGATGTCCCCCTCCCAGTTACCAAGGCGCTGGAGTGGGAGGGGCAGAGGCAGGGGTGTGTTCCTTCCCAGCCTTCACAAGGTGGGGTGAAGGGTGTTTTCCCACCTGCTTCCCAAGGCAGTGGGGCTGGGGGAGGGGGTGGTCCTCCCGCTGGCTCCCACAGGGGTGGGGCTGAAGGGAGAAATCCTGAAGTCCAAAACCGAGAGGAAGAAGTCATCCCCTTGGTAGCCCCTGTTCAATACACGGGTGGTAGGACCGGCCCTAGAACCTATCAGCCCTTCTCATGTCACTCAAAGAGTGAATTATGCAAAAGTCAATTAGAATTTGGCAGACATAGTGAAATTTTTAGAAGCATGATGAAAGCTACAGTAACATCCCTTGAATTTGTTCCTGCTGACTTTGTAGATCTTTTCCGGTGCCTGCTTACCCAATCAGAGTTCAATCTGTGGGTAAGCTCCTGGAAGAGATCTCTCAGAGATCTTGTGGAAGAACTTGAACAAACCCCTCAAGGTGCCAAAGATTTAGAAAATAATAGCATTATTTATGAGCATTTGTGCAGTGAAGGGGAGTGGGCTAAGCGTGAGGACCAAGCTCGAGTGTTGTCAAAATTCACTCTAAATAAGATTTCAAATGCTGCAGATAAAGCTTTTAACCAGCTACCAACTGCTGAAGCTAGTGGTAGTTTCCTTGACATAAACAGTCTCCTTCAGAAAGTTTCTTGCAGTTTGTCGACCGATTCCGTGCACAGGTTGAGAGACAAGTACAGGACCCCAAGACACAGATGGAGATAGTGAAAGAGATGGCCAATGAAGTCTGCAGCAGGGTGCTCCTGGGACTGCCTCTCAACCCCCCGCCTACTCTGGCAGAGATGATGGAAGCCTGTGCTAGGAAGGTGGAACTGTTTGCTGCACAGGAAGTGTGGTCAAGGCTGACAAACCCAGAAACTGTGGCAGCTGTATCTCCAGGAGTCAGGAGGCAACAGATGTCACCAGAACAACTTCAACATGTCCTTTGCTTCATATGCAAAAAGCCAGGACACTTTGCCCAGGACTGCCCCCAAAGCCAGCAACTAAAGACACCCTTCACACCAAAAAATCCTGATGCCAGAGCCGACCTGCCCGGCGCCACGACATAAATGCAGCGGGCTTCCCTGAGGGGGAAACCTCCCTTAAAACAGAACAGGGTGAGGAAGGGAAGCAGGATGCAGGAACACAAAATAGCCATTTACAGGATAAAATCTGGTGGTCTCACAAGCGTTTCAAGCTTGTGATCACCAAAGCTTTTGCTTTCAGGTCTACCCAGTGGACGGTCATTGGAGTGGATCTGCCAGAGGACTTGCAGAACTTGATAAAAGATCTCACACGATGGGACAGTGAGTACTTTGTTACTGGGGACACTGCACGCACACCCATGGAGATTGAGTTGGCTCCCATGACCATCAAAGGGGACAACCTAACCTCATTCTCCTGGCGTGCTATCCACAGCCACCCTTCTATTTGGCCAAGGGGCAAATCATCGCCCAGGCCATTCCTGTTCCAGCAGAAATTTCAGTAGATGACAAAGCACCAGGCATATACTGGGCAGAAGTGGTTGATGAGGACAAACCCATTATGGGATGCAACCTAATGTGTGGAACATAAAACCTCCACGTGGAAGGGTTGCTTGACACAGGGGCAGATGTAACAATCATACCTGAAAGTTTGTGACCGTCACATTGGGATTTGCAGCCCGTGGCTGGTCAAATCCAAGGTGTAGGAGGATTCACATTGGCAAAGATATCAAAGAGCATCGTGCAAATTGAGGGACCAGATGGAAAATTGGCCAGTGTCCGTCCATTTGTTACTAATTACAAAGCTCCCTTGTGGGGTAGCGACACCATGTCCCAGTGGGGGGTCAAATTGGTCATCCCAAAGACACCCCAGGATTTTTTAAAGTAGCCACAGTCGAGCGCCCCGCCCACAAGTTAACATGGCTGAAAAATTACCCAGTCTGGGTAAAACAGTGGCCACTAACTAATGAAAAGGTAGCGGCACTCGAGGAGCTTGTAGCAGAACAATATGCTAAAGGACACATTGAAGAGACATCTAGCTGCTGGAATTCCCCAGTCTTTGTAATAAAAAAGCCAGGGAAGGACAAGTGGCTGCTCCTCCATGATTTAAGAGAAATAAACAAGAGAATAATGGACGTGGGGTCTCTCCAACCAGGGATGCCCTCCCTGACGATGCTCCTCCAAAACTGGCAATTGGCTGTCCTAGACATCAAGAACCGTTTCTTCCATATTCCCCTACACCCGGAGGATGCACCACAGTTTGCCTTCTCGGTTCCCACCACCAATCAAAAAGCCCCAATGAAGCGCTACCACTGGAAGGTATTGCCACAGGGGATGAAATGCACAGGGGAAGGTATTGCCACAGGGAATGAAATGCAGTCCATCCATCTGCCAGGGTTACCTGGCTTCATTGCTGTCCCCAGTGCGTGCCCAGAAAAAGGAGGCAATCATCCTACACTACATGGATGATGTGCTTGTGTGTGCCCCCGATGACATAATACTCCAAGACACACTTGACCTAGTGGCTAAAGCTTTAACCTCTGCTGGATTCCAACTGCAGGAAGACAAGGTTCAGAGGATGCCCCCTTGGAATTATCTGGGCTTGCAAATCACTGCGCAGACCATTGTTCTGCAAAAATTGGAAATTAAGACCGATCCCAAAACCCTAGCAGATGTCCATTCCTTATGTGGTTCTTTGAACTGGGTCAGGCCTTGGCTGGGTCTCACCAACAGGGATCTAGCTCCCCTTCTCAATTTACTGAAAGGAAAGAGAGAGCTAGCCTCTCCCAGGGAGCTGACCCCAGAGGCAAAAACCGCCCTTCAAAAAGTGCAGAAGGCTTTGGCTGAGAGGCAGGCTCATCATTATAAGCCCCAGCTACCTTATGAATTCATTGTTTTGGGCAAGTTACCACACATAGACGAGTTGATATTTCAGTGGTTTGAGGTACAAAAGGATCCACTTCTAATCATAGAGTGGGTTTTCCTCTCACATCAGCGATCCAAAACCATCACACAGCCACAGGAGCTAATAGCTCAGCTGATCTGGAAGGCCAGGTTAAGGTTGCGTGAGCTGGCCAGTTGTGACTTTGAGTATATTCACATTCCAGTCCACCTTGCTAAGGAGGGAAAGAGCTCTCCCGAGAGGTTGACCAACAAGAGGTTCAACGACCTGCTCCAGAGCAATGCCAGTCTCCAGCTGTCCCTGGACAGCTACAGTGGACAGGTATCAGTCCAGGCTCTGTCACACAAGCTGTTCAATGAGGAATTCCTCCTCATTGCTCCTGAGAAAAGGAGTCGTAGACCACTCAAGGCACTTACAGTGTACACTGACGCGTCCAGAGCATCCCACAAGTCGATGACTTGCAGAAGTCCACAAACCCAGCATTGGGAAGCTGATGTTGAGTTTGTGGAGAGGTCGCACCAGATTGCTGAACTAGCTGCAGTTGTAAGAGCCTTTGAAAAGTTTTCAGAGCCAATTAATTTGGTTACTGATTCAGCCTATGTGGCGGGAGTAGTGTCCAGGGCAGAGCAGGCAGTTCTCAAAGAGATCGAGGAAGGGCATCTCCACAGGTTGCTCTCAAAACTAATTCATTTGGTTTCGCAGTGGGAGCACCCTTTCTATGTGATGCACGTGAGGTCACACACCGATCTGCCAGGCGAGATCGCAGAAGGGAATCGCAAGGCAGATTCCCTTGCTGCCCTAGCAGAAATGTTATGCCTTCCAGACATCTTTCAACAGGCAAAGCTAAGTCACCAACAATACCATCAAAATGTTCCAGGTCTAATCTGTCAGTTCCAGTTAACATGCAGTCAGGCTCAAGCCATTGTGGCCACCTGTCCCAATTGCCAGCTTCAGGCAGTGCCATCCCCAGGTGTTGGGGTTAACCCTCGAGGCCTTGGGAGCTGCAAAGTGTGGCAGACAGACATCACACACATTCCCAGTTTTGGTCGTATGAAACACATACATGTCAGCATAGACACATACTCAGGTGTGGTTTATGCCTCTGCCTACGCAGGGGAAAGGGCTGTGCATGCCAAACAACACTTGCTGCAAGCCTTTTCAGTATTGGGTTGTCCCTACGGAAATTAAAACTGACAATGGCCCAACATATGCCTCCAAGGAGTTCCTAGAGTTTGTCCAGCAATGGGGAGTGGAGCATAAGACAGGCATTCCCCACTCCCCCACAGGTCAAGCTGTGATCCAGCATGCCCATCCATTCCCCACTCCCCCACAGGTCAAGCTGTGATCCAGCGTGCCCATCATACACTCAAAGTAGTCCTGTCTAGGCAGGGCAATTCCGCAGCATGGATGACTCCACAACAAAAGCTCTGCAAAGCCTTGTTTACCATAAATTTTCTGACTTGTTCATTTGAAAACATGAATCCTCCAGTAATATGTCATTTCAATAATAACAACCAGTTTAAGTTGTCACCGTGTCCACCAGTTCTCATTAGGGACCCAGAAACTTGGGAAACCAAGGGGCCTTATGAGCTTGTCACCTGGGGGTGTGGTTACGCATGTGTATCCGGCCCCTCAGGCCCTCAATGGATACGCCAAAAGTGGGTGAAACCTTTCATCCCCAAAAATCCAGCTCCAGCAGAGGAGGGTAGGAAGCAAGCAGCTGTTGCCTCCAAGAGAAGACGCCGCCGGAAAAAGGACGAATCTTCCTGAGAAAGTTAGCTGCATTCTGGCAGACCCATGAACTTGTATGTGTTTTTTAAAGAAAAAATGTTTGTTAGAACAGAGAATCTACCTCCCACCTAACCTCACGATGAGCCCTGTCCGAGTTGTCATCCTGTTCACCCTGAGCAGTCTGACAGCTGCATGGATCATTCCTCAGCCACGCCAAAACATCTGGACCTTGGCACAGATGCTCCAGCAAGAAAATATATGCCTGTCCACAGCAGCAGCGAAAGACCCAATGTCTACCTGCCTGGTAGGGATTCCATTGCAAGCTGGAGAGTTCACAGACAAATCAGATATGCCTATACCTCTCCCAAGTCCCAAACCAAATCACACACAACCACATAATATCCGTCATCAGCAAGCTGTAGTGATTAAAAACCCCATAGAGGAGTGGCTTCCAAAGCTACCCAGAGCTGCTTAGGAGCCTCAAGAGTTAGAGTTGTTGGGCTCCTCCCCTGCATGATACTGCATATGCTTCTTCATCCTACGTTCCCACACCAAACCTTTTACAACATTAAACAGTATCAAGAGGAATTCACTGCCAAAAGGTGGTGTAAGGTTTTAAGCCATGTTGTAGCAGACAATCCATACCATTCACGTTCCAAAAGCCTCCCAAAAGGTTTGTTTTTAATTTGTGGGGACCGGGCATGGGCAGGAATCCCTTCTTGGCTTTTAGGAGGGCCATGTACCCTTGGGCGGTTGTCCCTGTCAGCACCCAACCAAACCATGATTGGTGAATGGACTCAAAAGAACAATTTGGTTAGGAAAATTAATAAGAGAAGCGTAGACAATTTGGACCCAAATTGTGATGCAGAAATCTTCCATTGGGCCAAGTCAAAAAGAATTGCTGTATCCCTGTTCCTTCCATGGGTTGCAGCAGCCAAAGCTCTAGGTGAATTGGCCACCTAGAGTGCTGGGTAGTCAAACAGGCAAACTTGACATCCACGGCAACCAGCTCCCTCCTAGAGGACAAGGAGATTACTGGGCAGGCCACACCAAAGTCGTGCAGCCATAGAATAGATTTCCTCCTGCTGCTGCGTGGACACAAGTGTCAGGAATTTGAGGGGCTGTGCTGCATGAACCTAACATCAAAAGCACCCAACGTCCACGCAGCTCTCCGAGAAGTGAAAAGCCTGATTGGACGAGTCAAGCAGGAATCTGAGGACTGGTTCAGCAGACTGTTCAAGAACTGGGGACTCTCGGGGTGGTGGACCTCTATTATTAGGACAATTTTGCTGGTTTTTGTTGTTCTTTTCCTAGTCATGTTAGCATTTGGGATTCTACGTCGCATACTTTTAAAGGCTATCAACGGTTTGGTCCCCAGTACCGCTAAAGTAACCTGCTCAGACTTTGTGGAACTAAAGCAAATGGGCAGGCCTGCAAACCATGAGTGGTGGACAAATTCATAATCAGCAGTAGAAATAGTCCAACGCATTTCCTTCTAATTTTCGTTAACAGAAAAGGTGGAGGTATGGTAGGTACTAAATAGCTTATGTAGTTGGTGTTTTTACCCTAGTTTACTCCCCCTTCCCCATCACATGGTTTGTCCCCATACCCACCTCTTTTCCTTGGTGGTCTGTCCCATGGGTGGCCCCTCCCCTCACCCCTCCCCAATGGCATCCCATGGGCCACAGTCCTCCTTCCCCGCCCCCTCCCCCTGGGGTACAAAAACCCAGCAGGTAAGGGCCCCGCCCTCTTTGCTTCCTGGGTGGTCTCGGCCACAGAAGAGTCCTGGAATAAACTGGATACTCATCTCCACATGGCATAGAGCGCTTCTCAGTCCTTTATCCTCCGTCTATGCAATTCCGTGTGGGCTTGAGTCCTGAGCAAGCCGTATTGGACTTATATAAAGCCCAGAGACCCACGGATTCTGACCCCAGGTGCTCTGTGCACTAGCAGCCAACACAGAAGAGGGCAACCCAGATTCTCACACAGCAGGGCCATGGGGAAGGAGACACATGTGCCACTGAGCTCTTGGAAAATCTTGGGCAGAGGCAAGGCCATTCCAGCCACATCCTGACTCCTGCTGGGCCCCCTTGGGGTGCTTGGCTGGCCGTGGCTCGTTCTGGCAGAAGTAGCCACACCTGTCCAGGTGCTCTTCTCCAGCCACATGTGGGCATTGGCCTCCATCACTGTCCTGGGGCAGCCACCACCAACCCAAGATACAAATATACAAAAAGAACACCCAAAAATAAACTTCCACAGTTATCTTCAAACCATAAACAAAAAATCTAAAATGACACATAAATCAAAGCAAAAATCCACCCAAATTGTCACGCACTTGGCAGTCATACATGGCAGAGCCACTCATCCCCAGGCTTTCCTGACTACAGACGTTCCACCAGCACCCACGATGATGCCACATGAGCCAAGGCAGCAGCCAGGAGCAAGCACCCAGACATGCCAAGGATGGGTACAAAAACTGAACAAACCCTGATAGGGACTCAGAGATACCCAGTGATAAGCATTTCAGGACAGGTAACACCTTATCCCTGGGCGACTTAGGGACTGGGGGCAGAGAGTGTCCTGGGGAAGTCACTGCTCAGGGCTGGGGGGCAGCAGGGCTTCCAAGCACCTCACTGACAGCATCATGGGTGGGAGGCTGCCCCAGGAGGGAGTGACCCTGTGCCCCAGCAGGGACCCTGCCCCTTTCCAGAGCAGGGCCAGGTGTCCCCACCATGTCCCAGCATAGTGCCAGCACCATGAGGGGCAGATGTGGCCATTCCCAGGCAGGACCATGAGTGTGATAAGAGCAGGTGATGGGGCTGAGGAGCCCCTGTGCCCACAGCGTGGGACAGTCCCCACATGTCAGCAGCAGGCAGGGACACTCCAAGGTCCCCAGCAGTCCAGACACTATAAGAGGGGTGAGCAGCCCCACCACTTCTTCTTTCCTCTGCACAACCATGCTGGGAGCCGTCTGTCTCGTCGTGCTGCTGGGCTACGGTAGGTGCAGGGCATGGGGAAGGGTCAGGGCAGGGAGCAGGACCGTGGCACCTGCCCTGGCCCTGGGCACGGGCACAGGCAGCCTCTGATGTCCCTTTGCCGGGTGTCCCACAGCCTACGGATGCGGTCAGCCGGCCGTGCCACCACAGCTGAGCTCCCGCGTGGTGGGTGGTGAAGATGCTGTAGCCCACAGCTGGCCATGGCAGGTGAGGGGCACAGGGACAGCGATGGGGACAGGGATGGGGACAGGGATGGGGACATTCCTGCTCTGACCCTGTGCCTCTGCCCTCACAGATCTCGCTGCAGTACAGTCGCTCTGGATCCTGGAACCACTATTGCGGCGGGACCCTCATTGCCCCCCAGTGGGTGCTGACAGCTGCCCACTGCATCAGGTGCGTGTTGGGGTGCTGGGGGGCATCTGTGCCATGCAGGTAAGATATCTGTGGGGACTGACACTCCCTCTCTCCCTGGCAGCTCTTCCCTGACCTACCGGGTGGCGCTGGGCAGGCAGGACGTGTCAGAGGCTGACGAACCTGGTTCTGTGGCCGTGGCTGTGGAGAAGATCATCGTCCATGAGGATTGGGATGACTACTACATTCGGTAGGGGTTGGGTGCATCACGGCTGGGTCATGGGTGGTGTGGCCATGGTACCTGGTTCTCCTGCCCAGGGACCCTCTTCCCATGGACAGGGACCACCATGTTTCATGTCTCCTTGCAGCAACGACATTGCCCTGGTCAAGCTGGCAGAGGAGGTGCAGGAGACTGACACCGTCCGTGTCGCCTGCCTGCCGGCTGCTGACAAGATCCTGCCCAACGACTACCCCTGCTATGTCACTGGCTGGGGAAGCATGAGGAGTAAGTGGAGTGTCCCCAGGAGAGTCTCCAGAAAGGGGATGCAGGCAGAGGGTGTGAGATACAAGCTTTGTCTCTCGTTGCAGCCAACGGGCCCCTGGCCACCATCCTGCAGCAGGCTCTGCTGCCCGTGGTGGACTATGAGACCTGCTCCCAGTGGGACTGGTGGGGCAGCACTGTGAAGAAGACCATGGTGTGCGCCGGCGGCGATGGCACCACCTCTGGATGCAATGTGAGTGTGGGCACTGCATGTGGTGGGTGCCACAATGGTGGGGTACTGTGGGCACTGGAAGGAGAGGGAATGGAGCCATGGTGGTGGATGGCCAGGAGGGATGAGGGGAGTGTTGGCAGGGTGCCCAGGAGCAATGGCATGGAGGGTCTCTCTGTCTCTCCGCACAGGGCGATTCTGGGGGCCCCCTGAACTGCCAGCGCGACGATGGGATCTGGGAGGTCGAGGGCATCGTCAGCTTCGGCTCCGCCCGGGGCTGCAACACGAAAAGGAAGCCAACAGTCTTCACCCGGGTGTCCGCCTACATCGACTGGATCAACGAGGTGGGTGCCTCTTCCTCTGCTCCCCACCCCCATACAGGGGCTGTTCTTGCCCCACTGAGGCTCTTACCGTGCCCCCCTGTGTCTTTTTGGCAGAAAATGAGCGCAAACTGAGGACGCGGCACTGTGGAGATACCACTGTTGATCAAAATAAAAGCAAAATATGCTGAGCTGGTCTTGCTGGTTTTTTGGCGGAGGGGATTTGGTGGAGCTGGGGATGCATATACAGGGCTGGCCCCGCTTGTGTGCTGGGGAAAGTGTCCCTGTTGTGCACTGAGGATGGGCAGGACTCTGCAGAGGCTGTTGGGCACATCCTGCAAGATGCTTCCAGTCCTCAAGCTGTGGCTGAGGCAACGGCCTTGAGGGTTGGCAATTACTTAGATGGGAGAGGGTCTGGGCTTTGTCCTGGTTATTCAGGGGAGCTCCAGGGAACCCAGATGTCTTTGGGGACAATCAGGAACACTTGGCAGCCCCCAGGGTGTTTTAGGGGACCTCGCTGGCACTGCCTAGATGAGGACTGACTTTCAAATGGGGCTCTTCAAAAGGGAACTGGGTTGGCCTTGGGGAGCTTGAGAGAGTCTGACTGGTTTGGGAGGCGTCAGGGGTGCCTGCAGGAGCTCTCTTGGAGACGGAGCCCTTGGCAGCTGCATGGCACTGCCGGCTCCAACAACAGGACCTGTGACATGGCCCCAGAGCAGAGCATCTTACCATGGATCTCCTTCTGTGGTGGCTGGAGGAACAAGGTGGGTGATGGGCAGCATGCAGAAACCCCAGCTGTGAAGTTCCCAGGAGGAGCCCGGGCTGCCCTGGAGGAGACAGGGATGTTTTCCAGGAAGAGGGCAGCGTGTTGCTGGGAGCAGATGTGAAGGAGCTCTTCAGTAAGGGGGAATGGGTGCCGCACCATCAGCCCCTGAGCAGAGCCATCCATCACACCATCATCCCATCACGGCTGCTGCAGCCCAGTCAGGATCCTCACGGGGTGAGGAGGAGTAGCAGAGCGAGCAGGGATGGACGGCAGCAGCTCAGGCTGGGTGGGGGACGTGGTGGACGGTGACGGGTTTAGGAGCCGTGGTGCCACTGGACCATTGAGCAGCACTAGTACCTGTACTGGGGCCCAAGAGCACTGGCACGAGCCCTGGCACCGTGGGAGCCATCTGGGGACTCTCCAG
Organism: Melospiza melodia melodia; assembly: GCF_035770615.1. Classification (NCBI taxonomy): domain Eukaryota; kingdom Metazoa; phylum Chordata; class Aves; order Passeriformes; family Passerellidae; genus Melospiza; species Melospiza melodia. The sequence goes on along the minus strand of NC_086219.1, from coordinate 7,300,713 downwards.
GGACTCCCTGGCACTTGTCAACCTGACCAAAGCTTTAGCAGGTGAAGAGGGATGCAGGGTGGGAAATGGTTTGGATGGACACGAAATGTGCTATGGCAAAGGAACTGTACCAATCATCCCAAAGGCAATCAAAGGCCTGCCAGTCAGATCATGTGTGGAGGTGGCTACTCTGCACAGCAGGATGGGGTCAGGTGCTTGGGACACTGGCGTGGCATTGGCAGCATGATCTGCTGGCTTGCATGGAGATCTGTAGGCTGTCCATGGGAAGCTGGGCAATGTGGGGCCCCCCTGTCCCCTCTGTGTGTACCCACATGTGCCATGCGGACCGTTGTTTGGGTGTGGAGTGCAGGACCCTGGTGTCACAGCCTGTTGTGTCCCATCCTCAGAGAGACTTTGGTGGATGGAGGAGCCCTGCACAAGGCCCCAGAGTTCCACAAGGCTCTCTGCTGGGGCATCAGCTCTGTCCCTCCCAGCCAAGCATGGCCACCCACCCACAGTGCGTGTCACCTCAATAACCAGTGTCGCCCTGCGCGGGAGGTGGTGAAGAGTTGTGATCCCTCTGGGAGAAGAACCTTTTTCTAACATCCAGTCTGTCCTTGGCCACAGCTCCAGCCGTGCCTTCGGGTCCTGTTCCTGGTCACAGAGAGCAGAGATCAGAGCTGCCCCTCGGGAGGAGCTGCAGCCTCCAGAGAGGTCTGACCTCAGTCTCCTCCAGCTGAACAAATTGACTGACTTCAGCCTCAACTACTTTTAATCTCTATGGCTGCATAGAGTTTAATGAATATTTGTTACACTTACATGTTAATTGTCAATTATTGTTATATTCTGCTCATACAATTTATAACTGACACAGTAAATCTACAGGTTAACCTAAAGAAGTGTAAGCTTTATTTTTATTGAATGGCTAACATCCTATGTACACCCTATAGGATGTGTCCATTATTAAGTATTTAACAATATGAGAGAATAAGGGGAAGTTTAAAAGAATACCACAAAACTTTGTGAAGTTCATTACTTTTATTTCACTGTTGAAATATAAGTACTCATACAATCCCTTACATAAAAGTTTCATGTTAATAGTGATCTTTACGCACTCCTGGGAATGAGAGCTCGAGACACCCAGGGACACATGAACAAACTCCCCTGACACTGAGCAGCATCCCAATGCTGATGGCACAGAGCATAGGGAAGCACTGCCCTGACACATGGTGCCAGTCCACATCCTGGGCTCCCCTCAGGGGCATTGTCTTAGGTTGGAAATGGGTGGGTGTATTCTATTCCTATCTGTGGTGCAGTTCTGTTAAATGGGCAGTTTTCTCTATCTCTTCCACAATCAATCCTCCCTCTGGAGAGATTTTTTCTTTAAGTGGGCCTGTAAGTCTCAGCACATGATTGATCAAATGCCATCATCCCACTGTGAGATGCTCTGCCCAGAGGTAGAACCAAGTATTCCTACCTGGATATCATCAGAGATCTGGAACATCAGGGCAGCCTTTTCCCCCTGAATTCCCAGAGGAGTGGCTATTTTGTCCACTGGATTTCCATTGCAAGACCAAGCACATTTATAGGGTCACTGGACCTGAATCCTGCTCTAGGATCTCTGCTCCAACAGACCCACAGATGGCACTTCAGAAGGGCTGCAGCCACCATGGAATGGGACTGCTGCCACCACCCTGACACACACCATGTCGGGCTGTGTTCTGACTCTGTAGTTGATTTGTTTGTACTATTACATTTGTGGGGTTTTTTAGTTCTCCTACTAAAAAACTGGTATTCCTATTCCAATATCTTTGCCTTAGAGCCTTTTAATTTCAAAATTATAACAATTATAACAATTCAGCAGGAGGGAGTTTTACATTTCCATTTCAGGTGAAGCTCCATCCTTTCTTAAACAGACACCTGTCTTTTCAGGCTATTACAGATATTTGGCACCCAACGTGGGGCTCGTCAGCATAGAGAGAAAAAGAGTGAAAATAGGGAATAAGAGTTCTTGAGTAATCTAATTTTTTGTGTGCTAATATGGAGACTCTCTTTAGTATCACCACGTGGTCCAGCTTACCCTAGTTTGGGTGACACATGATCATTGCTGTATTTCTCTCAATCAGGCCATTCAGGCCCTTATCTAAACATAGGTCCTATAGTTATGGCTACTGTGGCTGTTTTCCAGCTTGTTTTATGGGTTAATAAGGTGAGGAATTCATGGATCTTTAAGTTCCTCTGGATGGCAAGCACATGAATTCAGAGCTATCACACACTGACTGTATGTTTTTGGGGTTACTTTAATAATGGTAATTACTGCGAGGAAATGACACCAGGGGAAATTTTCACCTAACCCTTCAACCAGCTCTTTGGGTCTACTCTACTGGTTTTCAAAGGGATCAGGTGCACTCTAAATGCTAATGATATCATACAATCATTGGTGTTACTGATATGCCTGTTCTATATAGCATTTAGAGATCAGGGAAGATTAACCTGACACCTACCTCAAATACTATAGATGTTGCTACTCTACAGCCTGACCCTGCCTCTCAGCCCACCTCAGAAATGAACCACCCAGATTGGGTGGGGGCTCTGGTGAAGGAGATACATGAGATGAGCCAGATGTAAAGGAATACATTTCCCCAGCTGCTGAGAAGACCTCACCCTTCATCAAAGAGGGAGAATCTGATGGTGCAGCAGTGGAACCCACAGATATTACAACCACCCAAGTTCCAGCTGAACCACAAAGGCAGTCACAGCCAGTAGCAGTTGCCCCTGTAGAAACAAGGAGACCTAAGATGAAATCAGAGCACCCAGACAAGGAGAAGAATGGAGGGCCTTCAATATCCACAGCAGAGCCAAAGGTTGCGATCATCACCAAGTCCCTGATGTACACAAGTCTCCATAATCTACATAAAGATATTGTACGATGGGGATGTGAGACTTATACAAACTAGTTACTTCAGGTCTGGGACCTTATGGGTACAGACGTACAACTGGATGGTGGTGAGGCAAGGAATTTGGGACCCTTGACCCAGGACTCAGGTATGAATCAGATTTTTGTAAGGGAGTCGGACACTGTTGAGTCAGGGATGGTAAGAAAGTCTCCAGTCTTCAGGTCAGAAGGCTCAAGAATAATTCCTTTATTAGCAAGAAGTTGCGAGCTTTATAATCTCACTCGCTAAGATGAGATCTGATTGGTCTCAAAGTAGAAACATCTCACATTATTGGTGACTATGAATAGCACCCTGTGGAGAGCCATAACTATAAACGATGGTTCCAGAAAGAGAGATTAAAATTGTTTAAATTTTTTCATCTAAGATTCCCAGGCTCAGTCTGGGAGAAATTGTTTCTGTTCTCTCTTCAACTGAACTGAGAATATGCACAGGAGTCAGAGTCCCTTTCCCTCTGGGAGCAGCTTCTAATGAGTGTCAGAGAGAGGTTTATCCATAGGGAGAGAATGCAGGACCACCACCACAGAATGTGCTGGAAGGCCCTTGAGGAAGGCATACAACCGTTGGCATCATTGGAGGTACTCTTTGGGAGGGATGGACAGCATGGTAATGACCCTGACAAGGTCGAGTGCATGGGGCAAATGTTGTCTGGCAAATCTGGGGCCATCCCAATACACCACCTTCATTGCAATGATTGATGCCAATACTAACTGAGAGACAGTGGGCTCTGTCACCAACAAGCTTAGAAATTATGAGAATATGATCAATGGCCTGATGCAGGCTCATGTCTCTGCTGCAAACAAGGAGTTCAAAGAGGAGATGAGGGAGATGAGGGAGGAGGTGAGGAAGATCAATGCAGCACCCGTGGTAGTCACAGGCCCAAAAGTCAGAGCCCAACATCCCCCAAGTAGAGAGAGAGGGTACACCCCACGGCCTGACCTGTGGTTCTTTCTGGATGGCCATGGGGCAGACATGGAAAGGTGGGATGGGAAACTCACTTCTGTCCTGGCAGCACGGGTGCGTCAAATCAAGGAGAGAAACACTAACCTAGGGAATTCCACTAAAGTGAAAGTAGTCTCAACCATGACTGAGCTGCTGAGTATGATCTGTCAGATCCCCTTGAAGGTACATCTACCATGTATGCCCAGGAAAGAAATAATAACCAGGGTAGGACGGGCCCCGTCTCTAGCCAGGGAGAGGCGCGGGGAAACCAGAACTCCTGGACAGTGTGAATCCGATGGCCTAGGACATCAGAGACACAAAAATACAATGCCTTAGTTGATACTGGTGTGCAGCGTACCCTAATGCTATCGGGACATGTGGGGGCAGAACCTGTTTCCATTGCTGGGGTGACTGGGAGATCAGACAGCAATTGACCCTGTTGGATGCCAGGGTGAGCCTGACTGGGAAGGAGTGACGGAAACATCCCATTGTGACTTGCCCAGAGGCCCTGTGGATTCTGGGCATAGATTTCCTTCAGAATGGCTATTACAAAGACCCTAAGGGACTCAGATGGGCTTTTGGCATAGCTGCTGTAGAGGCAGAGAACATTGAGTAGTTGAACACCTTGCCTGGACTATCAGAAAACCCATCTGCAGTAGGACTCCTGAGGGTGTAAGAGCAAAAGGTGCCAATTGCCACCTCAACAGTGCACCGTCAGCAGTATTGAATGAATTGATATGCCGTGATCTCCATCCACAGAATGATCCTTGAACTGGAGAGCCAAGGGGCGCTCAGCAAAACCCACTCACCCTTCAACAGTCCCATATGGCCTGTGCCCAAGTCTGACAGAGAATGGAAATTGACTGTGGACTATTGTGCCTTGAATGAAGTGACTCCACTGCTGAGCACTGCTATGCCGGACATGCTGGAATTCCAGTACAAGCTGGAGTCCAAGGCAGCAAAGTGATATGCCACTGTTGACATTGGTAACGCGTTTTTCTCCATTTCTCTGGCAGCAGAATGCAGGCCTCAGTTTGCTTTTCCCTGGAGAGGTGTGCAGTACACTGGAACTGACTGCCCCAGAGGTGGAAGCACGTGCCCACCATCTGCCATGTGAAGAGACTATGGAGACTTGTAGTGCAGAAAGCATACAGGCTTGGCTGATAGACAAAGGGCACGGTTATCTGCAAGGAGTGCATAACCAGACCTGAAGGCAGCAGACAATCCTTGAAATGCCCTTGGCCAGGCGATAAAGAGAAGTTGGTCAATTACACAATGCCTCCAGTTCGCTAGCAGACTATCATAAACCGCAAGGCAGAACTATTGCAGAGGTAAGCAGAAGCATGAACAGCTGACTTGCACCAATCATAGCATTAGTAAAGCTGCATGAACAGATATTTGTAACCAATAAAATGAAAGCTAAAGCTGCATGGACAACAATAAAAGAACATATCAAGCAGTAATAAATTGAACAAGATGCATACCTCATATTGAGTCGCGTCTTAATTCCAGACCCCTTTTAGACCCCTTATGTCTACAGCCATGGACTGATCAAGGCTGCTCTGGAAAAGGGTGAAGCTCCAGAACACCTGCAGTACCTCAATGACATCATTGGGTGGGGGAACACAGCAATGCAAGTATATGAGAAAGGAAAGACAAACATCCAGATTCTGCTAGAAGTTGACTTCACCATCAAGAAGAGTAAAATCAACAGACCTGCCCGAGAGATCCAGTTTCTGGGAGCAAAGTTGCAAGATGGACCGCATCAGATTCACACTGAGGTCATCAACAAAATTACCGCAATGTGTCCACCAACCAGCAAGAAGGAAACACAAGCTTTCCTAGGTTCTACAGGTTTTTGGAGAATGCACATACTCGAGTACAGCCAGATTGTGAGCTCTCTCTATCCAGTCACCCACAAGAAGAACAATTTCAACTGGGGCCCTGAAGGGCAACAAGACTTTGCCCAGATCAAGCAGAAGATCGCTCATTTGGTAGCTTTTGGCCCAATCAGGATGTGATCAGAGATGAAGAATGTGCTCTACTCTGTGGCTGGGAACAATGGCTTGTCCTGGAGCCTTTGGCAGAAGGTGCCTGGGGAGACTCAAGGCCAACCACTGGGATTCTGGAGATGAAGTTACAGAGGATCCGAAGCCAACTAAACCCCTACAGAGAAGGAAATCTTGGCTGCCTATGAAGGAGTTCAAGGGGCCTCAGAGGTGATTGGCATGAAAGCACAACTCCTCCTGGCACCCTGACTCCCAGTGCTGGGGTGGATGTTTAAAGGAAAGGTTCCCACTACCCACCACGCCACTGATGTCACATGGAGCAAATGGATTGCCCTCATCACATCCATGTTGGAAACCTGAATTGCCCTGGGATTTTAGAGATAATTACAAACTGGCTGAAAGGTGAAAACTTTGGTCTCACTGAGGAAGAGGAACAAGAGCAAGTGGCACATGCTGAAGAAGCTCCACCATACAACCAACCACCAGCTGAGTAAACACACTACTCTCTTTTCACTGATGACTCCTGTCACGTCATAGGGATGAACCAGAAGGGGAAAGCAGCTGTATGGAGCCCCACAGGACAGGTTGCACAAGCTACCACAGGAGAAGGTGGATCAAGACAACTTGCTGAACTCAAGGCCGTTTAACTGGCCCTGGACATTGCTGAAAGGGAGAAGTGACCAAAGCTCAACCTTTACACTGATTTGTGGATGGTAGCCAATGCTCTGGGGGGCTTGCTGGAAAGGTGAAAAAAAGGCCAACTGGCAGCCTACAGGAAAACCAATCTGGACTGATAATGAGTGAAAAGACATCGTCACTCAGGTAGAGTAGCTACCTGTGAAAGTCCACCACACAGATGCCCATGTCCCCAAGAGTCAGGCTAATGAGGAACACTGGAACAACAAGCCGGTAGATCAGGCTTCAAAGATAGAGGTGTCGAAGATAGATTTAGACAGATTCTTATCTATGACATTGGCTGAGTATGATCATAAGGGCGAGTTCCTAGCTCGATGGGTCCATGATGCCTCGGGTCATCAGGGCAGAGATGCCACCTACAACTGGGCATGGGACCGAGGGGTGGATCTAACCATGGACAGTGTTTCTCAGGTTATCCATGACTGTGAGACGTGTGCTGCCATCAAGCAGGCCAAGCGAGTGAAGCCCCTATGGTAGGGTGGGTGGTGGTTCAAGTACAAGCATGGGGAGGCCTGGCAGATTGACTACATCCCACTGCCCCAGACACCCCAAGGCAAGCACTATGTGCTGACCATGGTGGAAGCCACCACTGGATGGTTGGAAACCTACCCTGTCTCTCATGCTACAGCCCAGAACACCATCTTGGGTCTTGAAAAGCAAGTCCTGTGGAGACATGGCGTCCCTGAGAGAATTGAGTCAGACAACAGAACCCATTTCATGAATGGCCTTATAAACACCTGGGCCAGAGAATGTGGTATTGAATAGATATATCCCTTATCATGCACCAGCTGCCAGGAAAGCTGAACAGAACAATGGACTGCTTAAGACTACCCTGAGGGCACTTGGCTATAACGGCTTGAGGTTTTTGGCGTCTGTCTGACCCCAGCAGTCTTTGGTGTCCTGGATAGAGGAGTACCACTAAGTACATCCTGTCCAGGTGCCTCAGGCAGGCTCCCAGCCACAGGCAATCTTAGCAAGAAGCTCAGCTCTTTGAGTGAGATCAGTTCTTTGATTAATTCAGCTCTTTAAAAATTTCAGCTCTTTGCTTGCTAAGTTCCTCAGCAGATGCAGGAATGAGAGAAAAGTTGTACGAAGTTCCACAGATTTTTATAATAAGCTTTATTGGCAGCTTCTACAAAGGGTGACAGGGACAGCTCTTCTGCCAAACTGGCCAGAGTTAGGGGTTATATGGGGTATGTGGGTTTTGGGAAACAGTCCAACAGAAAGGGTCAAGGTGAATATGACCTATGGTCTTACAGAGAGATAACAAGGGTCCGAAGGTGGAATAGGGGTTTCTTGGTCCACTCATCATGACTAGGCATTTCTTATCTCAGGCAACTGACCACCAGGGAGGCCTTGCAAGCCTGTAGCTGCTACACTTGGGGGAAAAACCTTTAGAAATTGGGAAAAGGACTTAGCAAAAGTGACCTGGATGGTCAATACCCAAGGGTCCATCAATTGAGTTGGTCCTGTCCAGTCTGAACCCTTGCATACAGTGGATGGAGAAAATGTCCCTGTGGTACATATGAAAGGTAATTTAGTAAAGACTGTTTGGAATAATCCCACATCAGGCAAAGACAAACACATCCGTAGGATTTTTTTGCTCAAGGACCTGGTTACAATTGGTGTGTACTGCAGAAAAAATGGAGAAACCCATTGTGTACCACAGGGAAACCTAGTTTTAAGTGAGAACTGTGTGTAAGATTTCATTGAGCAGTGCTTATTTATTTGGGTAAGATGCAGATAGTAATAGAATAAGGAGTGAGTAATGCCTTAGGCTGGAAATGGGTGGGTGTATTCTATTCCTATTTCTGGAGCAGTTCTCTTCTGTTAAATGTGCAGTTTCATTTATCTCTTCCACAACCAATCCTCCTTCTGGGGCGATATCTTCTAGTGGGCCAGTGAGTCTTACCACATGATTGATCAAATGCCATCATCCCATTGTGAGAAGCTCTGCCCAGAGGGAGGAGCCAAGCATTCCTACCTGGATAGAATCTGACATTTGGAACACCAGGGCAGCCTTTGCCCACTGCATTCCCAGAGGAGTGGCTCTCTTTCCTCTGGATTTCCAGTGCAAGGCCAGGCCCATCTCCAGCAGCCCTGGACCTTCAGAGGAAAACTCCACCCTTGTGCAGGATCCCTGCTGCAGCAGAACCACAGCTGGCACTGCAGGAGGGCTGCAGCCACCATGGAATGGGACTGCTGCCAACAGCCTGACCCACAGCGTTTCAGGGCCTGTTCTGACTCTGTCCACAGTTTATTTGTTTGTACTATCACATTTGTATTTTCTTAGTTTTCCTAGTCAAAACGGTAATTCCTATTCCCATATCTTTGCCTGAGAGACTTTTAAATTCAAAATTATAACAATTCAGAGGGAGGGGGTTTACATTTTCCATGCCAGGGGAGGTTGCTGTCTTCCTTAGCAGACACCTGTGTTTTCAGTCCAAGACAGGCATCCAGCACTGAAAAATAAGGAGGAGGAAGAAGAGCAGTGGGGCCCATGGAGTAAGCCTAAAAGAGCATTTCCCCATCTCTCCCTCAGCCCCGACTCTCCTCCAGCTCCACCACACACCTCAACACCACAGCTGAGCCACTGCAATGCTCCTGCTCTGCTCTCACCTCCACCAAGGATGTCCCAGGAAGGGACAAGCCACTGCAGTCCACATCATGGAAGAAGAAAAAGGACAAGATGGAGCCATCTCTGTCCAAACTCAAGCACCAGCTCCCTGCAACCCCAGCCCATGGGACAGCCCAAGGCTCCATTGACAAGAGAACTGGGGACATAAATAGGGAGAAGGGTGCAGGGTCACCTTTCCTAAAGGAAAACAGGTCCAGGGGAGATGGGATCAGCACCAGCACCACCTGTACACCCAGGTGTTCTGTGCAGAAGTAGCAACACAGAACAAGGCAACCCAGATTCTCACACAACCGGGCTGTGGGGAAGGGGACACGTGCCACTGAGCTCTTGGAAAACCTTGGGCAGAGGCAAGGCCATTCCAGCCACATTCTGCCTCCTTATGGACCCCCTTGGAGTGCTTGGCTGGCCCTGGCTCCCTCTGGCAGAAGTAGCCACATATGTCCAGGTGCTCTTCTCCAGTCACCTGTGGGCATTGGCCTCTACTACTGCCCTGGGGCACCCACCACCAGCGAAAGATACAAATATACAAAAACAACCCCAAAAAATAAACTTCTACCATTATCTTCAAACCATAAACACAACAATCTAAAGTGATAACATCAAGGAAAGCAAAAGCCACTCAAATTCCCACGCATGCAATTGGCAGTCACACATGGCACAGCCACTCACCCCCAGGCTTTCCTGAGCACAGAATGTTCCACCAGCACCCACGATGAGGCCACAGACAAGGCAGCAGCCAGGAACAAGCACCCAGACATGCCAAGGATGGGTACCCAAGGTCAACAAGTACTGACAGGGACTCAGAAACCCCCAGTGATGAGCATTTCAGGAAAGGGAGCACCTTATGTCTGGGGTACTGAGCAGATGCTTGTTAGGAAGGATGAAAGTTTGAAAAGAAAGTCTGACAGATATGTACGTGTGGCAGAAAGATTTTTGAATATAGAATCTATAGAAGGAATAGAAATGAAAGGAAGTTTGGATATAGAAGAATAATAGACGTGTAAATTGACAATTACTGATCCAGTTCTGCGGACAACAAAGAAGGCAAAGGTTATGTCGAGATGGAAAGAGGTTTTATGACTTAGACAAAAGGATAAACCCAATTCAAAACAGAAGATGAATTTACCAAACTGAAAGATAGCACAGGCAAACAAATCTGCCAGTCTTGCCAGTAGAAAAAAGGTTTCAGAATTTTCCACTGAAAAAAAACTGAAAAACAAATTCGAGCTTAAACTGTAATGTACTAACTTTTAGTGATTAGAGAATAGTAACATAAATCTGGTAATTTCAGCAATTATGATAGGCTACAGGTAAAAGTAAAGTTATAGATTGGTTCTACTGCAGTAAGACGCACAGCAAAGAAATGTATATAATTAATTGTAACTAAAACCGAATGGTCTCCAGGCCTGCCTGCAGCTGGAGCTGACAGCTGTAGGCACAGCTCTGTCACCCACGACCCTGGACTGCAGTAACTTCTTGGATGTAATAAACATCAATTTGGAGAGCCACCTGGAGTCACGCATCCCTCATTTCAGCTCTTACAGCTAGGGGCAGAGAGTGACCTGGGGAAGTCACTGCTCAGGGCTGGGGGGGCAGCAGGGCTGCCCAGCCCCTCACTGACAGCATCATGGGTGGGAGGCTGGCCTAGGAGGGAGTGAACCTGTGCCCCAGCAGGGACTCTGCCCCTTCCCAGAGCAGAGCCAGGTGTCCCCACCATGTCCCAGCATGGTGCCAACACATGAGGGGCAGATGTGGCCATTCCCAGGCAGGACCATGAGTGTGATAACAGCAAGTGATGGGGCTGAGGAGCCGCTGTGCCCAGAGCGTGGGACAGTCCCCACGTGTCAGCAGCCGGCAGGGACACTCCAAGGTCTCCAGCAGTCCAGACACTATAAGAGGGGTGAGTGGCCCCACCACAGCACCTTTGCTCGACCCAACCATGCTGGGAGCCGTCTGTCTCGTCGTGCTGCTGGGCTACGGTAGGTGCAGGGCATGGGGAAGGGTCAGGGCAGGGAGAACAGGACCGTGGCACCTGCCCTGGCCCTGGGCACGGTCACAGGCAGCCTCTGATGTCCCTTTGTCGGGTGTCCCACAGCCTACGGATGCGGTCAGCCGGCCGTGCCACCACAGCTGAGCTCCCGCGTGGTGGGTGGTGAAGATGCTGTAGCCCACAGCTGGCCATGGCAGGTGAGGGGCACAGGGACAGCGATGGGGACAGGGATGGGGACAGGGATGGGGACAGGGATGGGGACATTCCTGCTCTGACCCTGTGCCTCTGCCCTCGCAGATCTCACTGCAGTACAGTCGCTATGGATCCTGGTACCATACTTGTGGTGGGACCCTCATTGCCCCCCAGTGGGTGCTGACAGCTGCCCACTGCATCAGGTAGGTGGGTGTTGGGGTGCTGGGGGCGATCTGTACAAGCAGGATGAGATATTTCTAGGGATTGACACTCTCTCTTTCCCTGGCAGCTCTTCCCTGACCTATCGTGTAGTGCTGGGAATGCAGGACCTGTCAGAGGATGACGATCCTGGTTCTGTGGCTGTTGGGGTGGAGAAGACCATCGTCCATGAGGATTATGATGACTACCTCATCATGTAAGGGATGGGATGCATCAGGGCTGGATCGCGGGTGTTGTGGCCACGAAGCCATTTTCCCCTGGCCATGGAGCCTTGTTCCCATGGCCAAGGACCATGGTTCATGTACCCCTGTAGCAACGACATTGCCCTGATCAAGCTGGCAGAGGAGGTGCAGGAGACTGACACTGTCCGTGCCGCCTGCCTGCCGGCTGCTGGCAAGATCCTGCCGAACAACTTCCCCTGCTATGTCACCGGCTGGGGACGCATCAGGAGTAAGTGAGATGTACCTGGGAGAGTCTCCAGAAAGGGGATGCAGGCAGCGGGTGTGAGGTACAAGCTTTGTCTCTCGTTGCAGCCAACGGGCCCCTGGCTGATGCCCTGCAACAGGCTCTGCTGCCCGTGGTGGATTATGCGACCTGCTCCAAGTGGGACTGGTGGGGCAGCTATGTGGATGAAAACATGGTATGCGCCGGTGGCGATGGCGTCGTCTCTTCATGCAATGTGAGTGTGGGCACTGCACATGGTGGGAGCCCCTATGATGTGGTACCATGGGCACTGGGAGGAGAGTGGATGGAGACATGGTGGTGGATGGCCAGGAGGGATGAGTGGAGTGTTGGCAGGGTGCCCAGGAGCAATGGCCCTCACTGTCTCTCCGCACAGGGCGATTCTGGGGGCCCCCTGAACTGCCAGCGCGACGATGGGATCTGGGAGGTTGAGGGCATCGTCAGCTTTGGCTCTGCCCTGGGCTGCAACACGAAAAAGAAGCCGTCAGTCTTCACCCGGGTGTCTGCCTACATCGACTGGATCAACGGGGTGGGTAACCCTTCCTCTGCCTCCCTCCTACACAGGGGCTGTTCTTGCCCCACTGAGGCTCTTACCATGCCCCCCTGTGTCTTTTTGGCAGAAAATGAGCTCAAACTGAGGACGCAGCATTGTGGAGATACCACCTTTGAACAAGATAAAAGCAAAAAAAAGCTGAGCTGGTCTCGCTGTTTTTTTCAGGGATGAGATGTAGTGGAGCTGGGGACACACATCCAGGGCTCGGTCTGCTGATGCCAAGGCCCTGCTTGTGTGCTGGGGAAGGTGTCCTTGTTGTGCACTGCGGCTGGGCAGGACTCTGCAGAGGCTGTTGGGCACATCCTGCAAGATGCTTCCAGTCCTCAAGCTGTGGCTGAGGCAACGGCCTTGAGGGTTGGCAATTATTTTGATGGGAGAGGGGCTGGGCTTTGTCCAGGTTATTCAGGAGAACTCCAGGGAACCCAGCTGGCCCTTGGGGATGATCGGGAACACTTGGTAGCTCCCAGGGTGATTTCGGGGACCTCAATGGCACTGCCTAGATGAGGGCTGACTTTCAAATGGGGCTATTGAGGAAACTGGGTTGGTCTTGGGGAGCTTGAGAGAGTCTGACTGGTTTGGGAGGGGTCAGGGGTGCCTGCAGGAGCTCTCTTGGAGACGGAGCCCTTGGTAGCTGCATGGCACTGCCGGCTCCAACAACAGGACCTGTGACATGGCCCAGGAGCAGAGCATCTAATCTCCTTCTGTGTTGGCTGGAGGAACAAGGTGGGTGATGGGCAGAACACAGAAACCCCAGCTGTGGGATTCCCAGGAGGAGCCTGGGCTGCCCTGGAGGAGACTGGGATGTTTTCCAGGAGGAGGGCAGCGTGTTGGTGGGAGCAGATGTGAAGGAGCTGTCCAGGAATTGGAGGTGGGTGTCACACCATCAGTCCCTGAGCAGAGCCATCCATCACACCATCATCCCATCACGGCCGCTGCAGCCCACTCAGGATCCTCACGGTGTGAGGAGGAGGAGCAGAGCGAGCAGGGATGGACGGCAGCAGCTCAGGCTGGGTGGGGGACGTGGTGGACGGTGACGGGTTTAGGTGTCATGGTGCCACTGGACCATTGAGCGGCACCATCACCAGCCCACAGAGCAGCGCTGGCAGATGCACCAAATCCCAAGAGCACTCGCACGAGCACTGGCACCGCGGGATCCACCTGGGGACTCTCCAGAGATCCTTGGCAATTTTCAGCCTGACCAAAGCTTTAGCAGGTGAAGAGGGATGCAGGGTGGGAAATGGTTTGGATGGACAGGAAATGTACTATGACAAAGGAACTGTACCAATCATCCCAAAGGCAATCAAATGCCTGCCAGTCAGATGATGTGTGGAGGTGGCTACTCTGCACAACAGGATGGGGCCAGGTGCTTGGGACACTGGTGTGGCATTGGCAGCATGATCTTCTGGCTCGGCTGAAGAGCGCCAGGCTGTCTGTGGGAAGCTGGGCAATGTGGGCCCCCCCTGTCCCCTCTGTGTGTACCCACATGTGCCATGGGGACCATTGATTGGGCTGGGAGTGCAGGACCCTGGTGTCACAGCCTGTTGTTCATGTCCTTGTGCATTGTGTCCCATCCTCAGAGGGGCTTCGGTGGATGGAGGAGCCCTGGAGAAAGGCCCCAGAGTTCCTCAAGCCTCTCTGCTGGGGCGTCAGCCCTTCCCCTCCCAGCCAGGCATGAGCATCCCCCCATACTGCGTGTCACTCCAATAACCGGTGTCCCCCTGCCCAGGAGGTGGTGAAGAGTTGTGATCCCTCTGGGAGAAGAACCTTTTTCTAACATCCAGTCTGTCCTTGGCCACAGCTCCAGCCGTGCCTTCGGGTCCTGTCTCTGGTCACAGAGAGCAGAGATCAGAGCTGCTCCTCGGGAGGAGCTGCAGCCTCCAGAGAGGTCTGACCTCAGTCTCCTCCAGCTGAACAAATTGACTGACTTCCACCTCAACTACTTTTAATCTCTATGGCTGCATAGAGTTTCATGAATATTTGTTACACTTATATGTTAATTGTCAATTATTGTTATATTCTGCTCATACAATTTATAACTGACACAGTAAATCTACAGGTTAACCTAAAGAAGTGTAAGCTTTATTTTTATTGAATGGCTAACATCTTATGTACACCCTATAGGATGTGTCCATTATTAAGTATTTAACAATATGAGAGAATAAGGGGAAGTTTAAAAGAATACCACAAAACTTTGTGAAGTTCGTTACTTTTACTTCACTGTTGAAATATAAGTACTCATACAATCCCTTACATAAAAGTTTCATGTTATTAGTGATCTTTACGCACTCCTGGGGATGAGAGCTCGGGACGCCCAGGGACACATGAACAAACTCCACTGACACTGAGCAGCATCCCAATGCTGATGGCTCAGAGCATAGGGAAGCACTGCCCTGACACATGGTGCCAGTCCACATCCTGGGCTCCCTGCACAGGCATCATCTTAGGTTGGAAATGGGTGGGTGTATTCTATTCCTATCTGTGGAGCAGTTCTGTTAAATTGGCAAATTTCTTAATCTCTTCCACAACCAATCCTCCCTCTGGAGAGATAGTTTCTTTTAATGGGCCAATGAGTCTCAGCACATGTCTGGTAAAATTCCATCATCCCACTGTGAGATGTTCTGCCCAAAGGGAGAACCAAGTATTCCTACCTGGATATCATCAGAGATCTGGAACACCAGGGCAGCCTTTTCCCCCTGCATTCCCAGAGGAGTGGCTATTTTGTCCACTGGATTTCCAGTGCCAAACCAGCCCTTCTAAACCATCACTGGACCTGCATCCTTCTCTAGGATCTCTGCTCCAACACACAAACAGATGACACTTCAGAAGGGCTGCAGCCACCATGGAATGGCACAGCTACCACCACCCTGACACACACCATGTTGGGCTGTGTTCTGACTCTCTGTAGTTTATTTGGTTGTGCTATTACATTTGTGGGTTTTTTTATTTCTCCTACTAAAAAACTGGTATTCCTATTCCCATATCTTTGCCTGAGAGCCTTTTAATTTCAAAATTATAACAATTATAACAATTCAGCAGGATGAGGTTTTATATTTCCATTTCAGGTAAAGCTCCATCCTTTCTTAAACAGACACGTCTCTTTTCAAGCTATGACAGATTTTAGGCGCCCAACGTGGCGCTCGACAGCATAGAGAGAAAAAGAGTGAAAATAGGGAATAACAGTTCTTGAGTAATTTAATTTTTATGTGCTAATATAGAAACTCTCTTTATTATCACCATGTGGTCCAGCTTACCCTAGTTTGGGTGACACATGATCGTTGCTGCATTTCTCTCATTCAGGCCATTCAGGCCCTTATCTAAACATGAGTCCTATAGTTATGGCTATTGTGGCTGTTTTCCAGCTTGTTTTATGGGATAATAAGGTGAGGAATTCATGTGTTGCAGTGTGTTGTAAACTTCCTTCCCCAGGTGTGCCAACACCTCTCTTCCCCTTCCCCCCTCGCCCCCTGCTGGGCTGTCAATCAGGTTTAACATTCCAGCAAGGCGTCGTGTGGTTGGTCAAGTTCAAAGACCCCTCAGGCCCAGGGGTCATTGGCCTGTCTAGGTGTCATCCCCCCCTGAGACCCTTCCCCTCTCACCTGGTTGGGTGGCTCACCTGTTCCCTCCCCTTCCCCTGTCCCTGAGCTTAAAAAGGTGATCAGACCATGCAGCCGAGATTCTGTTGGAGCAGTTGCTCACGTTCAGACCTCTGTAACCATGGAATAAACCTCTGGATATAAACCCTCCAGCAGAATCCATCTCTTTTTCTCTTCACCATCGCCTGAAACTATTCCTCCTGAGGTACACAGAGTTCCTAACAAGCCTGGACTTGTTCAGTGCCCAGCTGCAATCTCCAGCAAGCCAAGGTATCTCTGGGGTGATTACACCACAGCTGCTGCCTTTGGCCCAGCAGCGAGGGTCAGACTGGCCCAGGCACTATCTAACTGGTAATATTGGGATTCTTATTCCAATATTTTGGCGTTCCTGAGGCGGGCAAAGCGACTCTGCAGCTTGAGAACGGACTCTCACTACCTCGGAGAAGCTTCTGGCAGCCGTGCACCCAGCTGGAAGGGCTTTGGTTGCAACGCCTTCAGCTAGAGACTTTGGGATTATTCCCAGAAGAAGTTTCGTGGACTGTTTGGCACCTCTGGAAAGCCCAGCTCCTTTGTGGTGAGCAGATTTTCCAGAGGGAGAACTGGGTAGCCTCTCTTGCCCATAGAGAGGTCCTGTTCCGGTGAGGAGACCTGCCTTAGACCCCAGCCAGCTACAGCTTCCATTTCAGGTTAATATCTCTGCTCTCGGTGGAGCAGAAGCTCAAAAAAACAGACTCTGCTGTGAGTTCTGTTCCTTTTTTTGCCTTTGCATTTTTGGCTCCGCAGCCCCACAGACAGGAATTCATTGCGTTCTAGCTTTTAGCTTTCTGCTGCGTGTGTTACTCTCTTTTGGAATTCGCGCCAGAGCGGGAGCTCGCAGTATATACAGCTGCATTGTGAAGCTTTTGTCTGTTCCTTATCGCTTTCCTATCTGTGGTTTTTTTAGAAATCAGTAGCTGATTTTGGCTTTGTTTTTGGTCAGGCGGGATTTAGTACTTTGCCTTTTACATCTAACATGGGTTCAAAACTCAGCATTGTACAAAAAGGGATGTATTATAATATTGTTAGCATTTCAGACAGTGGTAATGTTAAGTTCTCAAAGGGAAATTTGAAACAGTTTATAAGATGGCTTTTCCTCCACTTCCCAAAAATCTCCCCTGAAGAAATCCACAATATTCAATTCTGGGATAAAGTTGGAAATGAATTGATAACCTTAGGACAATCTGGCAATGCACCCTCAGCTAAATTTGTGTTCTGGAGTTTACAAATTCGAACAGCATTGCTCAAACAAAAGGAAATGGAGAAAAAGCCAAATGTAAAACCATGTACCTCTGCTCTCCCTGTTTCTCCCTCTCCTAGCTCTAAAACCCCTAAACCTCTTTCCCCAAAACTTGGTATTTTAAAGAGAGCACACTCATTGGGAAGTCGACTCCCAGAGTCTGTTGAAATGCCTGAGTTGCCCTGTCCACAAGGCCCTGGCCAGGCTGCGTGGAACCTTTCCCAATCCCCTGTGTCCCCTCCTCTGAAACCCACAGCACGTGTCAGCTTTCCAGAGAGCAGTGATGCCCAAAATGGCCCCCAGTCCCTAGGTGGTCCACAAGATGGTGGATGCCACGTGGCATCTTCCCAAACCTGGTCTTCTTCTTCCCAAAATCCTCTTAAGCATTCCAAAACTCCAGCCCCATCCCCCTCTCCTCCTGTTCCTCGTGATACCTTCCCCCCTCCCCCTCCCCCTCCCTTTCCTGCAATACCCTCAGCTCCGCCCCTCTACTCCTCCCAGGGGGCGTCTGCCAACGTGATGTCACCAGGTGTCCCCGCCTCCTGCCAGCCCTTTGACCCCGCCCCTTGTTCCCACAGTGTCCCCGCCCCCTGCTTGCCCCTGACCCCGCCCCCTGTTCCCACTGCATCCCCGCCCCCTCCCCGGGTTCCCACGGTGGGGACACACCCACTGCCTGTCCCCAAACCTGTATCTGCGATCCCAATGCTTCTGATTCAAGGGATACAGAGCAGGGAACAGCAGACCCAATGCATAGTCCCATGTTGTCACTGGCTCCGGTTACCTTTCAGCCTGCAGCTCAGGGAGGAGCAAACCCAACTGCTAATTGGAGTTCTTTTGGACGACAATTGATTAAAGAGATCTGTAAATCTCATAAAGAATATGGTCCACACAGTCCATATTTCCATGGCCTTTTAAATTCTGAACTGAGTAGGACTGCAGTGATTATACATGATTTAAAACAGCTTTTTTCCTGTCTCATGACCTCCACAGAGATTAAATTATGGGAAATAGCATGGAAACAAATGCTAAATGATGCTCTCCCAGGCTTGCATGCTGATCCAAACACAGACAAAGACAACAGTGGTAACCCTATCACCATTGAGTACCTCTGTGGTGAGGGCCAATGGTCTTCTCCTTCAATCCAAGCCACTGCAATTCCTTCAGAAACACTCGAGAAAGTAAAAGAAGCAGCTGAAAAAGCGTTCTTTTCCCTACGACCTGAGGGGCCTTTTGAGCCCTATAGTAAAATTAAACAGCTACCATCAGAGCCTTTTTTGAAATTTGTAGAAAGGTTAACTAGAGCCATTGAAATACAAGTTAAAAAAGAGAATGCTAGGGAAGCAATTTTAGAGGAAATGGCATTTACAAATGCAAATGAACAGTGTCAAGCGGCAATCCTGAGCCTTCCTATAGAACCTCCCCCTGTCCTAAAAGATATGCTTCTAGTCTGTAACAGGAAAGTGCCTCTGATGAGTGTGGCTGAAGACACCAGACCAAGGCTGCTGCCAAGACCACCTCAGCGTGTCGCCGTTGCCAGCCCTGCGCCTTTTCCCTCAGCACAGCAGTACCCTGGGCAGCAGCGGAGACCAGCAATGGTTGAGCCCACAAAACCATGCCTGCTTTGTAACAACCTTGGGCACTGGAGTAACCAGTGCCCCCTGAAAAGGGAATTTGATGAATTTAGAAATGGCAGGGGAGGAGAACCAAAAGCCCTCCCTGGGGGTCAACAACAACAAAAAACTGAAAAGGGAGCGCCGGCCTGCCAGGCGTGCAGACACAAAAAGAGCAGGCCAAGGGAATAAGGGTAGCAAAACAAATTAAGCGCGTGATAATATTAATATTTGTGTAAGTGAAGCAAGTGCTTCAAAGACCATGTCTGCTGGTACACTGTTGAAAGTGAAACAAAATAACCTTTGTTATGATTTAGGTGATCCTATGTTAACCACATCTTCTGTCAATGAGCCTTACAGGTTGCAGCTGACAGAGTCACTCCACCTGGAGGACACTGACTGGCACTTTGTCTCTGTCAATCCTGAACAGAAGGGTACTTGGAACCGAATTCGTTGTAAGTACATCGTCATTGGGGACACCAAACACACACCACAAGAGATCAGAATTGCTCCGGGAATGACAACATCAGATCCTGAGCAATTCGTTCTTGGCCTGCACTGTTTCTACCCACCCCTGTTTCTTCCCAAGGGACAAATTGTTGCACAAGCTATCCCTGTGCCATCTTTACCTGAAAACATCGAAAAACAAGGGTCACAGTCGCCCGAGTACAAGTTATTGGGAAAGACAAACCCAAATTATGGTGTAATGTCAGTAGGGGTGGGGAGTCAAAACACATTGAGATTCTTGTAGACACAGGTGCAGACTGCACAGTGATTCCAGTACAAGACTGGCCAGCACACTGGCCTTTGCAAAATGTTGCCAGTCACCTTCGAGGTGTAGGAGGCCTGCAATTGGCAAGACAATCCAAAAGCATTATTCAATTCGAGGGACCAAACGGACAATTAGCAAATATCCGTCCATTTGTGTTGGATTATTCTGAACCTTTGTTAGGGAGAGATTTAATGGCCCAGTGGGGTGTCACAATTGATATTCCAGACTCTCCACAGCATATTTGTGCAGCAGTCATTGAACAACAGCGCCCCACCCAAAAACTGAAGTGGAAAACAGACAAACCAGTTGATGTAAAACAGTGGCCGCTCAGTAAACAAAAAATAAAGGTGCTAGAGGAACTAGTGGAAGAGCAACTAAAAAAGGGCCACATTGTGGAGACCATGTCCCCATGGAACTCTCCAGTGTTTGTCATCCAAAAAGCTGACAAAAAGAGATGGCGACTTCTTCACGACCTACGACAAATTAATAATGTAATTCAAGATATGGGTTCTCCCCAACCTGGTATGCCATCCCCAACAATGCTTCCCCAAGATTGGAAATTAGCTGTTATTGATATTAAAGATTGTTTTTTCCAAATCCCCTTGCACCCTGATGATGCACCGCATTTTGCACTCTCCGTCCCTTCCATTAATATGGAATCACCTATGAAAAGGTACCATTGAACCGTTCTTCCTCAGGGATTAAAGGTATCTCCAGCTATCTGCCAGTGGTATGTCTCTTCCCTGCTTTCCCCAGTACGTGCTGCTGCAGAGAAGGCCATCATCTATATGGATGATATCCTTGTGTGTGCCCCCAGTGATGATTTACTCACACATGCGCTTGACCTAAGGATCAATGCATTGATTGTTGCAGGGTTCAAGCTCCAGGAAAAGAAAATTCAAAAGATGCCACCTTGGAAGTATTTGGGCTTAGAAATTGGAAATAGGACCATTGTTCCTCAAAAACTAGAAATCAATCCAAGGATCAAGACCCTTGCGGATGTCCACAAGTTGTGTGGGTCTTTGAATTGGGTAAGACCATGGCTCGGTCTGACTAATGAAGACCTTGCCCCTCTTTTCAATTTATTGAAAAGGGGAGAGGACCCAGGTGCTCCTAGGTCTATTACCCCAGAGGCACGGAAAGCTCTAGAAAAGGTTCAGATTGCAATGTCCACAAGACAGGCCAACCGATGCCAGCCTGACCTGCCATTCAAATTTATCATTCTAGGTAAGTTGCCACACCTCCATGGAATTATTTTCCAGTGGGAGGAAAAACAAACACCTAAGGCAAAGAACACACCAAAAAAGGACCAGGACCAGAGGGACCCTCTCCTGATCATAGAATGGGTTTTCCTCAGTCACAAAAGGTCCAAGAGACTGACAAAGCCTCAGGAGCTGGTAGCGGAACTGATCCGGAAAGCAAGGACCCGGATCAGGGAGTTAGCAGGATGTGATTTTAAGTGCATTCACATTCCAGTTGAGTTAAAATCAGGTCAAAATACTATGAAAATACTGGAACAATTGTTTCAAGAAAATGAAGTGTTGCAGTTTGCTCTGGATTCCTACTCAGGACAAATTTCGGTAGCGCGGCCCGCTCACAAATTTTTTGAACAAGATGTTCAATTTACTTTAAAATTGAGAAGTGCTCTAAGTAGGAGACCTTTAAAAAAGGCTCTGACTGTCTTTAAGGATGTATGCGGGAGGTCCCACAAGTCCATTATGACTTGGAAGGATCCTCAAACCCAGCAGTGGGAGACAGACATTGCTGAGGTGGAAGGTTCACCTCAGGTTGCTGAATTGGCTGCGGTTGTTAGGGTTTTGAAAGGTTCTCAGAACCATTTCATCTGATTACAGACTCTGCATATGTGGCAGGAGTAGTATCCAGGGCAGATCAAGCAATACTGCAAGATGTGTCTAACATCACACTTTTTGAATTGCTCTCAAAACTGGTAAAGTTAATCACTCACCGAGAGCAACCATTTTATGTGATGCATGTCAGGTCACACACTGACTTGCCAGGGTTTATCGCTGAAGGCAACAGAAGGGCAGATGCTCTTGCTGCACCTGCAGTGATGGCCACTCTCCCAAATGTTTTTGAACAGGCAAAACTCAGCCACCAGCTTTTCCACCAAAATGCACCTGGCCTGGTTCATCAGTTTCACATCACCAGAGAACAGGCCAAAGCGATTGTGGCCACATGCCCAAATTGCCAACAACATGCACTCCCTACAGTGAGTACGGGAGCAAACCCAAGGGGACTGAACAGTTGTGAACTGTGCCAAACAGATGTAACACACATACAGTCTTTTGGATGGCAGAAATATGTTCATGTTAGTGTAGATACCTTTTCTGGCGCGGTCTATGCTTCTGCCCACACAGGAGAATCATCTATTGATGCTATTAAGCACCTCTTACAGGCTTTTTCTTTCATGGGCATCCCCAAGGAGCTGAAAACTGATAATGGGCCTGCTTATAAATCCAAGGAATTCAGGAGCTTCCTGCAGCAACGGGGAGTAGAGCACAAAACTGGCATCCCCTACTCCCCTACAGGTCAAGCCATTGTAGAAAGAACTCACCGTGATATTAAAAGGGTCCTGGACCAGCAACAACAGGTTCTGAAGGTAGAACCTCCCCACATCCGGTTATCCAGGGCGCTATTCACGATCAATTTTCTGAATTGTTCTTTTGACAGCCTGAACCCACCCATCCTACACCACTTTGTGGGGGAGCAGTCATAGGCTGATGAAAGAAAAACCTCCAGTTTTAGTAAAGGACCCTGAGACTTGGAAAATGGTGGGACCTTACAAATTGGTTACTTGGGGACGTGGATACGCCTAACAGGGAGATCAGACAGCAATTGACCCTGTTGGATGCCAGGGTGAGTGTGACTGGGAAGGAGTGGCAGAAACATCCCATTGTGACTTGCCCAGAGGCCCTGTGGATTCTGGGCATAGATTTCCTTCAGAATGGCTATTACAAAGACCCTAAGGGACTCAGATGGGCTTTTGGCATAGCTGCTGTAGAGGCAGAGAACATTGAGTAGTTGAACACCTTGCCTGGACTATCAGAAAACCCATCTGCAGTAGGACTCCTGAGGGTGTAAGAGCAAAAAGTGCCAATTGCCCCCTCGACAGTGCACCGTCAGCACTATTGTATGAATTGAGATGCCGTGATCTCCATCCACAGAATGATCCTTGAACTGGAGAGCCAAGGGGCGCTCAGCAAAACCCACTCACCCTTCAACAGTCCCATCTGGCCTGTGCCCAAGTCTGACAGAGAATGGAGATTGACTGTGGACTATTGTGCCTTGAATGAAGTGACTCCACTGCTGAGCACTGCTATGCCGGACATGCTGGAATTCCAGTACAAGCTGGAGTCGAAGGCAGCAAAGTGATATGCCACTGTTGACATTGGTAACGCGTTTTTCTCCATTTCTCTGGCAGCAGAATGCAGGCCTCAGTTTGCTTTTCCCTGAAGAGGTGTGCAGTACACTGGAACTGACTGCCCCAGGGGTGGAAGCACGTGCCCACCATCTGCCATGTGAAGAGACTATGGAGACTTGTAGTGCAGAAAGCATACAGGCTTGGCTGATAGACAAAGGGCATGGTTATCTGCAAGGAGTGCATAACCAGACCTGAAGGCAGCAGACAATCCTTGAAATGCCCTTGGCCAGGCGATAAAGAGAAGTCAATTACACAATGCCTCTATTCCCGCTGGCAGACTATCATAAACCGCAAGGCAGAACTATTGCAGAGGTAAGCAGAAGCATGAACAGGTGACTTGCACCAATCATAGCATTAGTAAAGCCGCATGAGCAGATATTTGTAACCAATAAAATGTAAGCTAAAGCTGCATGGACAACAATAAAAGAACATATCAAGCAGTAATAAATTGAACAAGATGCATACCTCATATTGAGTCGCGTCTTAATTCCAGACCCCTTTTAGACCCCTTATGTCCACAGCCATGGACTGATCAAGGCTGCTCTGGAAAAGGGTGAAGCTCCAGAACACCTGCAGTACCTCAATGACATCATTGGGTGGGGGAACACAGCAATGGAAGTATTTGAGGAAGAAAAGACAAACATCCAGATTCTGCTAGAAGTTGACTTCACCATCAAGAAGAGTAAAATCAACAGACCTGCCCGAGAGAGCCAGTGCCTGGAAGCAAAGAGGCAAGATAGACGGCATCAGATTCCCATTAACGTCATCAACAAAATTACCGCGATGTCTCCACCAGCCAGCAAGAAGGAAACACAAGCTTTCCTAGGTGCCATAGGTTTTTGGAGAATGCACATCCTCGAGTACAGCCAGATTGTGGGCTCTCTCTAGCCAGTCACCCACAAGAAGAACGATTTCAACTGGGGCCCTGAAGAGCAACAAGCCTTTGCCCAGATAAAGCAGAAGATCGCTCATTTGGTAGCCCTTGGCCCAGTCGCGATGGGACTAGAGATGAAGAATGTGCTCTACTCTGTGGCTGGGAACAATGGCTTGTCCTGGAGCCTTTGGCAGAAGGTGCCTGGGGAGACTCAAGGCCAACCACTGGGATTCTGGAGATGAAGTTACAGAGGATCCGAAGCCAACTAAACCCCTACAGAGAAGGAAATCTTGGCTGCCTATGGAGGAGTTCAAGGGGCCTCAGAGGTGATTGGCATGAAAGCACAACTCCTCCTGGCACCCTGACTCCCAGTGCTGCGGTGGATGTTTAAAGGAAAGGTTCCAACTACCCACCACGTCACTGATGTCACATGGAGCAAATGGATTGCCCTCATCACATCCATGTTGAAAACCTGAATTGCCCTGGGATTTTAGAGATAATTACAAACTGGCTGAAAGGTGAAAACTTTGGTCTCACTGAGGAAGAGGAACAAGAGCAAGTGGCACATGCTGAAGAAGCTCCATCATACAACCAACCGCCAGCTGAGTAAACACACTACACTCTTTTCACTGATGATTCCTGTCACGTCATAGGGATGAACCAGAAGGGGAAAGCAGCTGTATGGAGCCCCACAGGACAGGTTGCACAAGCTACCACAGGAGAAGGTGGATCAAGACAACTTGCTGAACTCAAGGCCGTTTAACTGGCCCTGGACATTGCTGAAAGGGAGAAGTGACCAAAGCTCAACCTTTACACTGATTTGTGGATGGTAGCCAATGCTCTGTGGGGCTTGCTGGAAAGGTGAAAAAAAGGCCAACTGGCAGCCTACAGGAAAACCAATCTGGACTGCTGATGAGTGAAAAGACATCGTCACTCAGGTAGAGTAGCTACCTGTGAAAGTCCACCACACAGATGCCCATGTCCCCAAGAGTCGGGCTAATGAGGAACACTGGAACAACAAGCAGGTAGATCAGGCTTCAAAGATAGAGGTGTCGAAGATAGATTTAGACAGATTCTTGTCTATGACATTGGCTGAGTATGATCATAAGGGCGAGTTCCTAGCTCGATGGGTCCATGATGCCTCGGGTCATCAGGGCAGAGATGCCACCTACAACTGGGCATGGGACCGAGGGGTGGATCTAACCATGGACAGTGTTTCTCAGGTTATCCATGACTGTGAGACGTGTGCTGCCATCAAGCAGGCCAAGCGAGTGAAGCCCCTATGGTAGGGTGGGTGGTGGTTCAAGTACAAGCATGGGGAGGCCTGGCAGATTGACTACATCCCACTGCCCCAGACACCCCAAGGCAAGCACTATGTGCTGACCATGGTGGAAGCCACCACTGGATGGTTGGAAACCTACCCTGTCTCTCATGCTATGGCCCAGAACACCATCTTGGATCCTGAAAAGCAAGTCCTGTGGAGACATGGCATCCCTGAGAGAATTGAGTCAGACAACAGAACCCATTTCATGAATGGCCTTATAAACACCTGGGCCAGAGAATGTGGTATTGAATAGATATATCCCTTATCATGCACCAGCTGCCAGGAAAGCTGAACAGAACAATGGACTGCTTAAGACTACCCTGAGGGCACTTGGCTATAACGGCTTGAGGTTTTTGGCGTCTGTCTGACCCCAGCAGTCTTTGGTGTCCTGGATAGAGGAGTACCACTAAGTACATCCTGTCCAGGTGCCTCAGGCAGGCTCCCAGCCACAGGCAATCTTAGCAAGCAGCTCAGCTCTTTGAGTGAGATCAGTTCTTTGATGAATTCAACTCTTTAATAATTTCAGCTCTTTGCTTGCTAAGTTCCTCAGCAGATGCAGGAATGAGAGAAAAGTTGTATGAAGTTCCACAGATTTTTATAATAAGCTTTATTGGCAGCTTCTGCTAAGGGTGCCAGGGACAGCTCTTCTGCCAAACTGGCCAGAGTTAGGGGTTATATGGGGTATGTGGGCTTGGGAAACAGTCCAACAGAAAGGGTCAAGGTGAATATGACCTATGGTCTTACAGAGAGATAACAAGGGTCCGAAGGTGGAATAGGGGTTTCTTGGTCCACTCATCATGACTAGGCATTTCTTATCTCAGGCAACTGACCACCAGGGAGGCCTTGCAAGCCTGTAGCTGCTACACTTGGGGGAAAAACCTTTAGAAATTGGGAAAAGGACTTAGCAAAAGTGACCTGGATGGTCAATACCCAAGGGTCCATCAATCGAGCTGATCCTGTCCAGTCTGAACCCTTGCATACAGTGGATGGAGAAAATGTCCCTGTGGTACATATGAAAGGTATTTTAGGAAAGACTGATTGGATTTATCCCACCTCAGGCAAAGACAAACACATCCGTAGGATTTTTTTGCTCAAGGACCTGGTTACACTTGGTGGGTAATGCAGAAAAATGGAGAAACCCATTGTGTACCACAGGGAAACCTAGTTTTAAATGAGAACTGTGTGTAAGATTTCATTGAGCAGTGCTTATTTATTTGGGTATGATGCAGATAGTAATAGAATAAGGAGTGAGTAATGCCTTAGGCTGGAAATGGGTGGATGTATTCTATTACTATCTGTGGAGCAGTTCACTTCTGTTAAATGGGAAGTTTGATTTATCTCTTCTACACCACAACCAATCCTCCCTCTGGAGAGATAGCTTCTATTAGTGGGCCATTGAGTCTCACCACATGACTGATAAAATTCCATCATCCCATTGTGAGACGCTCTGCCCAGAGGGAGGAGCCAAGCATTCCTACCTGGATAGAATCTGACATTTGAAACACCAGGACAGCTTTTTCCCACTGCATTCCCAGAGGAGCAGCTGTCTGTCCAGTGCATTCCCTGAAGGAGACCAGGCCCATCTCCAGCAGCCCTGGACCTTCAGAGGAAAACTCCACCCTTGTGCAGGATGCCTGCTCAAACAGAACCACAGCTGTCACTGCAGGAGGGCTGCAGCCACCATGGAATGGGACTGCTGCCAACAGCCTGACCCACAGCGCTTCAGGGCCTGTTCTGACTCTGTGCATAATTTATTTGTTTGTACTATTACATTTCTATTTTCTTATTTTTCCTAGTAAAGAACTATTATTCCTATTCCCATATCTTCGTCTCAGAGCCTTTTAAATATCAGAATTATACAGTTCAGAGGGAGGGGGTTTACATTTTCCATTCCAGGGGAGGCTCCTGCCTTCCTTAGCAGACACCTGTGTTTTCAATCCAAGACAGGCATCCAGCACTGAAAAATAAGGAGGAGGAAGAAGAGTAGTGGGGCCCATGGAGTAAGCCTAAAAGAGCATTTCCCCATCTCTCCCTAAACCCCCCTCTCCTCCAGCTCCACCACACACCTCAACACCACAGCTGAGCCACTGCAATGCTCCTGCTCTGCTCTCACCTCAATCAAGGATGTCGCAGGAAGGGACAAGCCACTGCAGTCCACATCATGGAAGAAGGAAAAGGACAAGGTGGAGCCATCTCTGCCCAAACTCAAGCACCAGCTCCCTGCACCTCCAGCCCATGGGACAGCCCAGTCCCAAGGCTCCATTGGCAAGAGAACTGGGGAAATAAATAAAGAGGGAGAGTGCAGGGTCACCTTTCCCAAAGGAAAACTGGTTCAGGGGAAATGGGACCAGCCCCAGCACCACCTGTACACCCAGGTGCTCTGTGCAGAAGTAGCAACACAGAACAAGACAACCCCGAATCTCACACCACCAGGCTGTGGGGAAGGGAGCGCATGTGCCACTGAGTTCTTGGAAAACCTTGGGCAGAGGCCAGGCCATTCCAGCCACATTCTGCCTCCTTATGGACCCCCTTGGGGTTCTTGGCTGGCCCTGGCTCCCTCTGGCAGAAGTAGCCACACATGTCCAGGTGCTCTTCTCCAGCCACCTGTGGGCATTGGCCTCTACTACTGCCCTGGGGCACCCACCACCAACCAAAGATACAAAAATACAAAAAGAACACCCAAAAATAAACTTCTACCATTATCTTCAAACCATAATTGTAACAATCTAAAATGACAACATAAAGAAAAGCAAAAGCCACCCAAATCCCCATACATGCAATTGGCAGTCATACATGGCACAGCAACTCATGTCCAGGCTTTCCTGAGCACAGAATGCACCACCAGCACCCACGATGAGGCCACAGACAAGGCAGCAGCCAGGAACAAGCACCCAGACATGCCAAGGATGGGTACCCAAGGTCAACAAGCACTGACAGGGACTCAGAAACCCCCAGTGATGAGCATTTCAGGAAAGGGAGCACCTTATCTCTGGGGGACTGAGGAGCTGCGTGTTAGGAAGGATGAAAGTTTGAAAAGAAAGTCTGACGGATATGTATGTGTGGCAGAAAGATTTTTGAAAGTGGAAGCTAAAGAAGGATTAGAAATGAAAGCAAGTTTGGATATAGAAGAATAATAGAGGTGTAAATTGACAATTACTGATCCACTTCTGCTAGACAACAAAGAAGGCAATACTATGTCGAGATGGAAAGAGGTTTTATGACTTAGACAAAAGGATAAGCCAACCTCAAAAAAAAGATGAATTTACCAAGCTGAAAGATAGCACAGGCAAACAAATCTGCCAGTCTTGCCAGTAGAAAAAAGGTTTCAGAATTTTCCACTGAAAGAAAACTGAAAAACAAATTCGAGCTTAAACTGTAACGTACTAACTTTTAGTGATTAGAGAATAGTAACATGAATCTGGTAATTACAGTAGTTATGATAGGCTACAGGTAAAAGTAAAGGTATAGATTGCTTCTACTGCAGTAAGACACACAGCAAAGAAAAGTATATAATTAATTGTAACTAAAACCAAAGGGTCACCAGGCCTGCCTGCAGCTGGAGCTGACAGCTGTAGGCACAGCTCTGTCACCCACGACCCTGGACTG
This sequence comes from Melospiza melodia melodia, assembly GCF_035770615.1. Classification (NCBI taxonomy): domain Eukaryota; kingdom Metazoa; phylum Chordata; class Aves; order Passeriformes; family Passerellidae; genus Melospiza; species Melospiza melodia. The sequence goes on along the minus strand of NC_086219.1, from coordinate 7,271,582 downwards.
CAGTAACTTCTTGGATGTAATAAACATCAATTTGGAGAGCCACCTGGAGTCACGCATCCCTCATTTCAGCTCTTACAGCTAGGGGCAGAGTGTGACCTGGGGAAGTCACTGCTCAGGGCTGGGGGGGCAACAGAGCTGCCCAGCCCCTCACTGACAGCATCATGGGTGGGAGGCTGGCCCAGGAGTCAGTGACCCTGTGCCCCAGCAGGGACCCTGCCCCTTCCCAGAGCAGGGCCAGGTGTCCCCACCATGTCCCAGCATGGTGCCAACACATGAGGTGCAGATGCGGCCATTCCCAGGCAGGACCATGAGTGTGATAAGAGCAGGTGATGGGGCTGAGGAGCCGCTGTGCCCAGAGCGTGGGACAGTCCCCACGTGTCAGCAGCCAGCAGGGACACTCCAAGGTCCCCAGCAGTCCAGACACTATAAGAGGGGTAAGTGGCCCCACCACAGCACCTTTTCTCCACACAACCATGCTGGGAGCCGTCTGTCTCGTCGTGCTGCTGGGCTACGGTAGGTGCAGGGCATGAGGAAAGGTCAGGGCAGGGAGAACAGGACCATGGCACCTGCCCTGGCCCTGGGCACGGTCACAGGCAGCCTCTGATGTCCCTTTGCCTGGTGTCCCACAGCCTACGGATGCGGTCAGCCGGCCGTGCCACCACAGCTGAGCTCCCGCGTGGTGGGCGGTGAAGACGCTGTAGCCCACAGCTGGCCATGGCAGGTGAGGGGCACAGGGACAGCGATGGGGACAGGGATGGGGACAGGGATGGGGACAGGGATGTGGAGGTTCCTGCTCTGACCCTGTGCCTCTGCCCTCGCAGATCTCACTGCAGTACAGGAGCGCTGGATCCTGGTACCACACTTGTGGTGGGACCCTCATTGCCCCCCAGTGGGTGCTGACAGCTGCCCACTGCATCAGGTAGGTGGGTGTTGGGGTGCTGGGGGCGATCTGTACAAGCAGGATGAGATATTTGTAGGGATTGACACTCTCTCTCTCCCTGGCAGCTCTTACATGACCTATCGTGTAGTGCTGGGCAAGCAGGACCTGTCAGAGGATGACGAGCCTGGTTCTGTGGCTGTTGGTGTGGAGAAGACAATTGTCCATGAGGATTGGGACTCCTACCTCATCATGTAAGGGATGGGATGCATCAGGGGTGGGTCTTGGGTGGTGTGGCCATGGTGCCTTGTTGCCCTGGCCAGGGACCCTGTTCCCATGGCCAGGGACCATGGTTTGTGTCCCCCTGTAGCAACGACATTGCCCTGATCAAGCTGGCAGAGGAGGTGCAGGAGACTGACACTGTCCGTGCCGCCTGCCTGCCGGCTGCTGGCAAGATCCTGCCCAATGACTTCCCCTGCTATGTCACCGGCTGGGGACGCATCAGGAGTAAGTGGGGTGTACCTGGGAGAGTCTCCAGAAAGGAGATGCAGGCAGCGGGTGTGAGGTACAAGCTTTGTCTCTCATTGCAGCCAACGGGCCCCTGGCCACCATCCTTCAGCAGGCTCTGCTGCCCGTGGTGGATTATGAAACCTGCTCCCAGTGGGACTGGTGGGGCAGCTATGTGGATGAAAACATGGTATGCGCCGGCGGTGATGGCATCGTCTCTGGATGCAACGTGAGTGTGTCCACTGCACATGGTGGGAGCCCCAATGATGCGGTACCATGGGCACTGGGAGGAGAGTGGATGGAGACATGGTGGTGGATGGCTGGGAGGGATGAGGGGAGTGTTGACAGGGTGTCCAGGAGCAATGGCACAGAGTGTCTCTCTGTCTCTCCGCACAGGGTGATTCTGGGGGCCCCCTGAACTGCCAGCGCGACGATGGGATCTGGGAGGTCGAGGGCATCGTCAGCTTCGGCTCCGGCCTGGGCTGCAACACGAAAAAGAAGCCAACAGTCTTCACCCGGGTGTCCGCCTACATCGACTGGATCAACGAGGTGGGTGCCTCTTCCTCTGCTCCCCACCCCCACACAGGGGCTGTTCTTGCCCCACTGAGAGTCTTACCATGCCCCCCTGTGTCTTTTTGGCAGAAAATGAGCGCAAACTGAGGACGCGGCATTGTGGAGATACAACTGTTGATCAAGATAAAAGCAAAAAAAGCTGAGCTGGTCTCGCTGGTTTTTTCGGGGAGGAGATGTAGTGGAGCTGGGGACACACATCCAGGGCTGGGTCTGCTGATGCCAAGGCCCTGCTTGTGTGCTGGGGAAGGTGTCCTTGTTGTGCATTGGGGCTGGGCAGGACTCTGCAGAGGCTGTTAGGCACATCCTGCAAGATGCTTCCAGTCCTCAAGCTGTGGCTGAGGCAACGGCCTTGAGGGTTGGCAATTATTTTGATGGGAGAGGGGCTGGGCTTTGTCCAGGTTATTCAGGAGAACTCCAGGGAACTCATCTGGCCCTTGGAGATGATCGGGAACACTTGGTAGCTCCCAGGGTGCTTTCGGGGACCTCACTGGTACTGCCTAGACGAGGACTGACTTTCAAATGGGGCTCTTGAGGAAACTGGGTTGGCCTTGGGGAGCTTGAGAGAGTCTGACTGATTTGAGAGGGGTCAGGGGTGCCTGCAGGAGCTCTCTTGGAGACGGAGCCCTTGGTAGCTGCATGGCACTGCTGGCTCCAACAACAGGACCTGTGACATGGCCCAGGAGCAGAGCATCATACCATGGATCTCCTTCTGTGGTGGCTGGAGGAACAAGGTGGGTGATGGGCAGCATGCAGAAACCCCAGTTGTGGGGTTCCCAGGAGGAGCCCAGGCTGCCCTGGAGGAGACAGGGATGTTTTCCAGGAAGAGGGCAGCGTGTTGGTGGGAGCAGGTGTGAGGGAGCTGTCCAGGAAGTAGAGGTGGGTGCCGCACCATCAGCCCCTGAGCAGAGCCATCCATCACACCATCATCCCATTGCAGTTGCTGGAGCCAGTCGGGATCCTCATGGTGTGAGGAGGAGGAGTAGAACGAGCAGGGATGGACGGCACCAGCTCAGGCTGGGTGGGGGACGTGGTGAATGGTGCCCGGTTTAGGTGCTGCTCAACAATGGAGCGGCACCATCACCAGCCCACAGAGCAGCATTGGCACCTGTTCCGGGGCCCAAGAGCACTCGCACGAGCACTGGCACCGTGGGAACCACCTGGGGACTCTCCAGAGATCCCTGGCACTTGTCAGCCTGACCAAAGCTTTAGCAGGTGAAGAGGGATGCAGGGTGGGAAATGGTTTGGATGGATAGTAAATGTCCTATGACAAAGGAACTGTAGGGATCACCCCAAAGGCGATTAAAGGCCTGCCAGTCAGATGATGTGTGGAGGTGGCTACTCTGCATAGCAGGATGGCGCCAGGTGCTTGGGACACTGGCATGGCATTGGCAGCATAATCTGCTGGCTTGGATGGAGATCTGTAGGCTGTCCATGGGAAGCTGGGCAATGTGGGGCCCCCTGTCCCCTCTGTGTGTACCCACATGTGCCATGAGGACAGTTGTTTGGGCTGGGAGTGCAGGACCCTGGTGTCACAGCCTGTTGTGCCTGTCCTTGTGCATTGTGTCCCATCCTCAGACGGGCTTTGTGGACGAAGGAGTATTGTAGATCAAAGTTAACTCCGATGATGGGGAGAGATTCATGAGGAGGACTCCTAGGATATCAGAAGGCTAATTAATTACTTTATTATACTATTCCATATACATTTCATCTAAACTGAATCTGCCGAGCACTCACTCTGCACACAACGCTCACACTGCCCTGAATCTCCTGACTGTCAGGCAACATTCTTTGTGTGTGTCGGGACTGTGTGTGTTGGCTGACAGTCAGGAGATTCAGTGGCAACACTCACTCACTCACTCACTTCTCACTCACTTCACACCCTCAACACAGACAGTTCCCACACACACACACACTCTTGGCCCTGATAGGCCAAGGAAACAAAACATCCTCACTTTGGATAAGCAATCTCCATATTGCATTCTACTTTGGCACAACACAGGCACTGCAAGTTATAAGAATTGTGTTTTCCCTTTCTCTGAGGCTCAGAGAATATGAATCTCAGAAATTCTTGGGAAGAATTGTGCCTTGCTTGTCTCTGTGAAGAGAAATGTGGCAACACCTCACCCCTCTTCTTATAATAAAAAGAAAAAGGAGCTGTGTTTGTAATTCTTCTGCTGGGCCCTTGGAGAAGAGAGAACAGTCACATCTGGAGAGGCTTATCCATGGCCAATTGAAACCTCAATCAAGTGCTGAAATAGAATGATCAAGGAGATTTGTTGGAGAATTTTGCTCAGACACGGCTTATAGAGTTTTGTTCAGACATGCCATAATCATATACAGCTGATTGAACAGTAAAAGGCAGCTGTAAGCAGCAAATTCTCAAAGCCTGTTCCTGTAAACAACAAAATTCTCAGGCACGTTTCTGTAAACAGCAGAAGTTCTCAGGTTGTTTTTTAATAACAAGTAAATATCTTGTCCTTGGATAAGTATGGGAAAGCAAAATGACAAACATGGAGACCTTGAGAACCGTTCATAACAGAATGAGAAAAACAAGTCTTGGTCTCAATAACAAACCACAGGTATTGAAAACAAAAGGAGGGATTGGTGTGTAATCTGTTAGCAATGATGAGCTCAGGTTTTGCAATATGTATGAACTTGATTAACACGGTTATAAAATGTGCATGTTGGATCAATAAATCAGAGTTTGATGCTGATCAAAGGATGGGTCGTCTCCCTTCGCTTCTACAGAGATTCTTTACCTGTAGAATATTTACTTCTATTATATCACTAACACAAGGTTTACAACATCAGGAACCCAAACCACCATGCACAGAAAGTTCATTGTTTCAAGTCCAAACAGCTCCGTTTCAGGAGATGGTCCATTCCTTCACTGGAGATGTTGCTCTTTGACATTCCTGAAGGTCCTGGTTCTGAAACAGACCTGCTGAATCCTGAAACAGAGAATTACTAAAGAAAATCATTATTAACTTTTAGAAATCCAAAAGTACTAAAAAATCTCTGGAAAACCATGGCCACAGCCTATAATTCAACCACTTGGGCCAAGTCTGACTCATGGCTTTCCAGCACTCTGGACTGAAAATGAGAGGTCAGCCTTTTTCACCTTTCTTTTTTTTTTTTCTTTTTTTCTCAGAAACACCAGCAGCAGCAGAGGGGTTTTGGACCCTGCGTGGCAGAGTGGGGCTGAGCCCCTGGCCCTGGTCCAGGTGGGTGGATCAAGGACCCCAGACCCAGATCATGGGACAGCGGCCCGGGCCCGGTTAGGTGACCCAAAGCCACCAAACCCGGCGGTGGGCTGGGCAGGGTCTCCGGGCCAGGGGGATGGGCCAAGCGGCCCAGACCTTGCCCGTGAGGAGGGGTCTTTGTTCTCACAGCCCGCCCCCACCATGCTGCGAGTGTCTCGGCAACAGGAGTGGCCAAATGCCTTCTCCCTCTCCCCCCAGAACCACTGGTGCCGGCAGCTGGGAAGGAGAAGCTTTCCCGGGGATGGGGCACCCAGATCTCGGGGTCCCGTCTGCCCAGAGCAAACAAGGGCCCTCCACCCCTTGTTGCACCGTTCTCCCCCACAATACAAACAAGTGTTGCCCAGCCCTCTGATCAGTGGCACCATCCCCATCCCCTGGGAGCTTGGGACCAGAAGCAGCACCTCCAGAAACCACACCCTCCACGCTGCTGGTGCACGCGGGGGGAACCAGGCACCCCAAATCCCAGTAACAACCCCCTAACCAACCCAGAGTCAGCCTGTGAAAAATACTGTAGTATATGGTACAGATAATCATGCTATTAATGTATAAAATATTGTAAGATCCAAACTATGTCTTTTGACCACCCTGGCTGGGAGCAGTGTCTTATTCAAATACATCTAGTTCCTGGACTATGTTGAGATAACATCGGGGTCTATAACATAAGAATAGAAGCTTCCAGGGCAATAATCACCGGCTTCCCTGGGTCCCCGGGACCACTCAAGAGTGATTATTGTCTCAATGATTACATCTACCACAGCGCCACCCTGATACATGTGAATGCTGACTTCCCCAAAGTTCTCTGACATCAAGACACCTGGACTGGATCTTTGTCTACCTTTGCACATGTAAAGCCACGGTTATGCATGTGAAGAGACACAAAGAATGTTTGGTCATCTCTGCCTCGGGCAGAATAAACTGTATAAAAACTCGCTGTGTGAAGCAGCATTCATGAACAGGGGGAGATTCTGACATTCGGAGGTCAGATCCATGTGTTCTCCCAGCGCCGAACTCGGGCTCGACACTGCCCCTTGGCTGTGGTGGTTTTTGACGACCGAAATTCGGTCTCGCAGACAAATTAATAAGTCTGCTAAATTTTCTTATAAATTTGGCTCTTGATTTGATAATTTATAACAATACCCTGTCCCAGGAAAACACTGAGTTTCAAAGTGTTCAGCCGAGAGGCGCCGGCTGTGAGCAAACGAGCCGTGCCTCCCCTGGGGGACAGGCTGGCATCCCTTTCCTCAGTCCCAGCTCTCACCACAGGGGCAGCCTCGAGACAGCCTTAAAAACTCAGGGGGGAAGCTGGGCAGGTTTCAGGCGCTGCAGCAGCTGCAGCTGGGCATGGCAGGGGCGGCAGGATCAGCTGCAGGAGCGGCATAAGCGCACAAGGAAGCCCTGCCATGGTCTCTCTTGGTTCCAGGTCGGGTGGTTCCAGCACAGGCTCTTCTGCTGAGGGAGGGGTTGGTGAGCTGTGTGCAGGTACTGAGGCAGCCGCCACTGGAGGTGGAGCTGCGGGAGGCATGTGGGGAAGTTCTGTGGGCTGGTCGCCATCCTCAACCTCTTCCTGAATAGGAGCCGGGCTGGCGGGAGGCAGTGGGAGTAGTTGGAGATCATCTCCAGCTTCAACATTTCCCACCAGCATGGCAGGCAAGGGCGAGGCCACCATGGTTGGAGCCATGATGGACCGTGCTGAAGGTGGGGTGGCAGGTGGGGCTGGCAGGGGCAGCAATGCCACCACTGGAGCAGCAGGCGGCCCCCTCAGCCCTGGGAGGGGCAGAGGAGGTGGCCCCTGCACATGCTCCAGGGAGTCAGATGAAAAACTCTACACCGACACCTTGGGCAGAACCTCCTCTCCCTGCTCTGCGCAGGGGGACAAGCCAGCGGTGGCGACTGTCCTTGAAGAGTCTCTTCTCCCACCAGCCATGGTAGGGTGGGCAGGTGGATCCCCACGCAGGGGGAGACGTCCCCCCACATCCCTGCCTGAGGCCCCCACAAAGTCAGAAATGCTCTTGAAATGAAGGTGGTCCCCTCTCACAAATACGAAAAGCAGCTCCCAGGTCGGCAGCTACCGAGTCCATTGGAAATGCCTCAGAAAATAAGCACCCAGGGCATTCCACACTGGGGGGTCCCAGGAGGAATTCATGCCCATGGGGAGCCCATGGCGTTTGGCCCAGCCAAAAAAACTCATAAATTTCTTGCTGGGGCACAAGAACTCCATGGTCACGAAGCATGACCTCCCAGAATTCCAAAGTGAATCTCTCTCCCCGTGAAAATTGAGTTCTCATGTCCACACACGTCTTCCCAAGTCAAAGCCCACCCAATCGGGCAGTGTCTGCCAGAAGAGTTTCCCCCCACCCCTGCCTCCAAGGCTCGGGGGATAAACATGGTTGGAAAAGACCGGGTCTCCGCCTAGGGAGACTTAGGAAAGGGGTAGTACCTTTCTCTCAGGGGAAAGCAGGCGGCAGCATCCAGCATCGGGGTCCTGCAGGGTCCTAGAGGCTTTTCCCACCCATTCCACGAAGATCTCTGGACACGCTTCCTGGGAAGAATTGGGCCTTGCTTTCCTCTGTGAAGAGAAGTGTGGCAACAAAGGAGCCCTGTAAAAGGCCCCAGAGTGCCACAAGGCTCTCTGCTGGGGCGTCAGCCCTGCCCCAACCAGCCAGGCATGGGCATCCTCCCACAGTGTGTGTCACCCCAATAACCAGTGTTGCCCTGCCCAGGAAGTGGTGAAGAGTTGTGATCCCTCTGGGAGAAGAAGCTTTTTCTAACATCCAGTCTGTCCTTGACCACAACTCCAGCCGTTCCTTTGGGTCCTGTCCCTGGTCACAGAGAGCAGAGATCAGAGCTGCCCCTCGGGAGGAGCTGCAGCCTCCAGAGAGGTCTGACCTCAGTCTCCTCCAGCTGAACAAACCAACTGACTTCAGCCTCAACTACTTTTAGTCTCTATGGCTGCATAGAGTTTAATGAATATTTGTTATATGTTGTCAATTATTGTTATATTCTCTTCATATAATTTATAACTGACACAGTAAATCTACAGGTTAACCTAAAAAAGTGTAAGATTTATTTTTATTAAATGGCTAACATCCTATGTAGACTCTATAGGATGTGTCCATTATTAAGTATTTAACAATATGGGAGAATAAGGGGAAGTTTAAAAGAATAGAACAAACTTTGTGAAATTCATTACTTTTACTTCACTGTTGAATTATAAGTACTCATACAATCCCTTACATAAAAATTTCAAGTTATTCGTGATCTTTACCCACTCCTGGGGATGAGAGCTCGGGACGCCCAGGGACACATGAACAAACTCCCCTGACACTGAGCAGCATCCCAATGCTGATGGCACAGAGCATAGGGAAGCACTGCCCTGACCCATGGAGCCAGTCCACGTCCTGGGCTCCCCTCAGGGGCATCCAGCAAGGAGGAGGGAGAAAAGCAGTGGGGCCCATGTAGTAAGCCAAAAAGAGCATTTCCCCATCTCTCCCTCAGCCCCCACTCTCCTCCAGTTCCACCACACACCCCAACACCACAGCTAAGCCACTGCAGAACTCCTGCTCTTATCTCCCCTCCACCCAGGATGTCCCAAGAAGGGACAAGCCACCGCAGTCCACATCATGGAAGAAGGAAAAGGACAAGACAGAGACATGTGGAGCCCCTGGGGGAGCATTCCCTGGTCTAGGGAGACACAAGAAACTTCCCTCAAAAAGCTGTTAGACCCCATTGGCTCTTTCCCCTGTTCCTATGTCTGTCCCTATGTCCCTGAGCCACTCCTTCCCTATTCCCTGATTGACCCTCATCTTTGTACTGCCTCGAGACCAGGGTCAGCCCCCAGGCTCCTGCAGAAAGAAAGCCGGACCCTCCATGTGTGTGGGTCTGAGACCTGATGATCTCACAGCGTGGCTAAATAAAACATCTGTGGATATTATGCAAAGGTCCTTTTTGCTTCCTTACCCTGGAGTATGCTAGCAGCAATTCAGCCTACTACAAATGGCGCCCGAACAGGGACCTCTTCTCCTAGAAAATATCTGCACTACACCAGCCCAACAATTTTGCTGTCTTACCCCAGTGTGTTGAGTTTGAAATTTTAGTTCCTTCCTCCTTTCACTCTTGGGTGTTGGGAAGAGACTGGGTTAACACTCACTGGAAAAAACACTCACTCACCAGAACAAGAAGCTCACCTCCACCTTAAAAAGTCTTTTCTTCAAGAAGATTTTGGTTTTGCAGAGGGGGAGTTAAAGTGTTTTGTACACTGGTTATTTAAACATTTTACTTATATTTCATGGAACATAATCCTAACCAATGACTTTCTAGAAGTAGTTTGGGAAAAATTAAGACCTGAAGAAGTCCATAAAGAATTCTATCCTTTTTTTAATATGATGATGATATGCATTCAGAATCTTGAGGTACAGTTAAAAAATGGAGAATCCCAGCTGAAAACCCCTTCTCCAAGCTCTTCCATCTTTACTCCTGATGCCCAGGTTTGCTGTCACTGTATGGCCACAGCCATGTGGTTGCATTCACATGCTCAAGATGGCAGAGACCGCACAGCAATGGCCATGGGGTCTCCCCTTCCACCCTCTAGTCCACACACCTCCTCCAACAGCTTCCACAGTCTCAGGAGTGAGGGAGGGGAGATCAAAGGAGTGGCATCTGATTAGCAATGTAAAGCTGCACCAGTTTCTTACAACGAAGGGGAAAGAAACCCCACGGGCACTTGCATTTCTGGAAAGGACAGAAAACAAAGAATGGATGTGTTTAACTCAGTTGCTATAGCACCACAAGATGTAGCATGGGTGGCGAGAGCCATCCCCACTCACACTGAACAGCTGCCTCAGCAGAAAACCCGCAGCCGAGCCCAGGTCACAGCAGCCCACAGCACTGGGGCAGAGGGTGGGTGAGACCAGCAGGCGGGCAGCCCTGCCGGGGGGAGGGCTCAGAACTGCAGACCTGGCAGCGAAACCGCCACCCCCTACCTGCCTGCAGAGCCAGCACCACTGCTGAAGCCCTGTGCCAGCAGCACCCGTGGGCATCAGCTGAGAGAGACCCCTGAGACAAAGCCAGGTCTCAGTGTGGCCACCAGCCCCGGGAGCATGATGAACCCCACACAGCAACGCACCAACCAACCAACGCACCAACATCAGCACATCCAGCACCAGCAACACCAACACAAACCCACTGGCAGAAGTAAAAAGTCCTTGCCATGAATGTTTTGGGGACAGTAAAATGGTTCAATGTAAAAAACACAGTTTCATCACCTGGTATGATAACAAAGAAAATGAGTTTTTTCATCAGACTGCTATAAAAAAGAACAACCACAAGAAATACCTCCAAGTCTAGGAGATGGAGAAATTGTGGAATTTCATATAATACAAGGAAGAAAAGGCCCCCAAGCAGCTGATGTGACAGGACCTGGTGGAATTCCAGTGCAAGGTAATAAACATGCACCAAACTGTAAACCTGTGAAATATTACCCACGCCATGGAAGTCCTCCACACTCCTACCAAGGAAATAAAATCCAAAACCAACAACCAAGCCCCAGCAACAGTCTAAAAGCTGAAAGAGCACAGAACACTGATGAGCCATCCTGCTTCCAAGAGCCCACCTCCACAATGAAAGAACCTTCCAGTTCAGTAAGTCCCACTTCTTCTAATACCTTTCCCCAATTACTGTGGCCTCCCTGCCCTCCTCCCACTTTCCCCTTTGCCTTTCCATTGTCCTATTACCCCTTTTTATGTTCCCACAAATTCCTACCACCTTTTCCCCCTTCCATGGTCTCCCTCCACTAAACCCTTTCCGCCGAGTTCCTTCATAATACCAGAGGGAGGGTGACTGGGAGAGAAAGAAAAGAAAGTTTCCCTAAAGTAACCATCTTTTTCTTAAAGTTAATGATTTCTATTTGGGGTTTCCAGTAGACACTCCACCACCTACACTACCTTGTACAGAGCCAATGACTGCCAACAACACTGCCCCAGGTGGCAGAGAACCAGTCCCTGCTGAAGGAACCTTCTCCTGACTTGGTTTCCTGATAAGCCATACTAAGAAAATCCCGCATCCCTCCTGTCAGCTCTAAGAAAATCTGTTTGGACACTGGGGACTCAGAATTGCTTGCATTTTGAAAATTGTCTTATGAGCACTTTTAATTGTTTTTGTCATTTTGTGTTGATTCAATTGATCCTTCAGAGAAGCTTTCTTAATAATATAAAAAATGGGAAATTGTGGAGACCCTGGGGAGGGGGGCATTCCCTGGTCTAGGGAGACACAAGAAACTTCCCTCAAAAAGCTGTTAGACCCCATTGGCTCTTTCCCCTGTTCCTATGTCCGTCCCTATGTCCCTGAGCCACTCCTTCCCTATTCCCTGATTGGCCCTTATCTTAGTACTGCCCCAAGATCAGGGTCAGCCCCCAGGCTCCTGCAGAAAGAAAGCCAGACCCTCTATGTGCATGTGTCTGGGACCTGATCATCTCACCGCGCAGCTGAATAAAACACCTGTGGATATTACGCAAAGGTCCTTTTTGCTTCCTTACCCTGGATTATGCTGGCAGCAATTCAGCTTGCTACAGAGCCATTTGTGCCCAAAGTCAATCACCAGCTCCCTGCATCCCCAGCCCATGGGACAGCCCAGTCCCAAGACTCCCTTGGTGAGAGAACTGGGGAAATAAAGAAGGGCAAGTGTGAACAATGAAGAGAGATGGGGAAGACTGATTCGGTGATCAGAATCTGATTTTAATAGATACAATTAGTAGCACGTGAAAAATAGAAGGGCAATTTAAAACAATGTGTTACCAATTTCTTAAATATTGTACTATTACTTAGAGTCTGTACTATTTGGCAAGCTTTAGATTTTTAAAGTGAGAGCTTTAAAAATCATTCCCAGGTATGATTTCAAGTTCACTTTAAACGGAGATTTAGCTATTATAGGTCCAAATTCAGCAAGTCAAAATTACTTGAGTATAGTTTTGGTGTAGAAAAATTTCTCTACTAGTTAAAACAAGGACTTGACCAAGTGTCCAGGCTTATAGGTGGAAAAATCTCTTTATTTTAGAAACCTCTTAGTAATAGTAGTTAGAAAAATAATATAGGTCTTATATATAGCTATACAGAGATATATGAAGGTTTGTAAAGTAGCTGGTTTTGTCATTTAGCAGTAGTTAAACAGGTAAACATAGACACATAGCAAATTATTAAAGTAATGCTTGTTATAAAAGTCAGTGAATTGATATCATAAGATTAACAGCATAATCAGAGTTACTAATACATCAGTAGGAACTCAGATAAGAAATTCAGGTTATAATTGAAGTCTTTAAGAAATTGAGGTTATATTTTCCTAGACATATATGACATTAAGGCAAAAAGATAAAAAATAAAGCATTAAATAACCCACAACTAATAGCAATCATAATATGGCGACTCATTTTCCAGTACTACTTATAAAAAAATAAAATAGCAAAAATTGTTCTTATTGCTATAGTAAAAAAGTTGTATCTTGTAATTTAAATGAGCAAATTTTGACAAAAATTCATTCAGGCATTATGTGATTCACTTCTATAGCAAATGTATTAGCAAAAGTAATTCAAACAGGTAAGCTTCAACAAAACTTAAAATCAACTTCACTGAAACTTAACCTTAATAAATATATCTAAAAGAACTTAAAGTTAGCACCACTGAGACTAAACAAAAATTAATCTTAACTAGAATTAACTTACTTAAAATCTATTATTACAAAAAGGTTACTGAAAATTTGTCAAACAGTTAAACATTGTGAAAAATGCATATTATATGATTGGCTCTTTGCAAATATTAAAATGAATACTATATGTGTTATGTTGGAAAGTTATGCTGTATTAATCCCTTTTAAGTAGTGTGGTAAATATAGTTTTTCGGCTATAGCATAATATTAGATAGAAACTCTGTGATGTAAGATACTTTTTGTAACTAGCTCAAAGAATGGAAAAGATAGAGATAGAAGCAAACAGAGAACAAGATCCTAAGAAAATAATTATTGCCTCCTTATCAGGAAGGCCCAGACTTTGAGGAACCAAAGAAGATTGATTTACAAGATGGGGGAGGGAAGCTGAAATTAAGCAGAAACACCCTAGTTTGAAAGGAATTTTTGAATCATGTATGAGATATTTGAATATGCAATAGGCTATTGCTTTTACGGGGTAATCCTTTGTTAGCAAGGTGTGCCTTTTGGCAGAATGCCAGGCACCCAGACATCTGTAGTTCTTTGCTTTTTATTGTCTCTTATTGTCCTAATTTTTATTACTATTTTCATTACTATTTTATTACTATTAAACTTCTAAAATTATAACACAAGAAAATGGCATTTTTCACAACATCAAAGTAAACAACATGCAAGTAAACAACTGTACTGAAATATTTACAATAAAATTATGTTGTTAGAACTATGAAGTAAAAAGCAAGCACTTAATAAAGCTGACAGTGGAGTTAAGTCTGAAGTAATTACTGAAGATTTAGTTCAAAGTTTGTCTTGAATGTCAGCTAAAGATTCTTGAATTTACAATTTATCTAATTACTCTCAGTGAACTATGCAGGTTTGCTATGTTACTAATATGTAAGAAAACACCACCTCCATAAAAGCACCTTTGAATTTTTCTAGTAACAATCCTGTGAAAAACCACAAGTTATTAAAATTAGAAGATAAATCTCAACACTGGCTGGTGCCAGGAAGGGGTGGCTGCACCCCCTGCAGCAGCTCTAAATATTGCTTGTAGGATAGATTTAAGTTTGGCTTATGTGAGAGTCTGTCTGAATTTTCCCTCATCTGCCTCATGATTGTCATTGGGGGACCACTGAAGAGAAGACCCCCCCACCGTCTAGAATCTCTGGCTCTGAAGGAGAAAGTCACTCGCCAAAGGCCCTGAGACCTGAAAGCAGTGTTATTTGTTTTCAGAGGTGTTGTTTGCTCTATGCTAAGAAGGGGGAGCACAGTGCCCCATTTGCAACAATAGCCTTGGAAGCTGTCCCACCTCTCCGCCTGGCTGGACTTCTCCTGAGTTTCAGGTGTGTCCCACAGAAGATCCTCACCTGTTTTACAACCACCGTGACAGACAGACTGAGATGGAAGGAGCCTCTCCATCAAGGACTGAGACATGAAACCCCCATGTGAAAAGGCCCCTCTGCTCCTTCCAAGGACTGGGACTGAAACCCTCAGCCTGCAGGAGGTGTATGGGGGACCAAAGCTAACCAAAGCGAGATGTTTGCCTGCAGGCTGTGACCACTGGACCAGGAAAACAATGGCTCTCATTTACTGTTCAGAACAGACTACCTGTTACATCTATTCCTCATTGTATCTGCTTCCCCCCCCACCCCTCACAATTTTCAATAGAATTATCATAATAAAAACCTCTGAGTTAGCTAAACATTTCGAGATCTCCCCAGCATAACAGGTGGATCCTCGACTGGACTGGACCAAAGGACTTCGTCTCTGCGTTGGTAGCTGTGTCCCCCTCTCCCTCTCTTCTCTCTCTCTCTTTATCTTTTTCTCTCCCTTAATCCCTCTATCACATTTTGCTGTGGTCATTCAATAAAGGTGCATTTGTTTTGATTATTACTGCAAACCCCCTTGTACCGTGTCGGATCTTTTGCACCTTGAGATCACTCCTATGAACCACCACATCATCCATTCACTAGGACGGATTGTGACAGCTTAGTAAGAGTAATGGGATATAAACATTGAAGGCTAAAATAAAAAATATTTAGTTATATAGTATTAAATGGCTGTACCGAAAAATTCATTGTTAAAATGAACAACAAAATACATTGTTAAAAAACCACAAGCAACTGGTAATATACCAGTTTGACCAGGGCTAGGTATCCCTCAGGGCTTTAGATCTGTATGAACTGTGGCTTTTGATACCTGGGTTGCTCCTTCCTGTTGTATTCATATTGTTGTTATCCTATTTCTAGAGTCACATACCTTCTCATACACAGCTCTTCACAGCAGTGTTGTTGTTGCTCCTCAGTCAGGGCTCCTCTCCAGCTCTCCCTGGCTGCCCCACCCCCTTTTATCCCAGCTACCTCCACGGGCTATAGCTGCCACCCAATTAAGGACATCACAGCTGCAGCCCATTTACAATAACTAGAATCGGGGCAGGATCACTTATACAATGCAGAGATCTTTTACTGCAATACATATATTTACTCAGGTCCCTATATTTCCCCCTGTTCTTTTAACAATTTTTCAATTACACAGTTACAATATACATATCTGCCCCAGCTCTCAGGCTGCCGCAGCTCTCAGCTTTCTTGAATACATTGAATACATACATATCCCTTGATCTTTCTGTCCCAGCTCTCAGGCTGCCACAGCTCTCAGCTGTCTTGCATACATACATTTCCCTAGATCTTCTCAGGCTCCTTTCCTCAAAGGCCATGCTTCTCACAGCTCTCTACTGTCACAGCTCCTTGATTCAAAGCTCTTGCTTCTTTCTTCTACATATCTGTCCCAGCTCTCAGGCTGCCACAGCTCTCGGCTGTCTTCTCTGTCCCAGCTCCCAGGCCACCACAGCTCTCAGCTGTCCTATCTTCTATCACAGCTCTTCAGGCTGCGTGTCTCTATCACGTCGGGATCACCAATTGTTGTATTCATATCGTTGCTATCCTATTTCTAGAGTCGCATACCTTCTCACAGCAGTGTTGTTGCTTTTCAGTCAGGGCTCCTCTCCAGCTCTCCCTGGCTGCCTCACCCCCTTTTATCCCAGCTACCTCCACGGGCTACAGCTGCCGCCCAATTAAGGGCATCGCAGCCGCAGCCCATTTACAATAACTAGAATCGGGGCAGGATCACTCATACAATGCAGAGATCTTTTACTGCAATACATATATTTACTCAGGCCCCTATACCTTCCAATGCTTCAAAGTGCCTGGGGTTCTTCAGCCAGGGACCATTATGGGGTTGTGAGTGTCCCCAGTGACTCCTATACAAAATCTGAATGCATGAAGATTCCCCACTGTGTTAACATATCCCTCTCCCATAAAACCAGGGGGACAGGCAGCACAAAATGTTTAACTGTGGCTGTCCACCCATCAGGCCCTGTTATTTGCACTGAGTGTTAGCTTTGCAGGCTTTCACTATTCCCACCCACACAAGAGAGTTAATGGCCACTCACTGGGCCATTGGCTTTTTGAGATAACAGTCACATTGGCTCTTGTATCAATGAATCCTGTTAGGAGTGTCTCTGCCTTTCAGAGTCACTTTGTGTTGGCATGTGGGATGCTGAGAACTGTGGAAGCAAAAAATCTGTGGGAGCCCTGTAGAACCAAAACCCCTCTCCCTCTTTTCAGTTATCAGGGATGCAGATAGCGGTGCTGCCAGGGAAAAGATGAGTTGGGCAATCGTAAATATTTTTTCCCGACATCCAGGAGGAATGGTGAGGAGGACTCCATGTTGTCAGAAGGCTAATTTATTACTTTATTATACTATATTATATTAAAGAATACTATACTGTACTATACTATACTACACTAAAGAATACAAAGATATTTACTGAATGTTAAAAAGATATTGTGACTCTTTCTAGAGTTCCAACACAGCCTGGCCGTAATTGACCATTGAGTCAAGACAACTCACACCAGAGTCTAATCAAGAAATCACCTTGGGTAAACAATCTCCAAACACATTCCACATGAGAACAACACAGGAGAAGCAAATGAGTTAAGTTTCAGGTGGGTGGGGAGACTCAGAGTGAGGAGAGACAGAGTAGGGGAGGGGGCCTGCAGCATCGGGCCGCTCTTGCTTTTTCAACATCTTAAAATGCAATCTCCAGGATGGGAGTAAAAGTGACCGAAGGTCCTGCTTTGCCATGGGGGAGTCATGCCTGCCCAGAAGGGCGAGCATGGTTTCATAGATGTCTCTCTCTTTGGACATTTCCTTTCCCATTTTTAGTTCTTTTTTTAGTTCCCCTGGCTCAGTCGCAGCAGACAGGTGATTGTGGGCCCAGATACAGTTCTCTCACCACCACGATCTCTTGGGTTTCTGTGGTTAAAATGGCTCCCAAGGTATTAGAAAGTCGCTTTTTTCCCAGCCCGTGACCGAAGAAGTCGGGATTCGTCAGTTCTGCTTTTCAAGGTTATTTTCTCTTATCTGTTACATTCCTCTGACCTGCTGAGATCTGTCGAGCAGATCAGTTCGTGCCACACTGACCGCCCTTGGGGTGATGTTAGCTTTTTATACTAAGAACTTTATTTACAATAATTTTCCAATACCTATCACCTATGTTAGACAGTCTGTCTCTATTCTAAACAAATCAAACAGTGTCACCATCACAGCAGAAGATGAAGGACAAGAAGAAGAAGAAGAAGGACAAGACATGCCCAGATCCCTCCATCTTTCCTCCTGAACCCCCATTCTGAATCACCAAAATTCTACTTTTTCACACTGTGACAAATTAACTATCATTCTACTCGAACTCTTGTGGCTTGTAAATCTTCATACAAAGTTGGTAATTGTTTCCATGGTATTGGAAAAAGGCTCCCAATATTACCAGTTAGATTGTGCCTGGGCCAGTCTGACCCTCGCTGCTGGGCCAAAGGCAGCAGCTGTGGTGTATCACCCCAGAGATACCTTGGCTTGCTGGTGGTTGCAGCTGGGCACTGAACAAGTCCAGGCTTGTTAGGAACCCCGTTTACCTCAGGAGGAATAGCTTCAGGCGATGGTGAAGAGAAAAAGGAGAGGATTCTGCTGGAGGGTTTAATGTCCAGAGGTTTATTCCATGGTTACAGAGGTCTGAACATGAGCAACTGCTCCAACAGAACCTGGCCGCATGGTCTGATCACCTTTTTAAGCTCAGGGACAGGGGGAGGGGAGGTACAGGTGAGCCACCAACCAGGTGAGAGGGGCAGAGTCTCAGGGGAAGATGACACCCAGATAGGCCAATGACCTCTGGGCATAGGGGCATCCTTTGAACTTGACCAACCACACGACGCCTTGCTGGAATGTTAAGCCTGATTGACAGGACTCACTCAGCATGGGGGCAAGGGGGAAGGGAGAGAGGTATAGGCACACCTGGGGAAGGGACCTGGAAGGCCAAAATGGGACATTACAGCACACCACAACACCATGGGATAAAATTGAAGCCACAGGTGTTTTTGACTCCGTGCCAATATCTCTAAGCCCCCTGTCAGGGTCTCAAGCCATCCAGGACAGCCATAGGAACATCCTGGGTTCTGACAAAGATCAGTTCAAGGGGCTCACCGACTGCTGCCATTGAGGCCAGTTCATTTCCTCACACGGAGGCACCAATTGTCAGCGATGCAGAGAGACAGGGAGACTGACTCGGTGATCAGAATCCGATTTCATTGTGGCATACAAACACATATACTATTTTAGGGAGACTAGTAATGTGTACTACAATGATTAGGTTAAAATCACATACACTAACTTATATGTGAAAAATGCATATTTTGTGATTGGCTTTTTGTAAATATTGAAATGAATATTATATGTGTTATGTTAGAAAGTTATGCTGTATTAATTTCTTTAAGTAGTGTGTTAAATATAGTTTTAGGTTATAGCATAATGTTAAAATAGAAACTATTATATGTAAGATACTTTTTTTAAGAGAGGACTCACACCAAGATAGCAGCCACAGAACACCTAAATCTTTCAGAGAAAAATAATTCATTGCTCTCTTATCAGAAGAAACAAACTTCTTCCTGCCTCACTCAGTCCTGAAGACACCATTAGGATTAAGAGGAAGAAGTTGAAACTGACCAGACAGAATCCTTTGTTTGAATGGAATTTATGCATCATGTATGAGGTGTATGAATATGCAGTAGTTTATTTCTTTTAAGGGTTAATCCTTTGTTAACAGGTGTCCTTTTTCAGGCTTATTTTGCCCAGAAAGAGGTACCTGGACTGTCTGTAACACTTTGTTTTTATTATCTTGTATTGTCCTAATCCCAATTGTTCAAATTTTTATTACTCTAATTATATTACTATTTTTTTAACCATTTTAATACTATTAAACTTTTAAACTTCTAAAAACAAGTGATTGGTGTTTTTCACATATTAATATAACAGCATCTCTTGCTTGCAGAGTTGAATGGGATTTGCTTTTTCCGGTAAAGCCATCTGATGGAATCCTACTGCAATCTAGGTCTGATTTTCAAAGTTCCTTTTGCTTTTGCCAAGGCATCCTGTAATCAAATCTCTTATGTTAACTAGGTCTGAAAGCCATCTTCTGTCTTGTGTCTCCTAACATCCCGATAGGGAAGAGTGCAGGGTTACCTTTCCTAAAAGAAAACAGGTCCAAGGGAGATGGGATCAGCACCACCTGTACACCCAGGAGCTCTGCGCAGAAGTAGCAACACAGAACAGGGCCATGTGGAAAGGGGCACATGTGCCACTGAGTTCTTGGAAAACCTTGGGCAGAGGCCAGGCCATTCCATCCACATCCTGGCTCCTGCTGGACCCCCTTGGGGTTCTTGGCTGGCCCTGGCTCCCTCTGGCAGAAGTAGCCACACATGTCCAGGTGCTCTTCTCCAGCCACATGTGGGCATTGGCCCCCACCACTGTCCTGGGGCACCCACCACCAACCAAAGATACAAAAATACAAAAAGAACACCCAAAAATAAACTTCTACAGTTATCTTCAAACCATAATCACAACAATCTAAAGTGAAAACATAAAGGAAAGCAAAAACCACCCAAATCGTCACACATTTGGCAGTCATACATGGAACGGCCACTCACCCCCAGGCTTTCCTGAGCACAGAATGTTCCACCAGCACCCACAATGATGCCACAGCCAAGGCAGCAGCGAGGAACAAGCACCCAGACGTGCCAAGGATGGGTACACAAGGTGAACAAACACTGACAGGACTCAGAGATACCCAGCAATAAGCATTTCAGGAAAGGGAGCACCTTATTTCTGGGGGACTGAGGGGCTGGGGACAGAGACTGTCCTGGGGAAGTCACTGCTCAGGGCTGGGGGCCCCTCACTGACAGCATCATGGATGGGGGGCTGGCCCAGGAGGGAGTGACCCTGTGCCCCAGCAGGGACTCTGCCCCTTCCCAGAGCAGTGCCAGGTGTCCCCACCATGTCCCAGCATGGTGCCAGCACATGAGGGGCAGATGTGGCCATTCCCAGGCAGGACCATGAGTGTGATAAGAGGGGGCAATGGGGCTGAGAAGCCCCTGTGTCCACAGCGTGGGACAGTCCCCATGTGTCAGCAGCAGGCAGGGACACTCCAAGGTCCCCAGCAGTCCAGACACTATAAGAGGGGTGAGTGGCCCCACCACAGCACCTTTGCTCGACCCAACCATGCTGGGAGCCATCTGTCTCGTCGTGCTGCTGGGCTACGGTAGGTGCAGGGCATGGGGAAGGGTCAGGGCAGGGAGAACAGGACCGTGGCACCTGCCCTGGCCCTGGGCACGGTCACAGGCAGCCTCTGATGTCCCTTTGCCGGGTGTCCCACAGCCTACGGATGCGGTCAGCCGGCCGTGCCACCACAGCTGAGCTCCCGTGTGGTGGGCGGTGAAGACGCTGTAGCCCACAGCTGGCCATGGCAGGTGAGGGGCACAGGGACAGCGATGGGGACAGGGATGGGGACAGGGATGTGGAGGTTCCTGCCCTGACCCTGTGCCTCTGCCCTCGCAGATCTCACTGCAGTACAGCCGCTCTGGATCCTGGAGCCACACTTGTGGTGGGACCCTCATTGCTCCCCAGTGGGTGCTGACAGCTGCCCACTGCATCAGGTGGGTGGGTGTTGGGGTGCTGGGGGCATCTGTGCCATGCAGGTAAGATATCTGTGGGGACTGACACTCCCTCTCTCCCTGGCAGCTCTTCAAAGACCTATCGTGTGGTGCTGGGCAAGCAGAACCTGTCAGAGGATGACGAGCCTGGTTCTGTGGCCGTGGCTGTGGAGAAGACAATTGTCCACGAGAAATGGAACTCTATCCTTATCATGTAGGGATGGAATATATCCAGGAGTGGGCGGGGGGCAACAAAGCTGGGGACCGCTGTCTCATGGTTGATGTCCCCCTGTAGCAACGACATTGCCCTGGTCAAGCTGGCAGAGGAGGTGCAGGAGACTGACACCGTCCGTGCCGCCTGCCTGCCGGCTGCTGGCAAGATCCTGTCCAACAACTACCCCTGCTATGTCACCGGCTGGGGACGCGTCAGGAGTAAGTGGGATGTCCCTGGATGGTCCCCAGGGGTCCCCGGGCAGGGGGTGTGCAGAGTGTGAAGTGTGACTGTCCTTGCAGCCAACGGGCCCCTGGCTGATGCCCTGCAGCAGGCTCTGCTGCCTGTGGTGGATTATGAGACCTGCTCCAAGTGGGACTGGTGGGGCAGCACTGTAAAGAAGACCATGGTGTGCGCCGGCGGCGACGGCATCGTCTCTGGATGCAACGTGAGTGTGGGCACTGCTGGGTGGCACCTGCCCCCAGGCCAGAGTAGGATTGAGAGTGGTGCTGGAGCAGTGCAGGGCAACAGGTTCCATGAGAAGCACAGGAGGGGAGGGGATGGAGCTGCAGTGGAGTGTTGGAATAAATCAGCCAAGACTCCATTTTCTTCATGCAGAAAGTGAATTCTTTATCCACAAAACTCATATTTATAGGAAATATCAGAAGGCACTGTGTTAAACCTAGTTGGTCAGCAATACAGTGAAATTCAGGTCACTGGCTGGTAAGCACTATTGAATAAGTCTACCAAATTTTCTCTCTCTAGATATGTTTCCATTTTCCCTTTGTGGGTTCTCATGGGACAAATCTTATTGTTTACAGAGGTGCATTTGTTTTTCACCCTCAGAATAAATTGTTGTGTTAAAGGAACTTCTCATTCACAAAATAGCTTAGTTGCACTCAGAAGAAATGACAGGCCAGCTTTGGCAATTTTATAATTCTTCTACCTGTCTATGACAGTGGTTGGTCCTATGTGGGGTGCGCCAACTGGGTGCCCAGGACTGATGGCCCACACTGTCTGTCTGCACAGGGTGATTCTGGGGGCCCCCTGAACTGCCAGCGCGAAGATGGGATCTGGGAGGTCGAGGGCATCGTCAGCTTCGGCTCCGGCCTGAAATGCAACATGAAAAACAAGCCGACAGTCTTCACCCGGGTGTCTGCCTACATTGACTGGATCAACGAGGTGGGTGCCCCTTCCTCCTGCCCTCTGCAGGTTGGCCACACTGCCCCTGCCCTGCCAGAGGTCTCACCATGAGCCTCCCCGTGTCTTTCTTTGGCAGAAAATGAGCGCGAACTGAGGACACATGGAGCATGGAGCACAAGTACTGACTGTGATAAAAGCAATAGTGCTAAGCTGGTCTCGTGTGGTTCTTTCAAGGGGACACGATGGAGCAGAACCAGGGGGCTGCACCTTGTGGTCCTGGGCTTCTGCCTGTGTGCTGGGGACAGCCCCCACGTTGTGCAGTGAGGCTGGGCAGGCTCCTGGGGAGCCTAAAGTGGGCAGAGATTCCCCACAAGTTACTTCCAGCCATGTAGATCCATGGCCATCACCAAGCCAAAGGGTTCAAACCTTGACTGGTGGTTTGATGGGAGAGTGGCTGGAATGTGGCCTGGTGGTCCTGGGGGGGTCTCTAGCGAACTTGGGGAGGGGCTATAGGGCCCCGAGTTGGCCCAAGGAGTTTTTAGGTGTCTTGGCTGGTGCTGGGGTGTTTCAGGGGATCTTGCTGATAACTTGATGGCAGCAGATTTATAATGGGGGTGTTGAGGTAACTGGGTTGGTCCTGGGGGTCATTCCACAGCCCCACCACACTCCCTCCACCACCTGTGCTGCCAGAGTGCTCCACTCTGTTCTCATCTCTGCCGGGGATGCCCTGGGGAAGGAGCAGCCACTGCAGTCCATGTCATGGAAAGGAGAGGGACGAGGCTGAGCCATCTGTACCCAAAGTCACCCCCACCCCAGTCCCAGTGCTTTCTTAGTGAGGGAAGCAGGGAAATAAACAAGGGAAGAGTGGAGGGTCACCTTTCCTGAAGGAGAACAGGTCCAGGGGAGATGGGATCAGCCCTGGGATCACCTGCACACCCAGATGCTCTGTACAAAACTGGGTAACATGGGACAGGACAGCCCAGAGCCCCACTCCCCTGGGGGATGGAGAAAGGGAACAGAGAAGAAGACAACCATGAGTTCTCACAAACACCTGAGCACAGGCAAGGCCACCACAGCCACACTCCAGCTCTAGCTGGACCCTCCTTGGGGTGCTCAGGGCAGCCCTGGCTTCCTCCTGCAGCACCCTCAGGGCACCTGAAATGCTCCCACAGGAGTGTGGAAATACTCAGTGACTGCAAAAGCAGATTGGATATTCCCAGGTTCCAAATCCCCAAGCACCCCTCAGCACAGACCTACCCTAAGGCCTCTGCACCTCCCAAGGGTGGCTCCAAGGATGCTTTTCCCCCTCAAAATCCAACACAGATGCAGGATTTCTGACCCAAGGCCATCATGGTAGCAGCTCCTTAAGAACTTTACCTCAGCACTGGTATTTCAATGAATCCTCAGCAGTTTCCTGTAGTAACTCCCAACTGACTCCTCAAAAGGATCAGGATCATAGGCTGGCACAGCCACATTGGTAATGACCAGACAGAGCAGCACAGACATGAGTGAAGGTTCCTACTCTTCCCACTTCAGAGGAGCCTTCAGGAGGTGCTGAAATGGCAATGAGGAGATGGAACAGACAAGGGAATACAGCTAAAGATTTGCTCTTTAATTGCATTTATTAGAAACACTGACTGCAAAACTCATCCCATTTCACTTGAACATCAGACCCTGGTCCCCTCAATCAGTTACCTGGACAGCACAGGACACAAATACCATGATCAGCAAAGAAAAACCCTCTGAGGCCGAGTGTGGCCGTGTCAGGGTGAGCCGGAAGTGCTCTCCTCTGGCTCTGTTCTCCAGCAAAGGGACTTCCTGCTCCATCCACATTTCCCATTGGAACAGCACAATCTCCCTCTCATCTCCACTGCATGGCAAAGCCAACGCTCGTGGAACACATTTCTCCAGACAAACATCTGGACACACAGACAAAATCCACAGGGAGCACTGACACCAAGTCGTGGTGGGCACAGATTTCATTCAGCCACAGGAAGAATCTCCAGTGCTTGGCAGGGGGCTCGGAGCCCATGTGTCAGCGGCACATGAAGAAGAATTTTTTACGGAGGAAATTGAAACATCCCGGGATCTGCTTGTACCTCCCCTTGGCAGAGACAGCGTGTGCCACCTGGGAACAGAAGAGAGGCTGAGGAATGGGATGCTCTCCCCATCCCTGGGAATCAATGGCTGCCATGCCAAGGTGGCCAAAGATGCACCGCAACAACCAGAAAACAACAACAAGGTGATTCTGTACATCCTCTCTCCCTCCACACTGGACTTTTCTCCTACCCATGGAGAACAGAAAAAGTATCTGGGGCACCTACACTTGTACACAACTTTGGCAATATTGAGTCAACAAGGCAAACAAAGAAAGATGTTTATCAGCCAGACTTATTCCATAGCCCTGTGCACTGTGCTCCTCCAACCCCAGGACAAGCTTACAGGAGCACCCAAATCCCATCAGCTTGGATAGGACAAGCCAAGACATTTTTAGCAAATTCTTCAGAAGGATTAAAGCCTGTATTGCCAAGATTACTTCTCACTGGAGAAGCCTCCAATGATTTTTGGTAGATTGAGGCTAGACACTTTCCTTGTAACTAAACCTCTCTGCAGTACCTCCAATGAGCCCATCCCTAAACTCAACACTCAATATCCTCACTACTTTTTTGAGTATAGGCCTCCATGCCTCAACTGATCACACCCCTGACTATTTCCTTCATCAGCAAAAAGCAGAACAAAAAAGACATTTACCCTCACTAACATGCTGAGCAGGTCTTCCGAATGGGCATACTGCTCCAGCACACTGTCCAGCGTTTCCACATACCACGAGCCACTTGACTTCTCCCTCCAGGAGACAAAACCTTCAAAAAAAGAAGGAGAATGTTATGCCAAAACCCATCTGCTGTTCTCACCCCAACAAGCTCATAGTGCTCCAACAGAGCTCAGTTATCCTGAACTGCCCCTATCTTTGGCCATGAAACTCCAACTGTTTTGCGAATTCCCCCATGCTCAGAAAAGGATTTGCACAGGCTGTTTCACCTGGAAAAGTTGAGTAGGAAACCAAGATGTCACTAGGTGTGGGCAAACTGGCAATGGCATCAGGCTCATCCATGTTATCTGATGAAACCAGAAACGGGGTCGCGTCCGATTCCAAGGAACCCCCAGGAGCTTCCTCTTCAGGGGAATCACAATCCACTACAAAGCCTTGATCCCTTTGTTCTGAAAAAAGCAGCAACGAGACAGCTCCTGACGTCCATTCCACCCAAGAGATTCACAGCTGTACATTAAGAAAAGATGGGGAAAGAAAAGGAAAAAGGCCCTAGAACAAAGTAAGGCTTTTTGGCCATTCGGCAGCACTGGTTGAGTCAAAGTCATTGGTAGTTTATACAAAATTCCTCGCTGTGTGTGAAGAGCTGGAGTGGCCTCTCAACAAATAAAAAAAGAGGTAGCTGGTGTGAGAAGACAGTTGGAGAGAGAGGCAATCAATGAACAGAAAGGGAGCCAAAGCCACAGCCTGACCACATCTCCGCAGCCCAACGCTACCGGAGCCAACACAAAGATTCACCTCCACCACAGGCCTGGATGAAGAACAGTTTGGGTTTTCCTCTCAAACTCGGGCAATTGGACCCATTGAAATAGTTCACAATCTTTTCTATGGGAATGGGTTTTCCATCCGTTCCATAAACGCCTCCAGGAAACTGAATATGGCTCGTCTGCAAGAGGAAAATGCAGGAGCTAGTGACAGGGAAGGCAAGGCCCGTTCCAAGGGGGCCCATTTCCCATCAGGTGCTTCATGGCATAAAGGTACCAGAACAAATCCTGGTGTTTGTGGGAATCCCTGTGGCCAAGTCAGGGTGAGGGGACATCCAGGGACATTTGAAATGCACTAAAACCCAGCAATCCAACTTCTGTTATCCAACTCATATCCCACATCCTCCAGCAAAGGAGTTCTTCATCCTTCGGTACAATGGGCACATACCATACACCATTTTCCTAAGAATGCTTCTCCTCATCCTTTAGGAACTGACTTGGAATAAAGAGGCTTTATTGCTAATAGCATCTCCCAGTCAGAGCTGGAGAATGGGAAGGACTGAATCACCACAACATGAGGCTGACTGAGACCTCCCTGCAGCTCCAAATTATTAGCCCCAACTTCCAAAATGGAAAACACTTGTTCACTGGCACCATTGGATCAGACCACATCAGAGAAGCTCCTGTTTTCTTTAACACAGAATAATGGTGTAACTCTTTGAAATGCACTGCAATGGCAGAACAAAGTTTTGACAGACCACTTCCCTCTCACTCTGTGTGAGACCACAGGATAGGGAATTAACCCTTTCCCACAGCAAAGGAACAAAGGGAGAGATGGGACAAACTCACCTGACAGCCATGGGAAAGGATCACCACAATGCAGCAGGCCAAAGCACTGTGGTCCTGCCGAGACAGCTTCAGCAGCTCCAACACCATTTCCTGTGTAGAAAACATCACAAAGAGAGTCTTTTGAATCATATGTCAGCCACAGGTTACTGCCAGGCCCTGTTCTAACTGCCCTGCCATGGATCCTGTCAATCTCTGCCACAGGATAACATGAGCCCAGAGTACAGCCATTGGCAGAGAGTGAGAGTTTCTGCATCTCTGCCCTCATTTAACACTGGCTGCTTTAATCACACAGATTTCTCACCTCTCTATACTCTTTACAACACAGCACCACAAACCAAAGCACATTTCCACATGATTTATCTGATGAAATCCACTGTTTCTGACCGGGAGCTGGTGGGTGAGCAAAGAACCATATTTATTTTCAGGTGATCAAGTTCCCTCCAACACTCCCAGTAACAGCCAAGGATGGCACAGACAGACATGACACAACTGTTCAAGCTATCCCAAAAACACAGCCTCACCAAATCCCTACAAATTCCAATGAGGATTCAACATTCACACAGAAGGACAAAAATGTGCAAGGTCCTCTCCCCATCTGCAATTGCAGAGCAACAATAAAGTAAGAGGATGCAAGCGGTTCATTGTTTCTTTGTGGGAGGTTTTTGGTGTGCTGCCAACACAAGACACATCCCCTAAAGCATTCCCATTGCTTCCAGGGGCTGACCTCTCATCCCTCGTGTCAGCAGGACACACCCAGGCTCACCTGAGTTTTCAGATCCCGCCGGGTCAGGACGGTGAAGCGCAAGGCCCTGAAGCGCCTCTCCAGCTTCTCACAGTCAATGTCAGAGCCCTCTCGGGTGGACAGACCCGAGTCTCTGGAGAAATTGACGTTATTGAGGATCAGGCAGTGTCCACAGGGATCTGCTTTCATCTCATAATCCTGGCAGAGACAAGTTACAATTAAACTCCTTCTTATTCCAAGTGCTTGCTGGCTAATCCAGCAGGATACAATGTCAGTGAGGAATGGGAGTCCTTAAAGTGGCTCATTTCACAGCTTTTCAATTACTCTGGTCCTAGGGATGGGTAGAAGCACCCTTTCTCCACACACATCTCCTCATCAGCAGCTGGAAACAAGAAACAACCCACTAAACTGGGGAAAGCCTTTGTGGAAAACCAGCTGCTGCTTTATCTGTAGCATGTCCAACAGCAAGTTGAAATTTCTGGGAAAATTTTCTAGGCATCATCATCAAACCTCACCAAAAGGAGCCAAGTATTTGTGTTATCACTGTGGTAATCTTAAGAAGGATCTGGCTAATGACTGATCCACTCTGAAACCATCAGCCCTGTTACAGCCTTGGAGCAATTGCTCAGGTATGACAAAGTGAGAACCAGCTCCTCCAGACATATTTTCTGGAGTCACCCATGAGGCACAGAGCTTTTGCAATTTTAGCCTTCTCAAATACTAACCTGGTCACGCCTCCTCTTGTCAACAGCAGAACCTACAACACAAAACAGGCACAGGATTCAGCTCATCACACTCCACAAGAAGATCACACTCCTAAAGTTTGCATCTTTCCCAACACATATGAATTTCCCCTTCCCACCACACTGGAAATGAGCCTTTGGCATCCTGTAGCTCTAGGAGTGGAATGTGGCTTACCCCGGGCTGGCACAGGAGGCATTCGAGGTCTTTCACTCTCGGCTTGCACTGGGATAGACAAACGTTCATGAGGGGTCACATCTGTAATGGCATGGGATAAAAACACAGATGATGAGTCCAAGCTCAAAAGGTTCCATGGCTGAAAAGCAGGACATACAGGCTGCCCCGAGAGGCTGTGGAGGCCCCACCCTGGCAGTGTTCAAGACCAAGTTGGACAGGGCTTGCAGCAACCTGGGATAGTGGAAGGTGTCTCTGCCCAGGACAGGGGATGGAATGAGATGAGCTTTAGGGTACCTTCCAACTCAAACCATTCTAGGATTCCATTATTCTTCCAACAGTCCCCTCTACCAGCATAATAAAAATCATGACTTCCTAGACTCTTGCCCACAGTGAGAGGGATCCCAGCTGCCACCCCCCATGCTGTTTGCCAAAAACACAGCACACCCTCAGCACTGACTTTTACGCTGTTTTTCCTCCCGCAGCTCCAGCTCCACGGGCCGCAGCTCTGGCAGCTGCGGTGGCACCGGCCGGGATTCGCACTCCTGGATCAGCATCTCAGCGAGGTCGCCCTGCCCGGTGTCCCGCAGGATGGAGAGGAAGGCAGGGAAAGCCTGCTTCCCTCGAGTCTCCAGGTCAATGATCAGCTGCCGGGCTTGCTCCGCTCGGCTGCCAGCGCTCTGCAGAGGAGAAAAACCCCAGAGCAGGGGTTTGTGCAGTGCCTGGGCAGCCCTTCCAACCACTCTGAGCATGGAAATGTGGGATCCACGCCCAGGACAGGGACACGGGGTAAACAACAGCAAAACGAGTGGAAATAGCCAGAGACCCCCACCAGACCCCCAGCCCTGACCTCCCTCCAACAACAATGGTCACCACTGGGACACCCAGCCTGATGAGGGGTCTAGAGGGAATGGGGGAGAGGGAGCACCCCAAATCTGGCCCCTGGGGACAAAAAGGCACCCCTGGGCGGTCACCAGTGTGTAAGATGGGGTAAAAACACTCCCAGACCTGTCACCTGTAACCAAGGGGGGAAACAAGAACACCTTAAGGGTGTCATCAGTTTGGGAAGGGGACACAAAGAGAAACCCCTACACCTGGCACTGGCCAGAGCGGAACAAGTGGCGGGGGGGGGGGGGGGGGGGTGATTCTCAAACATTTGCATAAGGACCAATGCCAGGCCTTGTCATCAGAGTGAGGGGACACAGGGCCATCCCTTTGGGCCTGTCACCAGGACTAAAGGGACATGGAGCTCCCCTATGAGCTTGTCACCAGAGTGAGGGGACCTGGACAGGACAGTCCCTCCCACATCTGTCACTAGAGTGAGGGGACTTGGGGGCCATCCCCCTGACCTGTCACTGGGCTCCGGGGACATGGGTTCCTCCTTTGGGCCCAAGAGGACACAGAGCCACCCCTCTCAGGCCTGTCACCAGGGTTAGGCAACATGGGGGCCACCCTTCAGTCCTGTCATCAGGGCTCAGGGGATGCAGGAGCTACCCCGCCATGCCCGTCCCCGGCTCTCAGGAAACACGGACCCTCCCCGGCCCACCCCCGGTGCTCAGTGTCCCGCTCCCCGGCCCACCTGCAGCTCCTCCAGCATTGGCCGGGTGAAGAGCCCGCGCTGCTCCAGCGGGTCCCAGAGCGGCTCCACCCGCAGCGCCGCCACCAGCCGGGCCCGCCCGCGCCGCAGCGCCCGCCGCTGCTGCTCCTCCATGGCCCCGGAGCCTGGGCTGCCGCAGCCGTGCTCTGCCCGGGACTGCCGCTCAATGCCCGGACACACCGCCGCTCAATGCCCGGACACACCGCCGCTCAATGCCCAGGACAGCTGCTCAATGCACGTATACACCGCCGCTCAATGCCCGGACACACCGCCGCTCAATGCCCGGACACACCGCCGCTCAATGCCCAGGACAGCTGCTCAAGGCCCGGACACACCGCCGCTCAATGCCCGGGACCGCCGTTCAATGCACGAACACACCGCCGCTCAATGCCCGGACACACCGCCGCCGCTCAATGCCCGGACACACCGCCGCCGCTCAATGCCCGGACACACCGCCGCTCAGTGCCCGGAGGCGCCGCTCAGTGCCCGGAGGCGCCGCCGGTCCCTTCCTGACGCCGCCGCTCAATGCCCGGACCCACCGCCGGTCCCTTCTCGGACTTGCTGCTGTGCCCCGGAACCGCAGATCTGCCCCGGAACCGCAGCTCGCTGCCCGGAAGCGCCACCGCCTCCGAGTTCCAGAATCACACACGGACTCAGGCTCAAGAGCCCTGCCGTGGTCCAGAAGGGTCATCCCAGAGCGAACGGAACACGATTCCGTCCTTTTGTGTTTTGGTGTTTTGTTAGGTTTTTTTAAAATATCTCCAGGGATGAACACTCCACGCCCTCTCTAGGCAGTGTGTCACCCGCACAGCAAAGTTCTTCCATCATGTTCAGATGGAACTTCCTGTACATCAGTTCCTGCCAGTTGTTCTTGTGCCATTGCTGGGCCCCCCGGAGAAGAGGCTGAGCCCTCCCTGCAGACAGGGACAGACAGGACGGGGATGAGGACCCATCTCAAGGCAGAATAGCCCCTGCTCCCTCAGCCTTTCCTCAGCAAGGAGATGCCCCCTGCAAGGAGCCCAGGGCTGTACACAGCACTCAGCTGTGCCCCCCAGGGCTGGGCAGAGGGACACAGGGGCAGGGTCACTCCCTGACCTGCTGCCAGTGCTCCTCCCAGTGCACCCCAGGGCCCCCAGGACACTCTGCTGGCCAGGACAGCTCAGTGACCGTGGGACCCCCAGGTCCTCCCTGCAGAGATGCTCCAGCAGGTCACCCCTGCCTGTGCTGGTACTTGGGGCTGTTCCTCCCCAGGGGTAGGACCTGCATTGCCCCTGTTGAGCACCATTAAGTTTCTCTTTGTCCAATTCTCCAGCCTCTCAAAGTCCTGCTGAATGGGAGCACAGCCTTCAGGTGGATCAGCCAGTGCCCCAGGTGTGTCACCCAGCCCCCAACCTTCAGGTGGATCAGCCACTTCCCCAGTTCCATATCATCACCAAACCTGCTGAAGGGTACATTCCATCAGTCTGTCCAGATCGTTGATAAACAAGTTGATTAAGACTGGACTACTGAACCCAGTATAGATCTTTGGGGAAGCCACTGACTGCAGACTTCCAAGTGGATGATACCCTCTGAGCTCTGCCACCCAGACAGCCCTTGATCCACCTCACCACCCATTCATCCAACACACATTCCCTAAGCCAGCTGTGGTGGGTTAAGCTGAGCAGGAAATTAGGCACTACGCAGCTCCTTGCTCAACTCCCCCCTTCTCTTCTCCTCCCACCCTGTGGAATGGGAAGGAGAATCAAAGTAAAACTTGCATGTTGAGAAAATAACAGTTTAATAATTGAAAATAAAGTAAAATACACTAGTAATGGTAGATTATAACAACAACAACAATAATAATAATAATAATAATAACGATAATAAAGGGGAAAACAAGTGGTGCACAATGCAGTTGCTCCCCATCCACTGACTGATGTCAGATCCCCTTCCTGAACCCAGACCAGCTCCTTCCCAGTCACTCCCCCCAGCTGATACACTGGGCATTCTGTGGTGTGGAATATCCCTTTGGCCAGTTCA
The DNA here is from genome assembly GCF_035770615.1 of Melospiza melodia melodia. NCBI lineage: Eukaryota > Metazoa > Chordata > Aves > Passeriformes > Passerellidae > Melospiza > Melospiza melodia. Next base: position 7,239,632 of record NC_086219.1, on the reverse strand, counting down.
GGTCACCTGTCCCATCTGTGCTCCCTCCCCGTTTCCTTAGTCAACCTCCTCACTGCCAGAGCATGGGACAAGAAAGAAGTCTTTGACTTTGGATAAGCACAACTTAGCAAAAACCCAAAACAGACTCACAGAACATGCTGAGTTGGAGGGGACTCAGATGGATCATCGAGTCCCAGTCCTGCAGAGGACACCCCAAGAGTCACATCATGTCCTCTGGAGCTCCTTGAACTCAGGCAGGCTCTGTGCTGTGCCCATTCGCTGGGGAGCCTGTTCAGTGCTCGACCACCCTCTGAGGAAGAACCTTTTCCTAACATCCAGCCTAACCCTGCCCTGACAGAGCTCCAGCCATTCCCAGCCATTCCAGCTGTCACTGTCACCAGAGCAGAGATCAGTGTCTGTCTCTCCACCTCCCCTCAGAGGAAGCTGTAACTGGGATGAGTCTCCCCTCAGTCTCCTCCAGCTGAACAGACCAAGTGCCTTCAGCCGCTCCTCCTCCCCTCAAGACCCTTCACCAGCTTCTCTGGACGCCTTCTAACACCTTAATATCCTTCTTATATTGCGGTGCCCACACCTGCCCTCAATATCCCAGGTGAGGCCGCCCCAGCGCAGAGCAGAGCGGGACAATCCCCTCCCCGGCCCGATGCCCCCCAGGACACGGCTGCCACCATGCCCATTCCGAACCCACGGCACGGCACTGCCGCAGCCCCTGAGCCGCCGCGGCCCCTCCGCAGGCCCTCACCTCCGAGCGCGCCGCCGGCAGCCCCGGTCTCCCGGAAGAGCTCGGTCTCCATGGGGACGGCGGGCGGGCGCGCCGGAAGCGGCGGCGCTCGGTGCGGGAGGGCGGCACGTCCGCTCCTCCGCCCGCGGCCCGCCGGACCATGGAGCCGGGACGGGCCGGCTGCCTCCTGCTCCTCCTGCTGCTGCCGGCGCTGGCAGCGGCCGCGCCGGGCGAGTTCGACCCGTACCGCGTGCTAGGGGTCGGCCGGAGCTCCAGCCAGGCCGACATCAAGAAGGCCTACAAGCGGCTCGCCCGGGAATGGTACGTGCTGCCCTTGCACCCCCTCCGCCGGCCCCGGAGCGGATCCCGGCCCCGGCTCGGTGACAGCGGCAGGCCCCGCGGCCCGCGGTGCCGTGAGCCGCCTCGGCTGGCGGCGCGCCCCGGCGTCCTCGCAGGCCGGCCGTCAGCCTGACGCGCACGTAGATGCTGCATGCCGGCGATACTGCTGTAAAACCCTCTGGAGTCCGGCTGCGGGGGCAGAAGTTCGCTCAGAGTCTGCTTACGAGGGGAAAAAGTTGTCCCAGAATCAGGCTACAGGGAGAGAAGTTCTCCCAGAGTCTGGCTAGGGTGGGAAAATTCTCAGAGTTTGGCTACGAGTGGGGGAAAGTTCTCCTGGAACTGGCTACAGAGGGAAAAGTTCTCCTGGAGTGTGGCTGTGGGGTGAAAATTGTCGCAGAGTCTGGCTACAGGAAAAAAGTTCTTCCAGAGTCTGGTTACAAAGGGAAAAAGTTCTCCCAGAATCAGGTGATGGGGGGGAAAAGTTCTCTTGGAGTCTCGCTGTGGGGAGAAAAAATTCTCCCTGGGAACTTCTAATGCACAAGGGTTGAAGTCTCAGCTTGATACCTGGATGTCCAAGGGCCGTTCAGTCACTGTGCTGTGGAAGGGAAATGGGTTGGATGCACAACTGTCACGCCCCTCATGCAGGTGGTGTGTGGTAAGGGGCAGACTTACAGCATAGAAATAAAATTAATAAAGTAGGCTTACCTGCAGCTTTTGGAGCCTATGTTGTTCCGTGTGAGACATCCCTGAGGCCATGGCAGGAGGTGATTCAAGGAAGAACCTGGTGGTTATGTAGAGCAGCAGCCAAGAGAGGCATTGCTAGGAAGGAGACACACTCCATGTCCTGGGCTCAGGCTGCTGGGGATGGAGCAGACAGAGGGACAGGTCCACAGGCACACAGCCCACATCCCAGTGCTGCATTTTGGGATGGGGTTTGGGCAGGAACAGCATGCGCTGGGTATAAATCTGACCTCAGCCTCGGGGATGTCAGTGCACACCCTCACTGCCCATGTCCTCCTCAACAGCTCCCCCACTGACCCCTTTTCCTCTGGTTCTGCCCCACAGGCACCCTGACAAAAACAAGGACCCGGGAGCAGAGGACAAATTCATCCAGATTAGCAAGGCCTATGAGGTAACACGTGCTTCCTGTGAACTCCTGGTATCGTTAACATTAAGTGACCTTAGTTTTCCATACATTGCTTTGTGTTTTTCCAGTGTATGTCTGTGTGGGAAAGGTGCTTGACTCTGTGGAGGTGGAACATTACCCACTCAAATATTTGCTCAGCTTTGTTGACAGAGCCACTGGGGTCACCAGCATGGTTTATGCTGTAAATACTTTGCTACAGGTCTGCCTCGCTCTGCCTAAAAAGCCTCAAAGAAGGAAGGAGTGGGTATTCCCCAAGCCCTGCCCAGCTGACCAGCATGTTGACTGTGTCACATATACATAAAAGCATTTTGGGGTCATGTAAGCAACATTCATCATCACAGGGATTTAGTCACCTCAAATTAGTCTTAGCAGTAGTTATTTGCACGTTCTGGAAATTGGTTGCTCCAGTTTGTGGCAGCCAAGCCCATGGAAATCAAAATAAATCTTTATTTCCCTGGTAAAAAAATGCAGTTTCTCTGCAGGGCATCTGGCTGCTCAGTGAAACTTTTGGCACTTTCTGAACCTTCCAGATTCAAAGAGACACCAGCAAAAGCCACTCCAGAAAAGTGTTTGTGCTCAGAACACAGAATGTTCAGACCTGAGGAGGTGTTGGTTACAGAAGTGGGTATAGCAGTCTGGATTTAGGGGCTCGTTTTCTTTGGTCTTTGAGGGCTTTTTACCCTTATTTACCACAGTGAGCCGAGAAGGATGTGATGCTTCCTTTTTCAAAATATTTATCTGTCTGATGTGCAGCAAAGACTGCACATTGCTTATGTTATTTACTGAGGGATTACAGTCAGGGCAGTTCCCCCTCATGGTTTCAGGCAATCATTTTTCCATCATTTCCTTTCCAGATTCTCTCCAACGAGGAAAAGAGGGCAAACTTTGATCGCTACGGAGATGCTGGGGAAAGCCAGGGCTTCTCTCAGCAGCAGCACCGCCAGTTCCACCGCTTCCACGATGGCTTCTATTTTGATGAGTCCTTCTTCCATTTCCCTTTCAATTCCGAGAGGCGCGACACCTCCGACGAGAAGTATTTGCTCCACTTTTCCCACTACATCAATGAAATCGTGCCAGATAGCTTCAAGAAACCTTACCTCATTAAAATCACCTCAGACTGGTGCTTCAGCTGCATCCACATCGAGCCCGTGTGGAAGGAAGTTGCTCAGGAATTGGAGGCTCTGGGTAAGGATGAGGTTGTTGGCGTTGGGTGTGTGTCCCTCGCCTCGTAAGGCTGCAGTGGTTTGCCTTCAGGTTTGTGTGACCCAGTTTAGACGCGGTGGATTTCCTCAGGGTTTTATCCTAATGCTCTCCCAAACATTCCTAACTCCAAAGCAGGGTGCTGGGCAAAGGAGCAGGTCATCAGTTTTGCACTGGGCATTTGGGTTGTGGGGGATCTTAGAGGTGAACCCGGTGCTCTCCTTTTCCAGGAGCAGGAATCGGCGTCGTTCACGCGGGGTACGAACGGCGCCTCGCCCACCATCTGGGTGCCCACAGCACTCCAACCCTGCTGGGGCTCATTAATGGGAAAATAACCTTCTTCCACAACGCTGTCGTTCGGGAAAACCTGCGGCAGTTCGTGGAGAACCTTCTGCCAGGGAATCTTGTTGAAAAGGTAGGTTCTAGCAGGGGTGTGAGATGCTGCTGTTCCTCTCTGCCTGGAGATCCCTCTCTCCTTGGCTGTTTTGGTGGTTAATCTGTTTAATTCAGGCTCCAAGCTGATCTGTGACACAAAGCTCCAAGCCCTGGAGCTGTCAGAAGCATTCCCACCCCACAGCTCTGTAACACTAGTCCTTGAAAAGAGGATCCTGTTACTGCATGGTCACACCAGTGATTCTAGTGGCAGCTGACCCCAGCTGTGACACCCCACAGCTGCCAGGGCTCTACCCAAGCTACCCCTAGAACAGGAACCTGCTGGATTTCACTTCTCTCCTGCTTTCTTGGCATTTCATCCAGCAAATTAGGGACCACTTGCTACCTCATAGGTCATGTCTGCTAAAACTCACTGACACAGAGTCCCATTTGTTTTGTCCAGTTTTCCTTCAGACCTTTGACATGAACTAGCAGCATGAGCCCTTTCAAAGTCATAAGTAAAATCTCCTAACTGATAAAATATTCCTGTGTTTCAGCCTTCTGGTGATTTTTGACAGAGTCCTAAGACTCCCACCACCCCTGTGATGTGGCTGGGTCAGCCCCCACAGCACTCTCACCTGCCTGGCCTCTGCTCATGGCCTTGTTCACCTCACCTCATTTTCCCTTGGGTCACCTTCCCCAATGGACTTTTCACTTGTCTTCTGGTTATTGGAGTTATTTGATTTCTTGCCCCAAAAATAGGGATAATTTCCCCTTCCACAGTAACTGCAGCCATTTATGTCCTTTCTGAGAGGTAGCACACCTGAAACAGAGCAGGTTTACTGGAGTTCTCAGGCTTCTTTTAACCTTTGGGTTCCCATTTTTATGTACATATAAATAATATGGTCCCAACAAACAGGAGAATAACAGCGATGTTGGCATTGACTTGGAATGGCATCAACAGAGGCTGCAATAACTAAGACGGCTGAGGGAGGTCAAGACTGGTGGTTTTAATTCACTCATTAATCAGGAATATATGTTGGAAAGACCAACCCACTGTTGGTCTGCTTCCTGCAACACCTGGACAGCATTTTCAGACTCAGCCCTTGTTCAGACACCTCATTGCTGGTGTCTGACAGCTCAGAGGTTAAACTGATGTTCTGCTTCTGTCTAAAGATTACAGATAAAAACTACATCCGCTTTCTGTCCCACTGGAGGAAAGACAACAAGCCCCACGTGCTGCTCTTCGATCACATGCCAGTTGTGCCGTTGTTATACAAGGTAATGTCATTTCTCTCACTGCATTGTTGACTTGCTTACAAATCCAGATGTTCCAAATTACAGCACGCCACTGCCATGAGCAGAGGTGGACTGATGCCTCCAGACACCACTGATTGGTCTGAGGAGAGCAAGCTGATTTGTGCAGGTTGTAAATGATGTAGCCAGGTGACCAGCTTTGTAAGGAGTCTTTTTCTTCATCCTGACACAGTTACCCTTCACGGGTGTGAAGGTGCAGGTGTGTTTCAGAGGTAGCAGCAACACAGGTGCACAACCTTTGTTGGGAATGAGAGATGTTTGTGGCATATCTAATTTGGGTTGCTGAAAATCCCATTTCCTAAGAAGCCCCTGCCACCCTACAACATGTCAGGCTGTAAATAAAGCCGTGGATCTGTGAAGACTCCTGGCGCAATGACTAAGAGGATGCAAAATTTGGTTCAGTGAGGGAGAGCAAGAGCTTGTACCTCTCGCAGCACATCTGATGGGATTCAACCAGCAGGATGTGTCCTTGGAGCAAAGTCACCACGGGCACTTGGGGAGCAAATGCTTACACTGTAACATAACTGTGCTGGGGATTTCCTCCTGCCCAGCTGACGGCCTTTGCCTACCGAGATTACCTCTCCTTTGGCTACGTGTACGTCGGACTGCGAGGCACCGAGGAGTTGTCCAGCCAGTACAACATCAACGTCTACACTCCCACCATGATGATCTTCAAGGAGCACATCGACCGGCCCGCTGACGTTGTGCAGGTATCACTCAGAGCCCTCTCCAAGAGCTTAGGGAAAGGGGCACAGAGCTTTTCTGACCGAGCTGGTGATGAGGGTGTGGTCAGTGGTGCAGTTTGGAGGAAGAGTGTTTGTTCTCAGCTTAAACTCAGACTTTGGAGGAGGAGAGAGAGTGTTAGGACAAGAGAAGCTTGGGGCACTCCAGCCTGTTGGGGAGTGGGGACACTTGTAACTTTCCAGTCTTGCGGCCTCAAAACATCTTGGGTGATTGCAGGGATGACCACAAGGGCTGGCAGCCTTCTCCAGGAACATCCAACAGCTTTCCTCTCCTCTTCCTGCTCATTTCCGACTTCTGCTTTCTTGGTCCTTGCCAGGCACGAGAAATGAAGAAGCAGCTCATTGATGACTTCCTTTCCCAGAATAAGTTCCTCATGGTGGCCAGGCTCACCAGCCAGAGGCTGTTCCAGGAGCTGTGTCCTGTGAAAAAGTCTCACCGTCAGCGGAAGTAAGTGAGGGGTTCCCATTTTGTTTCCCAAGGCTCTGGTGCTGCTCCTAGAGTCACTTTTGGTTTGTCACTTTGTTCTTCCAAGAGGAAAGGGGTTGGTCATTCCCTCTCACCTCCAGACTGGCTCTTAATCTGCATCTCATTGTGTCACCCAGGCACTGCGTGGTCTTGCTTACCGAGGAAGGAGAGAAGTTTGCTGAGGCTTATGAGGCATTTTTGACTTTTGCTGTGGCCAACACAAAAGACACACTGAGGTTTGTGCACATCTACAGTGATCGGCAGCCGGAATTCGCAGACGCCTTGCTGATGGATGAGGAGAAGTATCGTGGAAGATCAGCTGTGAGCGTTTTATTATTTTTAATCCCTTCTTCTCTTAGCCTGTCATTTAATTGATGCTGTACCTTGATGTGACACCTGATTCTGGGCAGTGGTTTGAAATGAATCATCTGTCTAGAAGAAAACAAAAGCCCCTTCTTCTCTGATGTGTGCCATGCTCTTGGCTCATCCAGGTGGTCATTCTGGAGAGACGCAATAATGCAGGGAAGATCGCCTATAAAGTCTTAGAGGAGGCCTGGCAAGGCAGCAAAGAGGACAACTTCATCCTCCTGGATCTCCTGGACCAGCTGAGGACAGACCCTGGCCTTCTGTCATCAGAGACCGTTGTGGCAGACCTGAATGATGAGCTCGCTCCTGTAAGTGCACAGCCTTTCCAGATGCCTGACATTCACGTTACCTTTGTGGACAGTCCCATTATGGTTGTTCAGAGGCATTGTTTTTATTTTAAAATAACAAGGCAAAACTCTTGAAAGATTTCTTGCTTACAGAAGGAATCTCATGGCATGCTGTGAACCCGTTGGGGCTCTTTATAGTTTTGTCATTTCATTTTTTGCTTTTCATTCTTTTCAAACAGATGTTCCTTATCCGATGGTTCTACTCCACAGTGGACTACATCTCAGACTGGTGGGACAGTTTGTTTCACAGTAACTGGTATGGATTGGGCATCCATTGTTGGTATTCATAGCTTCCTTGTCACCTTATTTTAAAACAGATCAAATTTTAGCATCCTTTTGGGTGGGAGCAGGACAGCAGTCAAAAATATGATGGCCTTTAAGACCCAAGAAACAAGCTGAGTTTCTGGGGAAGGCACACTGCCTGTGTTATCTGACATAGGCAGGAACTGAAATCAAGGCAGAAAATGTGAACTCACAGATCTTACTGCTGTTTGCACATCTTCCCTCAGGCGAGAAATGATGCCACTCCTGTCCTTGCTCTTCTCTGCGCTCTTCATTCTCTTTGGCACTGTTATTGTTCAGGCTTTCAGGTGAGTGTGCACCAAAACGCCCTCAGGGATAGCTCTTCAGTCCAACCCCAAAGCCTTACACACGCACAAAATGCCTTTCCTCTGCAGTGATTCGAGTGACACAAGGGACACTCCACCCTCAGGGAAAGAAGAAACGGCTGCAAAGACGGAGAAGAACGACGTGAGCTTCAGCAAAGAGAGTAACAGGTTCCCTCTCTAACTTTTCCAGAATGTTTTCTGCAGAAGCATTGCTCAGGGAGCACCTGTGCAAGGAGGGTTAGTAAAGAGCTAAGAAGTGCTGAAGTTGCACACAGTGCAGTTGTGCAGGGCAGTGCAGGCACAGCAAGGAAGGAGGACCAGTGTGCAGCCAGGATCCAGCCAGCAAGGACAAGGGGACACTAATCTGCTTATTAAACAATTCCCACCAAGTTTGCCCAAGAGAGCATCCTCAGGGGAAAGGGAAAGGTCTGACCCACTCATTGAGAGAGGTGCAAACCAAGCCATTGCACCAGTTACATTGGCTTTTGCTACAGGGCACAAGGATGGCTCAGCATAACGGGCTGGCAAATGCGCTCACAGTTTCTCCATCCTCAGTTGCTCCCAGTCCTTTGCCCCCCTTTCACTCGGTGTTTTTGTTGCAGCAGGATTCCCAAAAAGAGCTTTGTGGAGGTGACTGAGCTAACAGACATCAACTACACCAGTAACTTGGTGCGCCTGAGGCCAGGGCACATGAACGTTGTCTTGATCCTGTCCAACTCCACCAAAACCCCCCTGCTCCAGAAGTTTGCCCTGGAAGTCTACATGTTCACAGGGTAGGCTGGGCCCTCTCCCAGGTTTCTGTTGCTGTATTAATCACTTGTGTGATGCTGCTCTGGTGACACGTCAGGAGTGTGGGTGGCTCCATTGCCAGGAGTGAATGCTTCTGTTGATCAAAGCGGCCTCTGCCCTCATCAGTGGCAATGAACCGCCAAAAACCAAGAGGCTGTTCCCAGCCAGTCTTGGTGGTGGTGGCCAGAGGGGTTGGGTGCTGGTGCCACTTTGACTGGAGCCATGATTTGACAAATAGAAAGCATGACAGTGCTCATACACTGAGCTGAAAAAGGAGCTGCAGCAACACAGCACTGCGCTGTCCTTGTTGACAATTCGTTACCTGTCCAGTAGGAATCCAGCCAGACCCAGGACACATGCTAATCCCAGTATCTTCTCTGCTCTTCCCCCAGAAGCAGCTCTCTTCACTTCTCCTTCCTCAGCCTGGACAAGCACCGAGAGTGGCTGGAGTATCTGCTGGAGTTTGCACAGGATGCAGCCCCCATCCCAAACCAGTACGACAAGCATTTCCTCGAGCGTGACTACACGGGCTATGTCCTGGCTCTGAACGGCCACAAGAAATACTTCTGCCTCTTTAAGCCTCACAGATCAGGGGACGAGGGGGGAACCCTGGGATCGTGCGAGGATTACGATGCTTTACAACATGCGGAAGCCAGAGGGAAATCCTCCTGCAGCCCGGGATCTAGATCCATTAAAAACAAATTACACAAATTGTCCTTTTGGATGGAACGCCTTCTAGAGGGTTCCTTACAGAGGTTCTATATCCCCTCGTGGCCTGCACTAGACTGAGGAATTTTACAGAGATTCTAAGGGGACAAACTTTTTATGAAGATGACAAGGGACAGCTCTTTGCAGGAATACTCAAACAAGCTTGATGAATGGACTTTAGGTTTTAGATGAACTTTCCTGGGGCCGGCAATTAGAACACACCTCCCGTGTCTGGAGCCCGGGAGCGCAGCCAAGCGCGCCCGTGTGCCCTCCACCGCCCCGCCGTGCGTTTGGACGCTGTACAACCCCAGAGCCAAGAAGTCCATTGTGCGCCTCTCGTCCTGCCACGTCTGCTTCCCGAGTCGCCCCCATCCCACCTCTTGTTTTACCTCAGTTGAAGAAATCTGTGACCTCCCTGGGTCTGGACCAGCTGTGGCCGGTGGTGCAGGCCAGGTCATGGTACTCCCTCCCCGTCCCCGTGTGCTTAGCCCATGGTGCATGGTGTAACTCTGGCAAGACCCTGCAGACCCTCCAGGCCCTGCCCTTCCGAAAGGCCTCCTCCCACCAGGCAGTGGTACTCTCTCGGCTTTCCCCATGGTAAGTGATGCAGAATCCGGTTAGGAGCATCTCCCTTGTAGCAAACCTTAGCTGGGACCCCCCCATGGTGCAGGCTCGTGGGCGATCTGCATGTTTCATGCTCCTCGTGTCATGGTTCCACCTGCAGCTTCACTGGCTGAACCATAACAGGGAGGGAAAGGGCACGGCCGTAAAATACTGTCAAAGTGTTGAGTCATTTAAATGTCATGTTGATTTTCCAGATGCCTTTTCTGCTTCTGTCGATTTTAGACGATGTATCCTAGAGCCATAATTTTACCTGCGTCCTCAGATTGTAGGCGTGAGCTGCTATGAGCCAGTAGATGTGTAAAAAAGTCTACGTAGCTGCCAGGGAGTCACCTGGGCTCCTTGCAAACACCTTTCCAGCTGTAGTACAAACCAACCTTCCTTTGTATCAAGAAACCTCAACCTTCAATGATTGTATTCTTGAAATGTTGCCCCAGAAGTGCTGTATCATCAGACTGTTGCGTGCGTGTGAAGCTCCTTTGGTTTAGTTGGAGGTTGAGATGTTGGGTTTCAGCCTCTCACCCATTTCCTTCTTACCCCAAACCTCCATTTCTGCCCACTCAGGCTGCTCTCGTGGCTTTGTGTTTGTTTGCTTGGGTATTTCTTTCATCTTTTGGAAGCATTGGGGGTATGTGAGGTTAGAGCAGCTGCACAGCCCTGGGTTTGGACATTGCTTTGCTGTAGCAGTGCCCCAACAGCTGCTTCCAGCACCACAGGGAAAGGGTGCCCCTGGGTAAGGCAGAATGATGATAAACAGCAGCCTGGTGGCTGCTTAACACTCCTTGAGTGACATAGTGAGGCAGCAGGGCTTCTCTTTGTGGCAAGGACTGAAATCCTGTGAGGTTTGTTCTCCCTTCTCACTGCACCAGGGCTGACATTGGCACCCAGGCCTCCTCCTTCCATGGATCTGGAACCCTGGGGCACCATCAGGCTCCAGCATTGCCAAAGCACAGGGATGGGGGCCAGTGGCCTTTGTCACAGGGCTTGGAGCACAGAGCACTCAGTGAACACATGGTGTTAATTCCAGACTCAGCCCTTGCCACTTTAGTTACCATCTTAGCAGAGCAGCCAGTAGGAATAACTGCCAACCCCTGAGCTAGCTGCTGATCCCGCAGAGAAGTTGGGAATGCTCCAGTCATTGCACTCCCTGTGTGCCCTAATTGCTCCCAAAGCCTTGCCTCATTGCATTTCCCCATCCTGGGAGCAGACTGGCATGCTCCAGCCCCCACAGGTACCTCAGATCCCCTGTACAACATGCTTCAAATAAAGGCTGCAATACTACAAACTATCCCTATGTGAGGTTAATTAATGTGAGTTAATTCCAGCCCAGTGCACTCTGGGCCATGGAATGAGGCACTAAAGTAGAGGGAAGGAAGGAAGGAAGGTGAAGTCTTCTCCCTGCCCTGGAGCTCCTGTGAAGGCACACAGGCAGCGCTGATAGAGAGCAGAGAGGGAGTGAAACGCCAGCCTGATGCTTCTAGACTTCATTTCCACCTGGCTGGAGCAATCACTGCAGCACTCCTGCACTTTTCCCACAGCTTGCCATGCAGGATGTGGTTGGAATAGTTTTTACCCCAGCAGAAGGCTCCACATAACATCTTAAACATTTGCAGTAGCAGAAGAATGCTCTCTGTCTCTCTGCTGTTTCTTCAGCTGATTAGAAACAAGGAGAAAACCCTCAACTCATGAAAAAGTGCCTAGTTATGCTACAGTGAGGGAATTCAGCCCAACCCTGAGGAAGGGGGGAGAAGGCTTTATGGCCTTCACATCCATTGTGTGTTGCATGCTGCCAGAATCATTGGGTTTATTTTCTTTTTAACACAGGTAACCTCCCCTTTCAGCCAGGGAGTGTTTGCATCAGTCCACTGGTGCTGGCTGGGGCTGGACAGGAGCACAGCTCCTGGATTTCTATGGAAATTTTGCCTGAGTTGAAGCAAAAGCCAAGCTGCTCTGCCCCCTGGTTAGGGCCAGCATGGCACTCCAGGTGTTTGCTGTCTTGAGACCACAGTCAGAGCTGCTTATCCCGGGATCTGCCCTCTCCCAGCAGCCATGAACCATCACCCCAACATTTTCTGAACACTTGTGATTCTGTTCCACACGCGGTGATTTGTAATCCAAAGATTGAGGAGATTGGGTCCTAGTGCACTTTCCTAGTGAGATTTGAGCGATGGCACAGTGCTCAGAGCTGAGGCAAAGGGATACAGGCCCCAGAGTGGAGATTGTTCCCAAACTCCTCCCTGTCCCTGTCTCTGCCCTTCACCCACAGCAACCAGGAGCCAGGACACGAGCGCAGCCTGACAAGTAGGACTGAGAACTAGGTACCTATTTTGCACTTTTGATACTGGGAGGGGGGAAATTAACTTATTTGGCAAACTTGTCTTTTTTATTTTTGGGGGGTTTTGTTTTGTTTTTGTATTTGTGATCAGGCACTGATGTCATTTTGTTTTAAGACAATTACAGTTTCGCAACCAAAATAAACTATTTTAATGTGTGATGAGGTGGCTCTGTGTCTCCATGTCCAAACTAACCTCACCTCCATGTTCTCTCAGAAATTTCAGGAGTGTTAAACTGCTCCTGCCATAGGCAACTCCTGGTTATTCCACCAGCAGGCAATCTAGACAAATATCTCCCTACTCTCAGCAGGAGGCTCAGGCTCCCTCCATGTCCTCCCCTCTTCCAAATTCATTGTCCTGCTGCAGCATCCTAATGGGGACAAATCTTTCACCAGTGACAGTTTTTCCAGGAGCCCTGTGAGCTGGGTGAATCATTCCAGAGGCAAAATGGCATTAGCCTCATCTGTGCCTTTCCCAGGCCAGCTCCAAAGCTCAAGACCCCAGTTAAATGGGGTGTCTAGCCTGTTCCCTACAGTTTCCCAGCTAAAAAATACATTTTCTAGTAGTAAATGGCATTTATTTCATGCTGCAAAACCCATGCTGGCTGCAGCTTTCTGAAGGGAAGGGGACATGGAAAGCCTGGCTCAGAACACAGAGAAGCGTTGCCCCAGGGCAGGTGGGAAGTGCCCTCACAGTGTCTTCACTCCTGGGAGGACACACAGCATCTCAAACAGTAGGTTTGCCCCCAGGAGGGCTGTATTGCCTAAAAAAACAAGCAAAAAAAAGGAAATCTGTGTATATCCAACAGCTTTCACCCACAGGCACCTGTGCCAGGCACTTGTCTTGCCCTCAGGCATCGTCACTCACCAGAGACATCATACATTGGTGCAACTTCCACAAGGTCACACCCCACTATGTTCAGGCCTTTGCAGCCACGAATAATCTCCAAAGCCTAGGGAAAAAACATGGATTTGGGTTCAAGAAACACATCTGACCAAACAGACCGGTCCAGGCTCCGCTTTCCCCATATTCCAGTAAGGAAACCCAGCCTCTACAGACGAAATCACATCAGTTCCACATTTTCCTTCCTCACCACCATGAGGAAACATTTCCTGGCCTCCCTAACTTGTACTTTGCAGTGCTGGTGAAACGACCTCCTTTAAGGGAGCAAAAGAGCCCTTTCCCCCTGGGCAGGGCAGCGTGTCCCTCACCTGTGCAGGTGTGAGCCCGGCTATCTCGGGGGTGCCGGTGCCCGGGGCGTAGGCGGGGTCCAGCCCGTCGATATCGAAGCTGATGTACATCGGCCTCTCCCCCATCTGCGCCCTCACCTCCCTCATCAGCGGCTCCAGGGACTTCATCCAGCACTGCTCAGCTGGGACCACGCGGAAACCCTGCGGGAGCACAGGGAAAGGGGGGAAGATGAGGAGCATCCCCTGCCCTGCTGGGGAATATCTACCGGGAACAATCCTCATTCCAGGGCCAAGCTGCAGAAATGCACCTGGAAACACCTTCCACTCCCCACACACAAACTCCCCACTCAGCTGACATTCAGCGAGCCGGGAGTGCTTGTCCTGCAGACAAGCCGCTGGCATGGAACAAGAGGCAAAAAATGCATTTATTTCCCGTCTGAAGCCAAGTAAACGTTACTGACGTGGTACTTATGGCAGGGGGAGCACAGAGCTCTGTGTGCGGATCAGTTTACCTGCTCCCGGCAGTACTTGTGGGGATCTGGGTCATAGGAGGAGCCTCGGATGCCGATCTGCACCACGCGGCCGCAGTCCAGCAGCCCTTCCTCCGCGCAGCGCCGGAACGAGCTCCCGTGGTAGATCCGCTGCCCCAGGGCCGTGTCCCCGGTGTCCGTGTGAGCATCCACGTGCACCAGCCCCACGGGACCGTGCCTGCTCGAGACACGGTGGCCACGCTAGTCCTGTCCCGTGCAAGGTGGCCCTGCCAACAGCAGGGACAGCAAACCTGGAGCCTTGCTGAGGCTCCTTCCCAGGTCCTTCCTCTCCATCTCCAGATTAGAAACTTACTTTGCAGCCAGGGCCTGCAGGATTGGGTATGTTATGGTGTGATCTCCACCTGCAAGAAGACACAGGGAAGAGGGGGTATACTCTACAGAAGCTGCTCAGTGCTCATTAGTTTTGCTCCCAAGTAATTTTTTCCCTCTTTGCATTTATTCTGCGCAGGGCTTCATTGCCAAAGGAAAACTAACACTCCCATGTGCAGGTTGCTTCCTCTCCTGGGTCTTCTCTTCTCCTGGTCTTCCTTTTAGGGAGGACCAGATATGCAGGGCACAGCCTTGGAGCAGGATCCTTGATTTGGCTTATAAATAGATATTTGATCAGCTTCTAGGACTCTGTAACTGGTGACTTGCCCCTCGTTACTCCACACACTCACTGCCTTCAGCAGCACTAATGCCAAGCACTAACAGCTGCGAACTTGAACACGCACCCAAATCAGGCCTCGTGCAAAGCCTGGTGCTCACTCAGCTGGAAGGACACAAGGGACAACACCTGCTCTTGCTTTGGGTCCTGCTCAACAGCACACCAAAAACATGTCACTGGTATTATTTGCAGATGGACCCATCCTCCTCATTTTTGACCCAAAGGAAGAGGCATCACAGAACATTCTGTTCAGTGGAGAGCCTGTGAATTTACCCATGATACAGCACAGCAGCCCAGGCAGGGAACAGATTCATCGGTCGCCTTCTGCCAAGGCTGGATTGAATGACAGAAGAAGCAGAGGGAGTTTGGCAGAGCCAGGACGCAGTGGCAGGAAGGGAGACCGGGGCTCCTACCCAAGGTGAGGGGCACACAGCCCGAGGCCACGATCTCCTGGTAGGAGTCCCGGATGAGGCGGCAGCTGTCGGGCAGGTTGTAGAGGTTCACGTTCACGTCCCCGATGTCGGCCACCCGCAGGGAGTCAAAGGGCGCGGCCCCGGTGCTGCCGTTGAAC